>NC_135238.1:106429072-106751572 GCF_051348905.1 Ranitomeya variabilis | reverse complement strand
TGAGCACCGGTGCCCAAAACTGGACACAGTACTCCATGTGCGGTCTAACTAGGGATTTGTACAGAGGCAGTATAATGCTCTCATCATGTGTATCCAGACCTCTTTTAATGCACCCCATGATCCTGTTTCCCTTGGCAGCTGCTGCCTGGCACTGGCTGCTCCAGGTAAGTTTATCATTAACTAGGATCCCCAAGTCCTTCTCCCTGTCAGATTTACCCAGTGGTTTCCCGTTCAGTGTGTAATGGTGATATTGATTCCTTCTTCCCATGTGTATAACCTTACATTTATCATTGTTAAACCTCATCTGCCACCTTTCAGCCCAAGTTTCCAACTTATCCAGATCCATCTGTAGCAGAATACTATCTTCTCTTGTATTAACTGCTTTACATAGTTTTGTATCATCTGCAAATATCAATATTTTACTGTGTAAACCTTCTACCAGATCATTAATGAATATGTTGAAGAGAACAGGTCCCAATACCAACCCCTGCGGTACCCCACTGGTCACAGCGACCCAGTTAGAGACTATACCATTTATAACCACCCTCTGCTTTCTATCACTAAGCCAGTTACTAACCCATTTACACACATTTTCCCCCAGACCAAGCATTCTCATTTTGTGTACCAACCTCTTGTGCGGCACGGTATCAAACGCTTTGGAAAAATCGAGATATACCACGTCCAATGACTCACCGTGGTCCAGCCTATAGCTTACCTCTTCATAAAAACTGATTAGATTGGTTTGACAGGAGCGATTTCTCATAAACCCATGCTGATATGGAGTTAAACAGTTATTCTCATTGAGATAATCCAGAATAACATCCTTCAGAAACCCTTCAAATATTTTACCAACAGTAGAGGTTAGACTTACTGGCCTATAATTTCCAGGTTCACTTTTAGAGCCCTTTTTGAATATTGGCACCACATTTGCTATGCGCCAGTCCTGCGGAACAGACCCCGTCGCTATAGAGTCCCTAAAAATAAGAAATAATGGTTTATCTATTACATTACTTAGTTCTCTTAGTACTCGTGGGTGTATGCCATCCGGACCCGGAGATTTATCTATTTTAATCTTATTTAGCCGGTTTCGCACCTCTTCTTGGGTTAGATTGGTGACCCTTAATATAGGGTTTTCATTGTTTCTTGGGATTTCACCTAGCATTTCATTTTCCACCGTGAATACCGTGGAGAAGGTGTTTAATATGTTAGCTTTTTCCTCGTCATCTACAACCATTCTTTCCTCACTATTTTTTAAGGGGCCTACATTTTCAGTTTTTATTCTTTTACTATTGATATAGTTGAAGAACAGTTTGGGATTAGTTTTACTCTCCTTAGCAATGTGCTTCTCTGTTTCCTTTTTGGCAGCTTTAGTTAGTTTTTTAGATAAAGTATTTTTCTCCCTATAGTTTTTTAGAGCTTCAATGGTGCCATCCTGCTTTAGTAGTGCAAATGCTTTCTTTTTACTGTTAATTGCCTGTCTTACTTCTTTGTTTAGCCACATTGGGTTTTTCCTATTTCTAGTCCTTTTATTCCCACAAGGTATAAACCGCTTACAGTGCCTATTTAGGATGTTCTTAAACATTTTCCATTTATTATCTGTATTCTTATTTCTGAGGATATTGTCCCAGTCTACCAGATTAAGGGCATCTCTAAGCTGGTCAAACTTTGCCTTCCTAAAGTTCAGTGTTTTTGTGACTCCCTGACAAGTCCCCCTAGTGAAAGACAGGTGAAACTGTACAATATTGTGGTCGCTATTTCCTAGATGCCCGACCACCTGCAGATTTGTTATTCTGTCAGGTCTATTAGATAGTATTAGGTCTAAAAGTGCTGCTCCTCTGGTTGGATTCTGCACCAATTGTGAAAGATAATTTTTCTTGGTTATTAGCAGAAACCTGTTGCCTTTATGGGTTTCACAGGTCTCTGTTTCCCAGTTAATATCCGGGTAGTTAAAGTCCCCCATAACCAGGACCTCATTATGGGTTGCAGCTTCATCTATCTGCTTTAGAAGTAGACTTTCCATGATTTCTGTTATATTTGGGGGTTTGTAACAGACCCCAATGAGAATTTTGTTACCATTTTTCCCTCCATGAATTTCGACCCATATGGACTTGACATCCTCATTCCCTTCGCTAATATCCTCCCTTAAAGTGGACTTTAGACAAGACTTTACATAGAGACAAACCCCTCCTCCTCTCCGATTTTTACGATCCTTTCTAAACAGACTGTAACCCTGTAAGTTAACTGCCCAGTCATACCTTTCATCTAACCATGTCTCGGTTATTCCCACTATGGCAAAGTTTCCTGTAGATATTTCTGCTTCTAGTTCAAACCTTAATAACTATGTTACTATGTTCCCCGGCGGCTGGTGCTGAAGCCGGCTGTCATCCCTTCTCCCCTGCTCTACTTGCGAGCAGGGGAGAATGAATGAATGAAAACCTGCGGACACAGGCTCAATAACTAGCGGTGACATCACGGAGTCTGTGCTCGCTGCTGGCATGAACTCCTGTGACCTCAGGACCGTGGGAGAATGCAAGCGATGAGGTCATAGCAGTTTACGCTGTCACAGTGACCTCATCACTTGCATTCTCCCACGGTCCTGAGGTCACAGGAGTTCATACCAGCAGCGAGCACAGACTCAGTGACACCACTACTAGTTACTGAGCCTGCGCCCGCTACTTATCATTCATTCCCCAGTAGTTTACAGCCGGGATGGTCGTATTAGCACCGTTCCCCGTTGTAAACTGTATACACCTCAGATATGGATTACGGCGTGGGACTGGCTGAACAACGGACAGGTATGGGTATATTGCTGGTTTATTAATTTTATTTTTTTTTTTTACAGGAGATCGAGGGCATCGCTTGGATTACCAGTATAATAACGATGGCAAAACTGTGTGGTGTATGATTTCATTAAAATACTTTATTCTTACTGTGTGGTGTTTATTTAACCCTTTACCAACTATAGGATTAGTAAGAGAGGTGTCTTATTGACACCTCTCCATTACTGAGCCAGGCTTAATGTCACCTTACAATAGGACGGTGACGTTAACCCCCCATTACCCCACTTGCCACCGCTAAAGGGCAAGTGGGAAGAACCTGGCAACCCAGCAAGCTCCAGAATTGGTGCATCTAATAGATGCGCCTTTTCTGGGCAGCTGCGGGCTGCTGTTTTTAGGCTGGGGGGCCCTTACCAGCCAGAGAATAGCATCCCGCACCTTTGAGTTTTGCCGGGTTGGTTTAAAAACATAGGGGGACCCCACGTTGGGTTTTTCATTCATTCATTCTCCCCTGCTCGCGCTGATCGCCAGCAGAGCAGGGGAGAATGGATGACAGCCGCATTCAGTACCAGCCACAGGGGAACAGCGGCTTACAATAGAGCTACTTGCCCAGTGGCCATCCGAGCACACGGAGGACAGTTCTCCGTGTGCGGCATGTTTCGCGGCCCGTGTGTCCGGGTGAAAACGGACATGTCTGCGTGTTTTGCACACGGACACACGGGAAAAAGGGAAATTAGACTTACTGGTAATTCCATTTCCAGGTAGTCCCTCAGGACAGCACCATGGAGGACGTCCTTCCTTGACCTATAGCGGGACAGGATCATAGAGAGGTTAAAAGGACCCTCCCACCTCCACCCTCCAGTGTTCTTTCAAAGTACCACCGAAGGATGGAAATAAATGGTCTAAATGTGCCCTTACAAACATGTCTGTAATAACCATTAAACTGCTTCATCTAAATTTCGAGCCATGGTGACCCGAAGAACGAACGATCTGCCGGTAGATTAATCCCGAACAATCCTAAAAACAGTAACATAAGGGAGGGAACTAAGGGTGCTGTCCTGAGGGACTACCTGGAAATGGAATTACCGGTAGGTCTAATTCCCTTTTTCCACTACGTCCCTCAGGACAGCACCATGGAGAATACCAAAGCAACTCTCCCAGGGTGGGTACAGAAGCCCAGGAATCAAAGTCCCAGGCAAAAACCAGACTAAATATATAAAGGATCTGAAAGATCAGAAAAAACATAGATATCTAAAGAGATCCGCAAAGAAAAACACCGTAGTGAGTGTTTGATATACATCTATAACTGCCAATTTCAGTATGAATGTGGTAAATGAAATAAGCATCAGGAGCAGAGTGAGATACACCTATTGTACTCCAATACCAATAATGAACCACAGCAAGTTATTTATCGTGATAGATACTTATAGACATTGCAGCCCCAGAATAGGGTTAGGGTATGTTTCCACTGTCAGGATGGCCGCCGGTATCGCCGCAGCGGCGAAGCCGCTCGGCGCTAAGCCCCGCCCCCTTTCTGGGACGCGATCATGCCGGATGTGTTAACTCTTCACATCCGGGATGATCGCTCTCTCCCATAGGGCCCTGTGATATGCCTTGCGGGGACGCTGCGTCCCCGCAAGGTGTATGGACATGCTGCGATCTGAAAAGACGCGCAGCATGTCCGGAGTCGCAGGGCCGCCGCGTGCGGGTTTCCACGCATAGTGGACACGGGATTTCATAAAATCCCCTCCACTATGCTGGAACATCTGGACGCTGCTTGTTTGACGCTGCAGCTCTGCGCAGCGTCAAACAAGCAGCATTTCCTGACCGTGGAAACATACCCTTAGAGAACCTTATTGCCCAGCAAAATATGGTGAAAGTCACAGCCACCACACAATGAGGACTGTACCGACCAATAATAAGCTGCATGTGCTTATAACCCAGGACTGTTCCTTTATCGGTCCTTCTGGGCTCAGGTTAAGCCTTGGTTACAGACCAGCTTACCGTACTACAAGGAGACCTGCAGGACAGAGGCCCTGGACTGCGGGAAGATCAAACCAATAACAGTTAGTACATGGATAATGGCAGAGCATTGGGATGTACGCACATTACTCATCCAGGAGTTCACGTCTATTCCAAATCCTTAGATGTCTAACCCCAAGAAGGGTTATATACAGTTAGGTCCATATATATTTGGACAGAGACAACATTTTTCTAATTTTGGTTATAGACATTACCACAATAAATTTTAAACAAAATAATTCAGATACAGTTGAAGTTCAGACTTTCAGCTTTCATTTGAGGGTATCCACATTAAAATTGGATGAAGGGTTTAGGAGTTTCGACTCCTTAACATGTGCCACCCAGTTTTTAAAGGGACCAAAAGTAATTGGACAATTGACTCCAAAGCTATTTCATGGACAGGTGTGGGCAATCCCTTCGTTATGTCATTCTCAATTAAGCAGATAAAAGGCCTGGAGTTGATTTGAGGTGTGGTGCTTGCATTTGGAAGGTTTTGCTGTGAAGTAAACATGCGGTCAAAGGAGCTCTCCATGCAGGTGAAACACGCCATCCTTAAGCTGCAAAACCAGAAAAAACCCATCCGAGAAATTGCTACAATATTTAGAGTGGCAAAATCTACAGTTTGGTACATCTTGAGAAAGAAAGAAAGCACTGGTGAACTCATCAATGCAAAAAGACCTGGGCGCCCACGGAAGACACCAGTGGTGGATGATCGCAGAATAATCTCCATGGTGAAGAGAAACCCTGTTGTGGATTCTGTTTGTGGGCTCCCTCTGGTGGTTACTGCTGGTACTGGGTGACTTTGGTGGGTTGCGGCCTTTGGTTTCCACCTGTCCATCAGAGGCTGGGTGTTTCCTATTTTACCTGGCCTTTCTGTCATTCCCTTGCCGGCTATCAATGTACTCAGATGTGCTCTGTTTGGTTCCTGCCTACCTGCTCCCAGATCTTTCAGGATAAGCTAAGTGCTGATTTTCAGTTGTTTGGTTTTTTGTCCAGCTTGCTTATTATGTCTCTATGCTAGCTGGTAGCTCTAGTGGACTGAGGTTCTCCCCATGTGCCATGAGTTGGCACATGGGTTCTTGTAATCTCAGGATGGTTTTTTTTTTATTAGGGTTTTTTGCTGACCGCTCAGTCCCCTTTTGTATCGTTCTGCTTTCTAGTTTACAGCGGGCCTCAATTTGCTAAAACTATATATATCATCTCTATGTGTGTGCCTTCCTCTCATTTCACCGTCAATACATGTGGGGGGCAACTATATCTTTTGGGGTTCATTCCTCTGGAGGCAAGTGAGGTCTTTATTTTCTCTGCAGTGCTAGTTAGCTCTTAGGCTGGTGCGTGGCGTCTAGAACCAACGTAGGCACGCTCCCTGGCTATCTCTAGTTGCGTTTGTCAGGCGTAGGGCAGCGGTCAGCCCAGGTTCCATCACCCTAGAGCTCGTACGTTATTTATTTGTACTTTGCTTGTCCTGTGCTATCCCTAGCCATTGGGATTCATGACAAAACCCCTTCACAACAGCCAACCAAGTGAACAACACTCTCCAGGAGGTAGGCGTATCAATATCCAAATCTACCATAAAGAGAAGACTGCATGAAAGTAAATACAGAGGGTTTACTGCACGGTGCAAGCCACTCATAAGCATCAAGAATAAAAAGGCTAGACTGGACTTTGCTAAAAAACATCTACAAAAGCCAGCACAGTTCTGGAAGAACATTCTTTGGACAGATGAAACCAAGATCAACCTCTACCAGAATGATGGAAAGAGAAAAGTATGGCAAAGGCGTGGTACAGCTCATGCTCCAAAGCATACCACATCATCTGTAAAACACGGCGGAGGCAGTGTGATGGCTTGGGCATGCATGGCTGCCAGTGACACTAGGTCACTAGTGTTTATTGATGATGTGACACAGGACAGAAGCAGCTGAATGAATTCTGAGCTATTCAGAGACATACTGTGTGCTCAGATCCAGCCAAATGCAGCAAAACTGATTGGTCGTCTTTCATATTACAGATGGACAATGACCCAAAATATAAAGCCAAAGCAACCCAGGAGTTTATTAAAGCAAAGAAGTGGAATATTCCTGAATGGCCAAATCAGTCACCTGATCTCAGCCCAATTGAGCATGCTTTTCACTTGTTAAAGACTAAACTTCTGACAGAAAGGTCCACAAACAAACAGCAACTGAAAACCACAGCAGTGAAGGCCTGGCAGAGCATCAAAAAGGAGGAAACACAGTGTCTGGTGATGTCCATGAGTTCAAGACTTCAGGCAGTCATTGCCAACAAAGGGTTTTCAACCAAGTACTAAAAAGTAACATTTTATTTAAAATTATTGAATCTGTCCAATTACTTTTGGTCCCTTTAAAAACAGGGTGGCACATGTTAAGGAGCTGAAACTCCTAAACCCTTCATCCAATTTTAACGTGGATACCCTCAAATGAAAGCTGAAAGTCTGAACTTCAACTGCATCTGAATTGTTTTGTTTAAAATTCATTGTGGTAATGTCTATAACCAAAATTAGAAAAATGTTGTCTCTGTCCAAATATATATGGACCTAACTGTATTATTGAAACTAAGGAATACACCATCCGGCAGGTAATATCTCCTGCCATTACCAACGTCGGGCTTTTCATTAGAAGCGCTGAAAGAGAAACGTGGATCATCACTCCTGTTTTACTTGATGTTAGACACAGGGTGTCTGGACTCTGAATCAATGAAGGTGGTGGTGGTGCTAGTAAAAATCTTCCGACACTTGAAATTATTTGGAACTGCATTTATACGAGTCATTAGTCCAGACATTATAAGTATGTCAACTTATTTGTCCATATATGCATATTACGCACATACATATCCCAAGAGGCAATCTTCTCAGGGATCTTTATACACTCAGACTGACATTGTGGGAGTAACCATATTCCATGGCAAGAGAAAAAGTAGGTTTCTTCCTCATTACGGAGGGAGATTATCTACTGTGAGGCAGTGAGACTATGGGGTCTTAACAGTAAGAGCCCTGGATACAGTTTCATTTATCTTAGGAGCCGTGACTGCTGTAAGAGCCGCAAGTATGGGATCCTCTGCCGCACGACACAGTGCTGCTGCTTCACCACAAGGTACAAAAGGCAGTGCTGATGTCCCTGGAAAACAAACCGCAACAGACTTATGGGACAAGAAACTGTCTGTCTATCTGATTGCCGAATGTGTAGTTTGGGAAGGATTAATAATAACAACAATAATAAACTTCCATCCATATAGTGTCCACATATTCCGCAGCGCTTTACAGTTTGACAGTCTCACACAACAGTCATAAGTAACAACCATATAATAATTAAAGCAAAATAAACCCACCTTGCTCCTGAGAGCTTACACTCTACAATGAGGCAGGGAAGATACAAAGTACAGGTGTGTATCAACAATGTTTTATTTACAATGATGGCACAGCCATCTTCAGGGGGTGGGGATAGATGGAGATAGTGAATGGGCTACACACCCACACAAACATAAAATGACTGATTAGGGAACGTGATAGGCCGCTCTGAACCAATGTGCCCTGAGGGTGCCCCCAAAACCATGCAAATTGTAGATAGTCCTAATATCTTAAGGCAAAGCATTCCAAGGATGAAGGAGTCCCTTCTTTCAACTCGTGGGATTTTCTGCTCCCAGGACAGTAGTATGTCCTTTTGTAGGATGTACCAAAATGACGTATGTCATCTTTTAAAGCTAATTATGCAATAGACTTGCCTTTAGCACTCAAAGTAGAACCTACCTGAGAGATCTGTTCAAACAGAAGAAATGCAGATTTTACTAAGCCTATTCAAGCCTGTTTGCTTGACCAAGCCCTGTTGTAAAGAATGAAGTAGCAGAAGCTGGATCTGGGTCCAAAACACAAGGACTCCATATCCAGAGTTGAGGCCCAAGACAAAAATGTGAAGTGGTAGGCCGATGATACAATGTGCGGCCACACAACAAGGCACCAGACAGAAGGTCTGACCCAGTGGCTCACAGCCAGAGGCGAAAAAGGCACCAAGCCTGACACACTAATAATACCCTCTGAGGCAAAGGGCACCGAAACCCTATGATGCAATATGATGCATGTAGGAACTATGAAGCAATAGAATGCAATATGATGTCCAAAGGCACTATTAGTCTGATTCAATATGATGCAATATGATGCATGAAGTAACTATGAAGCGCTATGGTGCATATAGGAACAATGAAGCACTCCGATGCATATAGGAGCTATGAAGCAATATGCTGTAATATAATGCACAAAGGCAATATGAAGCACTATGATGCATATATGAACCTTGAAGCAATATGATGCATAAAGGCAATATGAGCACTATGATGCATATAGGAGCCATGAAGCAATATGATGCAATATGATACATGAAGTCACTATGAAGCGCTATGATGCATATAGGAACCATGAAGCATTATGATGCAATAAGATGCAGAAAGGCAATATGAAGCACTTGATGCATAAAGGAACCATGATGCAATATGATGCACAAAGGCACTATGATGCATATAGGAACAATGAAGCACTATGATGCATATAGGAACCATGAAGCAATAGAATGAATGCAATATGATACATGAAGCAACTTATGAAGCGCTATGACGCATAAAGGAACTATGAAGCAATATGATGCACAAAGGCAATATGAAACAGTATGATGCCACAGAGGCCCTCAATATGATGCATAGAGGCACTATGATGTGATGCAGTATCATGCAGAGGCACTCAATATGATGCATAGAGGTACTATGATGCAGTATCATGCACAGAGGTACTCAATATGATGCATAGAGGCACTATGATGCAGTATCATGCACAGAGGCACTCAATATGATGCATAAGCAGTATGATGCAGTATTATGCACGGAGGAACTCAATATAATGCATAGAGGCACTATGATGCAGTATTATGCACGGAGGCACGCAATATGATGCATAGAGGCACTATGATGCAGTATTATGCACAGAGGCACTCAATATGATGCATAGAGGCGCTATGATGCAGTATTATGCACGGAGACACTCAATATGATGCATAGAGGCACTATGATACAGTATTATGCACGGAGGCACTCAATATAATGCATAGAGGCGCTATGATGCAGTATTATGTATGGAGACACTCAATCTGATGCATAGAAGCAGTATGACTTACACTTTTAAGCAAAAGAGCCATCTATCAGAGTTCCAGATAAATCTCCACTCTGAACAGTACATCTCATTTGTCAGACTGACTCCACCCGAAGGAGCTAATTAATGAGCAGCAGCTGGAGGGCAGTCTTCATGGAGACAATGAGCTGAATTAACACCTTGTGTCCTACTCTGGATGGAGTAGTTAGGTTGCAAAGAAAAGTGAAACACTTGCTTATTGAACCAGAAAACGGAAAGCATGCTTCCAAAAAGTCACTCTGAAGCCCAATCATAAGGCTCTGTGCAGACAAGACCTGCAACTAACTGAAGTCCAGTCATGAGATGTAGCCTGGACATATGGCCCTACCACAGCCTAGAGGTCCAAGGCCTAGCTGCAAATGGGTTTCAGGTACAGCTTTGGCACAAAGGCATGAGACTAGAGTCAGCCCAGAGGCCCAGGCCATCAATGCAACATTAAACCATGCACTCACCTGTGCTGGCTCCATACCTGCTAGAAGACAGTGGGAGCTGGTAACGCCGAAAGCCTACCGTGGAAGGAAGCGGCGTCCCGTTAGGAATGCTGCATTACTGCCTGTGCCCCCTTCTGTTACATAGTTACATAGTTATTAAGGTTGAAGGAAGACTTTAAGTCCATCTAGTTCAACCCATAGCCTAACATGCCCTAACATGTTGATCTAGGGGAAGGCAAAAAAAACCCATGTGGCAAACAGTAAGCTCCACCATGGGGAAAAAAATTCCTTCCCGACCCCACATACGGCAATCAGACTAGTTCCCTGGATCAATGCCTTATCAAGGAATCTAACATATATACCCTGTAACATTATACTTTTCCAGAAAAGTATCCAGTCCCCTCTTAAATTTAAGTAATGAATCACTCATTACAACATCATACGGCAGAGAGTTCCATAGTCTCACTGCTCTTACAGTAAAGAATCCGCGTCGGTTATTATGCTTAAACCTTTTTTCCTCCAGACGTAGAGGATGCCCACTTGTCCCTGTCACCGGTCTATGATTAAAAAGATCATCAGAAAGGTCTTTGTACTGTCCCCTCATATATTTATACATTAACATAAGATCACCCCTTAGCTTTCGTTTTTCCAAACTAAATAGCCCCAAGTGTAATAACCCATCTTGGTATTGCAGACCCCCCAGTCCTCTAATAACCTTGGTCGCTTTTCTCTGCACCCGCTCTAGTTCAGCTATGTCTTTCTTATACACCGGAGACCAGAACTGTGCACAGTATTCTAAGTGTGGTCGAACTAGTGACTTGTATAGAGGTACAATTATGTTCTCCTCATGAGCAGCTATGCCTCTTTTAATGCATCCCATTATTTTATTTGCCTTAGTAGCAGCTGCCTGACACTGGCCACTGAATATGAGTTTGTCATCCACCCATACACCCAGGTCTTTTTCATTGACTGTTTTGCCCAGAATTTTAGAATTAAGCACATAGTTATACATCTTATTACTTCTACCCAAGTGCATGACCTTACATTTATCCCCATTAAAGCTCATTTGCCATTTATCAGCCCAAGCTTCTAGTTTACACAAATCATCCTGTAATATAAAATTGTCCTCCTCTGTATTGATTACCCTGCAGAGTTTAGTGTCATCTGCAAATATTGAAATTCTACTCTGAATGCCCCCTACAAGGTCATTAATAAATATGTTAAAAAGAAGAGGGCCCAATACTGACCCCTGTGATACCCCACTACTAACCGCGACCCAGTCCGAGTGTACGCCATTAATAACCACCCTTTGTTTCCTATCCCTGAGCCAGCTCTCAACCCACTTGCACATATTTTCCCCTATCCCCATTATTCTCATTTTATGTATCAACCTTTTGTGTGGCACCATATCAAAAGCTTTTGAAAAGTCCATATACACTACATCTACTGGGTTCCCTTGGTCCAGTCCGGAACTTACCTCTTCATAGAAGCTGATCAAATTAGTCTGACATGATCGGTCCCTAGTAAACCCGTGCTGATACTGGGTCATGAGGTTATTCCTCTTCAGATACTCCAGTATAGCATCCCTTAGAATGCCCTCCAGGATTTTACCCACAGTAGAGGTTAAGCTTACTGGCCTATAATTTCCGAGTTCAGTTTTTGTCCCCTTTTTGAATATTGGCACCACATTTGCTATACGCCAGTCCTGTGGTACAGACCCTGTTATTATGGACTCTTTAAAGATTAAAAATAATGGTCTATCAATGACTGTACTTAATTCCTGCAGTACTCGGGGGTGTATCCCATCCGGGCCCGGAGATTTGTCAATTTTTGTGATTTTTAGACACCGCCATACTTCCTGCTGGGTTAAGCAGGTAACATTTAATTGGGAATTTTTATCACTATTGACTATTATAATATTGTTATATAATATACTATTATAATATTGGCTGCCATGGGATTTTCTTTTGTAAATACTGATGAAAAAAAGTCATTTAGCATATTGGCTTTTTCCTCATCCACCATTTCACCCAGACTATTTTTAAGGGGGCCAACACTATCATTTTTTAGTTTCTTACTATTTATGTAGTTAAAGAATATTTTGGGGTTACTTTTGCTCTCTCTAGCAATGAGTCTCTCTGTCTCAATCTTTGCTGCCTTGATTTGCTTTTTACAGAATTTATTTAATTTTCTGTATTTATTTAATGCCTCCTCACTACCTACTTCCTTTAATTCTCTAAATGCTTTCTTTTTGTCACTTATTGCACCCCTTACAGCTTTATTTAGCCATATTGGTTTCCTCCTATTTCTAGTATGTTTATTCCCATACGGTATATACTGTGCACAGGTCCTATCCAGGATGCAAATAAACGTCTCCCATTTTCTTTGTGTACTTTTATGTCTCAGGATATCGTCCCAGTTAATTGCACCAAGATCCTCTCTCATCCGTTGGAAATTTGCCCTCCTGAAGTTTAGTGTCCTTGTCACCCCTCTACTACACATCTTATTAAAGGAGACATGAAAACTTATTATTTTGTGATCACTATTCCCCAAGTGACCCCCAACCCTTATATTTGATATGCGGTCTGGCCTGTTGGTTAATATTAGGTCTAGCAGTGCCCCCCTTCTTGTTGGGTCCTGAACCAGTTGTGAAAGGTAATTGTCTCTCATAGTTCTGTGTTCCATCGAAGAACGCACGCCGATCCTATGTGCCGGCGCCCCTTTCTGACGTCACAGGAAGCACAATGGACTTCTCCACCACACAACTTTCGGGAGTAGCGGTGTTTTGCCGGTTGGCGTCCGAGCCGAGAGCCCCCCACCGGGAGGAAGCGGCTCTACCCAGGAGTCAATCCGCTCGACTGGTCTCTGGGGCTGAGGAACTCCCCACCGGGGAGTTTCCACCATGGGCTACTTGACAGGGGGAAGGATTGGACCTGCCGCACGATCCCCCTAAGCCCATTGCACAGGCTGACTGTTGGCTGAGGAACCTCTCAAAGAGGAGTCGGCCACGGTCCAACTGACCAGGAAAAGGGAAGGTTGAGACCCCCAAACTCTGAGTCCATCTGGTACAGCACTGATAGCTGAGGGACCTCTACCCAGTGAGGTGTCGGCCACGGACCACTTGACAGGGGGAAGAGAATCCACAGGCTATCTTCGCTCTAGGAGCAACCTCTCATACGTCCGTCCCTGTAGGGACAGGAAAAAACACTGGAGGGTGGAGGTTGGAGGGTCCTTTTAACCTCTCTATGATCCTGTCCCGCTATAGGTCAAGGAAGGACGTCCTCCATGGTGCTGTCCTGAGGGACGTAATGGAAAATCGAGTATATAGGGTTAAAAAAAGTACTTTATTAATATCAATTATCAAAAGACATACAATACAAAAGGTAAGAGAAAAAGAAAAAGAATGATGTACAAGATCACAGGCCCAGTACTAGTACTACCCCCCAGTACTAGACACAGTGTCCAAGATATACAAAGCGTGCTCTCAATAAAGTGCGGACATATCATGACCAAATGGTCGGTGTGTGTGTGTGTGTGTGTGTGTGTGTGTGTGTGTGTGTGTGTGTGTGTGTATATATATATTTATTAGAAAAAAATTGGAGCACTACTTCTTTACTTATCTTCGGGTGCAGAGCCCAGACAACCCGTCCTCGGTTGTTTCCACTTCATATAAACCACAAAAACAGGCAGCACTCCATGTCCTTAAGTTGATATGCAGGCGTTTATTGTGCCCACATCTCCATGTGCAACGTTTTGGCTCTGACTGAGCCTTTCTCTGAGCCACAATTCCTGTCTCTAGCCAGGTACAGGGTGGATAAAAATCAATGTTTTTTTAAAAAAATCAAAAAAATCGGATTTTTTTTATTTAAATCGGATTTTTTTGATTTAAATCGGATTTTTTTCAATAAACTGCTTTTTGAGGAAAATATTTTACCATCCAAAGGTTCTTCCATCATGAGATAAAGCTGATTTGTTTAACTCAGTAGAATAAAGGCTGTATATGTGTAACATTCACAATGCCATGCTCTTCCAGAGGTTTCTGTAGGATGCTGACTATCCAACAAGTTTGGGCATGTCAACTGAATGGAAAAAGAAACTAAACCAAAAGTGAAACCAAGCTAGAAGTGTGGAATTAAAGGGGCAGTATGAACAAAATGTGGAGGCTATTAATAGTTTATACAATTAAGACATGCTGCTTTTAAACACCTACCTATTGCCATATAGTAAAACAAAAAAGATTTTTACTTACTTTGGGGTCCCCCCCTCACCCTGGCGTTAGATCGTTGCCCCTAGTTTCGTCCGTGTAACTATGGGCGCACATGCGCACTGCTCTCACTTCTCATTTTAATCGTGATTTATATTAAAAAACACCTTTTGATTTAAATCAGTGATTTAAATCATGATTAAAATCATGATTTAAATCGATCCGATTTAAATAGAAAAAAAATCTTTTGATTTAAATCGTGATTTAAATCATGATTTAAATCGGCGTGATTTAAATCAATCCACCCTGGCCAGGTAGGCGGGTCCTCACTCCCCAGCTTGACCAGCTCCTCTGCCGCGGGCATTGCGGCCACCCACCTTTGGAATCCCCGCCCCGCACTGTGCATAATGCATAACACATAGTGCGGGGCTGGGATTTCAAAGGTGGGTGGCCGCAATGCCCGCGCAGGCGCAGTGTGCAAGCCTGGCTGGGACGTCAGACGGCCAGAGCTTACTGCGTCTGCGCAGAACACCAGTACACAGCGCAGGCGCCGGTTTTGAAAGGATAACAGCGCTGAGGGGGCGGCGCCGAAAGCGCAGGAAGATTGGAGTGACGGCAGAGGAGCTGGTCAAGCTGGGGAGTGAGGACCCGCCTACCTGGCTAGAGACAGGAATTGTGGCTAAGTATAAAAACGCTTTATTTGGGGTATACTTGAACCTAAAACTAAAAGAGCCACCTTGTTAGAATGCAGCATTACTGCTGCACAAGGTGGCTCTTTTAGTTTATAACGGCTGGAGGGGGGTAACAGTGGCCCTTTAACATAGGAACCCTTCTTTGATATCACCTTCACAATTCTTGCATCCATTGAACTTGTGACTTTTTGGAGATTCAGCTTGTATTTCTTTGCATGACGTCAGAATAGCCTCCCAGACCTGCTGTTTTGATGTGAACTGCCTCCCATAGATCTTTTGCTTGATCGATACTCCAAAGGTTCTCTATAGGGTTGAGGTCAGGGGAAGATGGAGGCCACACCATGAGTTTATCTCCTTTTATGCCCATAGCAGCCAATGACTCAGAGGTATTCTTTGCAGCATGAGATGGTGCATTGTCATGCATGAAGATAATTTTGCTCCTAAAGGCATATTTCAGCTTTTTATACCATGGAAGAAAGTTGTCAGTCAGAAACTCTATATACTTTGCAGAGGTCATTTTCACACCTTCAGGAACCTTAAAGGGCCTTATTAGCTGTTTCCCCATGATTCCAGCCCAAAATATGACTCCTCTACCTCCTTGCTGATGTCGCAGCCTTGTTGGGACATGGTGGCCATCCACCAACCATCCACTACTCCATCCATCTGGACCATCCAGGGTTGTGTGGCGCCCCAGGGTCCTGGTCATCGCAGTAGCATTGATTTCCTCACGGGGACAGTGATGTTACGTTTGGAAGTGGTGAAGGATATCTTTTATCAGGTAATCACAATGCACACAACATGTTCACACTCCAGGTCACAAGGGGGAGTATTTTGATCCTATTCCTAGGTGACTTCCCTATATATATTGTGGTTTGCAGGGAAAGAGAGGTCAGACTGTCAGAGAGACAGAAGAGAGCAGGCTGACATAGAGTGTTAGAAGGTCTGAAGGGGCCGTGTAGTCTGGAGTACTACAGCCCATGGATAGAGAGAGACATACAGATGGAAAGGACATCGTTCATCGTTCAGTGAGAGTGAAGGAGAGCGAGGTGCACACGAGGACACCAGGGGGAGGACAGCAGCGAGTACTATCTCCCTAACCGGTAGCCGGCACAACGAGGTTGTAAGGGACTCTAAAGGTACCTTCACACTCAGCAACTTTACAACGAGAACGACAACGATCCGTGACGTTGCAGCGTCTTGGATAGCGATCTCGTCGAGTTTGACACGTAGCAGCGATCTGGATCCCGCTGTGATATCGCTGGTCGGAGCTAGAAGTCCAGAACTTTATTTGGTCGTCAGGTCAGCGTGTATCGTCATGTTTGACAGCAAAAGCAACAATGTCAGCAATGTTTTACATGGAGCTAACGACCTGTGAGAACGATAAGTGAGTCACCGTTACGTCACAGGATCGCTCCTGCATCGTTGTGGAGCTACTGTGTTTGACGTCTCTACAGCGACCTAAACAGCGACGCTACAGCGATCGGCTCGTTGTCTACACTGTGTTCCAAATTATTATGCAAATTGGATTTAAGTGTCATAAAGATTTAATTGTTTTGTTTTTCAAATAAACTCGTGGATGGTATTGTGTCTCAGGGCTCAATGTATCACTGAAATCAATCTTAAACACATGTGATAATTGGTTTTCCAGGTGATTCTAATTAAAGGAAAACTACTTAAAAATGATGTTCCACATTATTAATCAGGTCACAGTTTTCAAGTAACATGGGAAAGAAAAAGGATCTCTATGCTGCCGAAAAGCATCAAATAGTGCAATGCCTTGGTGAAGGGATGAAAACATTAGAAATTTCCCAAAAACTTAAGCGTGATCATCGTACTGTTAAGAGATTTGTGGCTGTATCTGAGCACAGATGTGTTAATGCTGATAAAGGCATAATGAGGAAGATTTCTGCCAGGCAAGTTCATCGGATTAAGAGAGCAGCTGCTAAAAAGCCATTACAAAGCAGCAAACAGATATTTGAAGCTGCTGGTGCCTCTGGAGTCCCTCGAACCTCAAGGTGTAGGCTCCTTCAAAGGCTTGCTGTGGTGTATAAACCTACTATTCGGCCACCCTTAAACAGTGTTCACAAGCAGAAATGGTTGCATTGAGCCCACACATACATGAAGACTAATTTCCAAACAGTCTTGTTTACTGATAAGCGTTGAGCAACCCTGGATGGTCCAGATGGATGGAGTAGTGGATGGTTGGTGGATGGCCACCATGTCCCAACAAGGCTGCAACGTCAGCAAGGAGGTGGAGGCGTCATGTTTTGGGCTGGAATCATGGAGAAATAGCTGGTAGGGCCCTTCAAGGTTCCTGAAGGTGTGAAAATGACCTCTGCAAAGTATACTGTATAGAGTTTCTGACTGACAACTTTCCTCCAAGGTATAAAAAGCAGAAATGTGCCTTCAGGAGCAAAATCATCTTCGTGCAAGACAATGCATTATCTCATGCTGCAAATAATACCTCATTGGCTGCTATGGGCATAAAAGGAGATAAACTCATGGTGTGGTCACCATCTTCCCCTGACCACAACCCTATAGAGAACCTTTGGAGTATCATCAAGCAAAAGATCTATGAGTGTGGGAGGCAGCTCACATCAAAACAGCAGCTCAGGGAGGGAAGAAATACAAGCAGAAACACTCCAAAACTCACAAGTTCAATGGATGCAAGAATTGTGAAGGTGATATCAAAGAAGGGGTCCTATGTTGACATGTAACTTGGCCCGTTAGGATGTTTTGGAGTTAAATAGATTTTTTATTCAGTTAATGTGACCTCCTAATGCTGTAAATTCCACAAATGAGCATTTTCAGTTCTTTAAAACATATCAAATGTTTAGAAATTCTACTGTGCCTAATAATTTGGAACAGTGCATTTTAAGTTTTTATTCATTTTGGAGATTATACTGTTATCATTGGGAGGTTTCTTCAATAAAATTTGATATATACTCTCACGGGTGATTACGTTTATTAGACTGACTGTCATTTGCACCAACCATTTAGGAAAATCCGATAAAAATGTCAGTTGCATAATAATTTGGAACATAGTGTATATCGCTGCAGCGTCGCTGAGCGTGACGGCATCTTAAGACTTACATCAGAGACCGGCAGGACAGCTGAACTGCAAGTTACCTGTCCGCCACACACACCTGAAGACACAGTAACACAGAGCCCGGGGCGTGATAGAGTCCCTGCAAAAAGGCTCGAGTTACCTGTCATACAGGTATTGTCCTATCCTATATGGGGGACAGAGAGAAGAACTGTGAGGACCTTATCTGAAGCAATAAGCGGTAAGGGACTACAACACCACCGTGCTAGAGGAAGGCTTTTAACTCCACCTGGTAAAGGGGACTTTGGATTCGCTTCCAAGCCGGCCGGACGCTGCCTGTCCTGTGATCTGGTACCCTGGACTGTGGCTGCCTGAAGTCTTCAGTTAACAGGTAAAGAAACTGCAAACCTGTGTCCTCGTTCTTTACTGCACCATTCACCATCTTCCATCTACACACCGGAAGCCTTGGGGATATACTTCACCTGTGGGAAGTTATACCATCTAGCTGCCATAGTATCACCCCAGAGGACCCCTTAAAGCAGCTTCGGTCCCCACTGATCTAATACCACAGGTGGCATCATGAACATAAACTTTATTCAATTATCCCTTTTACATGGGCACCCAGGGCCACGGGCTGGGTCGCCACCGTGACATCCCCCTGTGAGCACCGGACTCGGTACCGGGTACCCCACAACCCTGGCTGGCGACTCGTCTGCTCGACACTCATCAGTAAGGCTACTTTCACAGTAGCGTCGGTACGGGGCCGTCGCGCTGCGTCGGCCCGACGCATACTGTGCAAGCACCACACAACGAGGGCAGCGGATGCAGTTTTTCAACGCATCCGCTGCCCCATTGTGAGTTGCAGGGAGGTGGGGGCGGAGTTCCGGCCTCGCATGCGCGGTCGGATATAGCGGACCGTCGGCACAAAAAAAAAACGTTACATGTAGCGGGTTTTTTTTCCGACGGTCCGCCAAAGCACGACGGATGCGACGTGTGGCAATCTGTCGCTAATGCAAGTCAATGGAGAAAAAACGCATCCTGCAAGCACTTTTGCAGGATGCGTTTTTTCTCCAAAACGACGCATTGCGACGGAGGCCAAACGACGCTAGTGTGAAAGTAGCCTAAACAAGACTGTTTGAAAATTAGTCTTCATGTATGTCTGGGCCCACTGCAACAGTTTCTGCTTGCGAACACTGTTTAGGGGTGGCCGAATAGTAGGTTTATGAACTACAGCAAGCCTTTGAAGGATCCTACACCTTGAGGTTCGAGGGACTCCAGAGGCACCAGCAGCTTCAAATAACTGTTTGCTGCTTTGTAATGGTATTTTGGCAGCTGCCCTCTTAATCCTACGAATTTGTCTGGCAGAAAACTTCCTGATTAAGCCTTTATCTGCATGAATTCTGTCTGTGCTCTGTTTCAGTCACAAATATCTTCACAGTATGATGATCACTCTTAAGTTTTCATGAAATATCTAATGTTTTCACACCTTGTCCAAGGCATTGCACTATTTAATGCTTTTCAGCAGCAGAGAGATCCTTTTTATTTTCCATATTTCTTGAAACCTGTGGCCTGCTTGATAATGTGGAACATCATTTTTAAGTAGTTTTCCTTTAATTAGAATTATCACATGTGTTTAAGATTGATTTCAGTCATCTATTGAGCCCTGAGACACAATACCATCCACGAGTTTATTTGAAAAACAAAACAATTAAATCATTAAGACACTTAAATCCAATTTGCATAATAATTTGGAGCATGGTGTATTGAGCAGAATGCATCTACCTTCCTGTTTTGACTGTTGGTGAATAGGTCTATGGATGGACGCCCCCGCCTTTCTGTAATCAGATCGAACACTGACTCAGTTTCCACTCGCCCTGTCTCAGCTGCTTCTGACTCAAGAAATCCGCTCTGCAATTTTCTGTCTTATGTGGAGTGCTGATAGAGAACCCAGATTGTCCTTGGCTATCTGCAAAATGTACTTTGTCACTTCCATGATAGGACAGGACAGGGTACCCCCCTGGTGGTTTAAGAATGGTACCACTACCCGGTTGTTTGAGAATACTCATGTGGTGTCCCTGAAGAGTGTCCAAAAATTCTAAAAGGGCGCACTTCATCGCCAGTAGTTCCTTCATGTTTTAGGATACTAATCTCAGATCCTCTGTCCAAACCACTTGAGCTACCTGGTCGTTCAAGTGAGCAACCAACCCCTGAAACTTGCGACTGTGGTCAGAAGCTGAGAGACCGGAATCCCCCATGGAATACCCCGGGTTAAATAGTCTATCCATATCCACCATTCTAAAGAATGTGCGGTTTTTGATGACAAAGATAGCTAACCTTCTAAATCCCCTTTTAGACAATTTTCGGGTGATAAAATTTACCATTGTAAGTCCTTGGTGTGTGTCTGAACCCACTGAACGGCCGGGATACAGACAGTCATGGAACTTAGAAGGGACATTGCTTTCTGTAAACATGTAGAGGGAAGGCCCCTTATCCGGGATATCAGAGCTATGATCTTTTGAACTTTCTCTGCTGGGAGGTGACACTCCTTTTTTTTAAAAAAAACTAGTATTATACCTACATATTCCTGCACTTGGTTCGGCACGGTTCTGGATTTTTTCAGATTCAAACGCCAGCCTAAGTTTGTCAAGGAATCCATGACTTTCTCTAGCGGATACTTGCAATGGTGGGGGAAAGCTGCCTATTATCAGAAAATCATCCAGGTATGGGACAATTAGGATATTCTGTTCCCTCAAGTGTGCCATGACCTCTGCCACTATCTTGGTGAACACCCGTGGCACTATGGCTAGACCGAATGGGAGGGCCGTGAATTGGTAGAGCTTTACTTTCCTTTTTATCGGGACTGCTACCCTGAGGAATTTTTTAATGTCTCTGTGGATGGGGACGTGATAGTAGGCGTCCTTTAGGTAGAGAACGGTCTTGAAACAGTCTGGAAACAGCTTTTTTACCGATGATTTTATTGTTTTCATTTTAAAGGTTTGAACCTTCAATAACTTGTTACGTTTTTTTCAAGTTTATAATTGTTCTGAACATTTCTTCCTCAGGAACAGAGGTGAGTAGAATACTTTGCCTTTTTCCCCGTAAGGGACCTCTTGTATGACTGCTTTCTCTATCAAGCCAAGAATCTCCTACTCTAAGGCTAGTTGCTCTTTGCTAGATGATCTCTGGGGTGTTACCATGAAATTTGGCTGGGGGGGGGGGGGGGGAGAGAGTGGAAATGAAATTTTAGACCTCATCTTATTAGGTCCAAGATCCAGGAGCTGTTGGATATTTTTTCCCAGGTGCGGAAAAAAAGAGATAATCTTCCCCCCACCTGGGGATAACCCTCATTGGGATGGCTTCTTGTTATTATTGGGGGGCCTGCTGAACAAGAACTATTTGGTCTTTCCTCTCCTATCCTACTCCGAAAGGACTTCCTATAAGAGGTGCTGGAGAGGACAGGGAAGTGTTTTTTATTATCCCCTGCTTTATTCAGACTATCATCAAGTGTGGGTGCGAATAAGAATTCTCCCTCACAGGGGATGGAGCATAGTCTTGACTTAGTTTGGAGATTCCCTGATCAGCATTTAAGCCAGAGTGCTCGCCGAGCTGCATTAGAAAATCCTGGGGATTTGGCTGTCAGCCTAACCGAATCTGCTGATGCATCAGCCAAGAAGGCAGCTGCCCCCTTCATTACTGGGATGGAGTCTAGTATAGCATCCCTATATGTTTTTCCTTCAAATGTGATTCCAGCTGGTCTAACCAGAACATTAGCGATCTGGCCTTACAAGTGGCAGCTACCGCGGGTTTTAGTCCGCCCCGCGGCCTCTCATGAACCCTTCAGGAAGGTATCAGCTGTTTTTTCCATTGGATCCTTCAATAACCCCATGTCTTCGAATGGAAGGGAAAACTTCTTGGAAGCTTTAGCAATCGCCACATCTTATTTTGGCGCCTTCTCCCAGAATGAACATGTCGGGTCATCAAAGGGGTATTCCCTCTTTGAGGTCAAGAGGACCTTCCCTCTCTGTATTTTTTCCACTCTTCTTAATTAGGGATATGATTTTCTCATTAAGAGGGAAAGATCTTGTATTTTTTTTGGTTCAAGTCCGCCGAACATTATGTCCTGAATTGATATTTTCGGACTAGGGTCTACCAGCCCCATGGTGGCCCTGACTGCTCTAATGAGGCTGTTTCCTCTAAAGGAAAACAGCTACGACCGCCCCGTGGATGAAGATGAAGATGACCCTGAGTCGGATGTATCCAAAACCCCCTCCTCGTCCCCACAACTGCTAGACCTTGACCTAGGGGACTTGTCCCTGGAAGTCCGTGTTTTTTTTTCCCCCCTTATCCTTAAAGGTAAGGTACCGCGTTTGTAGATCATTAATAAATCACTGTAATGTAGCATAACATGCTGCTATAACCAAGTTTTAAATGCATGTGAAACAGATTTCGTGTGTTATATGTGTTTAAAGAAGGAACTGGGGGCTGACATCTTGGTTTCACAGCAGTTCACGACACTAACAGTGTCATTTTACAGCACCCCATGGACATAGGAGATAATAGACCGGCGCTGACCCTATCTTTAACATTGGAGAGGCGTTAGCAGTGAGCTGGGCACGCCTCTGTGGGCTGCACAACTCACTGCTGTAGGTGTGACTAGCCGCCATTTTATTATAGCCCAGTGCTCTCTGCCAAGCTCCACTAAAGGTACCTTCACACGAAACAACTTTGTAACGATATCGCTAGCGATCCGTGACGTTGCAGCGTCCTGGCTAGCGATATCGTTTAGTTTGACACGCAGCAGCGATCAGGATCCTGCTGTGATGTCGCTGGTCGCTGAATAAAGTTCAGAACTTTATTTGGTCGTCCGATCGCCGTATATCGTTGTGTTTGACAGCAAAAGCAACGATACCAGCGATATTTTACACTGGTAACCAGGATAAACATCGGGTTACTAAGCGCAGGGCCGCAAACAAACAGTACATACTTACATGCGTCCCCCGGCGTCCGCTTCCCACACTGACTGAGCGCCGCAAAGTGAAAGTGAAAGCACAGCACAGCGGTGACGTCACCGCTGTGCCCTGCTACTGCCGGCGCTCACACAGTGCAGGAAGCGGACGCCGGGGGACGCGTGTAAGTATGTACTGTTTGTTTTTTTACATTTTACGCTGGTAACCAGGGTAAACATCGGGTTACTAAGCGCGGCCCTGCGCTTAGCAACCCGATGTTTACCCTGGTTACCCGGCATCGTTGGTCGCTGGAGAGCGGTCTGTGTGACAGCTCTCCAGCGACCAAACAGCGACGCTGCAGCGATCGGCATCGTTGTCGCTATCGCTGCAGCGTCGCTTCGTGTGAAGGTACCTTTACTCTCTATCACAGGAGCTCCATTCACTCCATTAAGCTGAATTCCCAGCCTGCAGAGAGAGGTGACACCTGACACCTCTCTCAGCCATACAATGTATCTCTCCCCTCCCTCCACAATGCCTGGCCATTCACTGCAGACCTGGAGCTCCTTCTTATCTTACTGAGGGATGAGTCACAGACAGCTCTGCACAGACAATGCTGCTGTATGTGGACACACCACAAACTAAGGGTACTGTCACACTAAACGATTTACCAACGATCACGACCAGCGATACGACCTGGCCGTGATCGTTGGTAAGTGGTTGTGTGGTCGCTGGGGAGCTGTCACACAATCAGCTCTCCAGCGACCAACGATGCCGAAGTCCCCGGGTAACCAGGGTAAACATCGGGTTACTAAGCGCAGGGCCGCGCTTAGTAACCCGATGTTTACCGTGGTTACCAGCGTAAACGTAAAAAAAACAAACAGTACATAATCACATTCCGGTGTCTGTCCCCCAGCGTTCTGCTTCTCTGCACTGTGTCTGCCAGCCGGAAAGCACAGCGGTGACAGCACAGCGGTGACGTCACCGCTGTGCTCGCTTTCCGGACGGACGGCGCTCACAGTGCAGAGAAGCAGAACGCCGGGGGACAGACACCGGAATGTAAGTATGTAGTGTTTGGTTTTTTTTACTTTTACGCTGGTAACCACGGTAAACATCGGGTTACTAAGCGCGGCCCTGCGCTTAGTAACCCGATGTTTACCCTGGTTACAAGCGAACGCATCGCTGGATCGCTGTCACACACAACCAGCGATGACAGCGGGAGATCCAGCGACGAAAGAAAGTTCCAAACGATCTGCTACGACGTACGATTCTCAGCAGGGTCCCTGATCGCTGCTGCGTGTCAGACACAGCGATATCGTATGGATATCGCTGGAACGTCACGGATCGTACCGTCGTAGCGATCAAAGTGCCAATGTGTGACAGTACCCTAACTGTGCTTCTGATGCAGTAACTGCTGGTGATAGCAGATCACAGGGCAGTCACACACAAAATGGCTCTGCCCTGTGATGCTGCTCTTCATTCTGCCCCAGGGATATTAGACCACCCAAAAGGGGAGGGAAATGCTGATGTCAGCAGTTACTGCCCAGATTTTCCAGCTAACAGTAAAGCTGGTAAGTCTTACTGTAGCTGCTTGAGGTCTAAAACGGAAAATGCTCCCCCTAGTGGTCAATATATATATTTGTAAGAAAATATATAATATTTTTCATATAGAAATGTTTGCAAACAGTGCAAACATTGCATTAATACATTTTATTTACTATTTTAAGCTTAATTTCACAAAAAAACAAACTACAAGAAAACTGGTGGCACCTTCCCTTTAAGGGACTGCGATTTTATTATGCATCTCAGCTCTGAGGAAAACTTCAGGGTCTCTTCACAGATTGTTTGCTCAATACAAGAGATAATTAAATAACACAGGACGGCATGTCCTGCGTACCCAATATTAAAGGTAGGTACGCAGGACGAATCCAGAAGTATGCGGAAGTAGGCGGGCTTAACGGAGGATGTACGCAGCCCTCTGCAAAGCCCCTGAACGCAAATGTGAACTTAGCCTAAGAGATTCTACCTTTGTGAAATATTGTTGTAATGAAAATAGCGGGATCTATATATTTATTATATATATATATATATATATATATATATATATATATATATATATATATATATATATATATATATATTTGTCTAAGGTCCACTTCCGTTTGTCTGTAACGGAAATCCCGCGTCGCTGATAATTTTGTCAATAAGTGGCAATAGCACCATCTGGTGGTTAGTTCACAAATAGCAATTGCTCTATACTATTATAATATTTCCACATTGTTTGGATGTTAGTGCGGCACTTTTCGCACTAGGCACTTTAATTGGTAATAATCTTTACTCCATTAGCACTTTTCAGCATATGTATTTTAGAATTATACCTAGCTAATTTCTTATAATAATAAGAGTAATTAAAGTGTGATAGCAGGTTTATTGATACATTGCCATAGAAAGTAATTCACAAGAACTTTTACCTGACTCCATTTTCTCCAATACCATTACACTGTGTTCCAATTTATTATGCACAAAGAGTTTAGGAGTGATAAGGTTAGAATTTTTTTTGTCATTTAAACTCATTGATGGTGATGTGTGTCAGGGCTCTTTATATCACTGAAAGCAATTGCAGATACCTGTGCAAATTAGTTTGGCAGGTGTGTCCAAATAAAGGCAAGACTACTTAAGAAGGCTGTTTCCACATTATTAAGCAGCCTACATTTTTTGCCAAAATGGGAAAGAAAAAGGATGTGTCGGCTGCTGAGAAGCAACAAATTGTGGAGTATCTAGGTCAAGGCAGTTGCTAAGAGCGCAGCATCATTGACCAGCGGTGGACATCATCGAGGCTGGGCCGAGAGCTCCATCTGTGCCTGCGCCGCATTCGCGGCCATTTTCCTACAGACATCGCGTAGAGGCAGGCATGGAAGGAGATTTCGGCTTTTCTCCATCCGCGCCATGTGAGAAGCCGAAAGCTGGACCCCAGAAGAAGAATGGAGGCCACCTTATCCGGCTGCCACAGGGCCGCTGCTCGCCGTCGTACCACCACTGTACCACCACCGCAGGGCCACCGCTCGTCACTGTACCACCACCGCAGAACAACCTCTGTACACAGCAGGACCGCTGCACCACCACCGCAACACCCCCAGCTCTGGGCTCGCAGGATTGACCCCACGGTAAGAACAGTGTTCAGATTATAAGACGCATCTCCATTTTCCCCCTAATTTTGGGGATCATGAAAGTGCGTCTTATAATCCGAAAAATATGGAACTTTTATTTTGCCTTGTGTCTCACAGGCATTCTGCTGTGAACACAAGGCACTCTAGTGGGTCTAATAGGACTCCATACGCATCCTGAGGGATACATATCGACCCTCGTATATGATCCCCCTCACTGCCTCACATATCCTTCCCGTGGTCAAACTTGTGGGGTTGAACACTTGTCACCATACAAGGTGTCCAGGACAGAGCATCCACATTCCCTTGCGCCTTCCCTGCACAATGTTCCATGGTGAAATTGAAATTTTGCAGAGACAGAAACCACCTGGTGACCCAAGCATTCCTCTCCTTGGAATTGCTCATCCAGACCAAGGGTCAATGATCTGTCATCAATCGTAAGGGTCGACCGAGCAAAAAAACTAGCATAGGGACTCCAAGGCCCACTTAATGGCCAGGCACTCCTCCACTACGCTATAATTTTTCTCGGCCAGGGGGAGTTTCCTACTTCGGTAGGTGACCGAATGTTCCTCTCCGCTCACCTCCTGCAACAGGATTACTCCTAGGCCAACATTAGAAGTGTTCGTCTGCACTATGAAGTCTCTCTTGAAGTTGGGGCTGATGAAGATGGGCTGTCCACACAGCGCCACCTTCATAGACTGGCAGGCTTCCTCCGCTTGAGGGTTCCACCGCACCATGACCAATTTCATTCCCTTTAGGAGATTAGCTAGGGGTGTTGTTCTCACAGAGAAATTAGGTATAAGTCTCTGGTAATACCCAACGATGCCGAGAAATGCTCTCTCCTGTTTGGCGGTAACAGGTAGGGGCCAGTTCTTTATAGCCTCAATTTTTTTTGTTTGGGGTTTGATAACCCCACAGCCGATCACATATTTTAAGTACCAGGCTTCTTCGAACCCCATCACACATTTCTTGGGATTCGCCGTCAAGCCCGCGGCTCTGAGCGAATTCACTACCGTTTGTACCCGAGACAAGTGAGTATGCCAGTACTACTGATACTAAAGATGATGACGTCATCCAAGTATGCTTGACTCATATTTCCGATGGGGTTCTAGCACTTTGTCCATCAGCCTCTGGAACGTGGCTGGTGCCCCATATAGTCCAAAGGGAAAGACGACATAGTGTAGCAGTACAGGCCTTTTGGTGGTACAAAGGCAGTCTTCTCCTTAGCGGACTCCGTGAGAGGTACCTGCCAGCAACCCTTGGTAAGATCTAGTGTGGTAGAGTACTGGGCCTACCCCAGTTGCTCAATCAGCTCATCCACCCTGGGCACTGGATAAAGGTCGAGCTTTCAATTTACGGAAGTCATTACAGAACCATAATGATCCATCCAGCTTCTGGTTTAGCACAATGGGGCTAGCCCAGTCACTCCAGGACTCCTCAATTACTCCTAGATGGAGCATTTGTTTTACCTAACTCGCAATGGCTTGTCTCCGGGCCTCGGGCACATGACATGGTATGGTATGGTTTCATTCATACCCTTACATGAGGCTCGGTGACAATGTCCTGCTGGATAACAGAGGTATGGCCGGGTAGTTCTGAGAATACATCCGTATTGTCTTGTACCTCTTGATGCTGTAGTTTCGAGACAGTCTTGATCATCTTTACCTCTCTCTCAGCCTCTGTCCGTACTGATATCAGAAGGTCCCCAGATGACGTATCTGGAGTCACATCCATAAGCATACACTCCCGATCCTTCCACACTTTCAACAGATTGACATGATACAACTGTTCGGGTTTTCTTTTCCCGGGCAGGTAAATTCGGTAGTTTACTTCCGTCGTTTTTTCCAGAACTTCATATGGCCCTTTCCACTTGGCCATAAGCTTTCTTTTGGCAGTGGGTACACAGACTAAAACCCGATCTCCTGCTTTAAAGGAGCGGGCTGTGGCTTTTTTGTTATATACACAGCCTCGCACTGCCTGAGTATCCACCAAATGCTCTTTCACTATAGGCATGACCGCTGCAATCCGGTCCTGCATATTGGTCACATGCTCAATTACACTCTTGTGGCGTAGGTTCCTGCTCCAACGTCTCTTTGGCTATGTCCAGCAGACCACTAGGATGCCTGCCATACAGTAGCTCAAAGGGTGAAAATCCCGTGGAAGTCTGCGGTACCTCGCGAATGGCAAACATCAAGTAGGACAACAACATGTCCCAATCCCCTCCATCCTTGGAAACTACGTTCTTCAACACGGATTTGAGGGTTTTGTTGAAGCGCTTGTCTAGTCCGTCGGTCTGGGGGTGGTACACCGACATGGGCAAGTGTTTTATTTTGAGAAGCTTGCACAGTTCCTTCGTCACCTTGGAAATGAAAGTAGTCCCGATTAGTGAGGATCTCCTTAGGTAGCCCAAGGCGACAGAACACGGCAAACAACTCCCGGGCTATAAGCTTAGCCGAGGTGTGCCAAAGCAGAATTGCCTCCGGGAACGGGGTGGCATAGCTTACCACCACTAATATATGTTGGTGACCCCAGGCGGACTTTACCATCGGCCCTACCAGATACCTATAATGGGTAGAGGTACCAACAGACTTCAGAAATGCGCAGTGGGTGTGGTGAGTTGACACTTGGAGTAGCACTCAACACCTCTGGACCTCAGCATAAATCCCAAGCCAAAATAAATGCTGCAGTATGCTCTCCTGCTTCTTTTTGGCTCCTAAGTGCCCTCCAAGCATGTGGGTGTGAGCCATTTCGAGCACCGCCCAATGGTAGCATTGGGGCACTACAAGTTGTTCCACCACTTTACCCCTGATTTTATCCACCCTGTATAACAAATCCCGATGGATAGCCACGTGGAGGAAAATTGCCTCGGCACCTGGTTGCTAAGCCATTTCATTTATCTCCATCACCCTTTCTCGTGCATGGGCCAGAGTGGAATCCTGGAGCTGAGCTGTCCGGAACTTACTAGGAGACACTTCCAGCTCGGGGATCGGTGGGGGTCTCCTTGACCTCTCCTGCCAATACCTCTAAGGGAAACCTATCGGGGTTATACCATGTCCTTAGGTTGGCAACCTCTACAGCAGGTATCCCCGACTCGGGATCTTTGGGTTCCGCACTTGGAATAGCATTTACCTTGGGAGGGTTAACCCTGGTCTCCCACAGGGACTAGAATAGGGGCAAGTCTCTTCCCAACACAGTCCCTTATGGAAGGGTGTTCACGACTCCCACCACGTTTTATTTCTCCACAAGTAGTGGAAAAAGTAACCTCGACAGAGTCTGTAGTTGCGGTGCAGACTCGCTGGGCATACATAGACATACGGCGTGTATACCCGCAGTCCATGGGTTCACCTGTAAAGGGGCAGTTGGCAGCCACATGTCCGGGCCCTTGGCACCGCCAACACTTAATAGCTGAGGCATGACTAGACCTTGGGGCCGATTTAGGAGAACTGGGTCTCTTGTCACTCTCACTTCAGGTTACTCCCTCAGTACGGGCTTGGTCCTGGTTGCCCCCAGAGGGTTGCAGAGGGTTGGGGACCTTTCCCAGGCTCCTGGGCTGGCGGGGCCCTATGTGAAAAACCGTACTGTAGCACAGTCCCGTATAAAGTCCTGAATGGCCGTATACCGCTCAATCAGGTTGACCACCTGGTCTAGGGTGCGGAACCTCCTTGGCCCACCCAACGCTGAATTGCGGCTGGCAGAGTTCATTCTAGCCGGTAAACTACCACTCTCCCCATGATCTGGTAGGGGGTTAAGGTTTCAGGCTGAAGCCATTTTTTACCAGCTGTAAAAGTTTATATGCCTGAGACCTCAGAAAAGTTCAAAGCAATTGTCTTTTAATGTCCAAAGAAACTTACAACTTGAACACAAATGGTATCCTCCAGATCGCAGCCGGGAATCAAGACAGTCCATATCCAAGACCAGGTGCCGTGGGCGACTGCACTTCTGTGCTATGCTGAGGGGTGCCAGGCCTTTTGCCTTCGCTTGGCTCCGTGTTACCTCACACAGGCTGAGCTCTGCAGAGCCACCTGCTCTGCAAGTTTGCAAACAAAGACTGACGCACCTAACCCTTTGCTGCAGGGTTTTTAAATGGAATCGTGGCCATGGGCCACTTGGAAGACCCGGCCTGGAGGGAGCGACCTTCCACACTACCATCCTGTAAATTGCTCCAAATATAAAAGCCCTTAACGAGTTTCCCTGAACATTGCCATGAGATAATAGCTTGACCAGGTCCACACTTAAGCCCCCGTCACACTAAGCGAGGTCGCTAGTGAGATCGCTGCTGAGTCACAAGTTTTGTGACGCAACAGCGACCTCAGTAGCGATCTCGCTATGTTTGACACATAGCAGCGACCAGGCCCCTGCTGTGAGATCGCTGGTCGTGTCGGAATGGCCTGGACCTTTTTTTGATCGTTGAGGTCCCGCTGACATTGCTGAATCGGTGTGTGTGACACGGATTCAGCGATGTCTTCACTGGTAACCAGGGTAAACATCGGGTTACTAAGCGCAGGGCCGCGCTTAGTAACCCGATGTTAACCCTGGTTACCATCGTAAATGTGAAAAAAAAAAAAAAAAAACAGTACATACTCACATTCCAGTGTCCGTCAGGTCCCTTGCCGTCTGCTTCCCGCACTGACTGACTGCCGGCCGTAAAGTGAAAGCACAGCACAGCGGTGACGTCACCGCTCTGCTGTTAGGACGCGAAGGTGAGTATGTACTGTTTGGTTTTTTACATTTTTTTACATTTTACACTGGTAACCAGGGTAAACATCGGGTTACTAAGCGCGGCCCTGCGCTTAGCAACCCGATGTTTACCCTGGTTACCCGGGGACCTCGGCATCGTTGGTCGCTGGAGAGCTGTCTGTGTGACAGCTCCCCAGCGACCACACAGCGACTAAACAGCGACGCTGCAGCGATCGGCATCGTTGTCTGTATCGCTGCAGCGTCGCTTAGTGTGACGGGTCTTTACTTTTATTTTGCCTTGTGACTCACAGGAGTTCTGTTGTGAACACAAGGCAGTCCAGCGGGTGTAATACATATAAACCCTCGCATATGATCCCCCTCACTGCCTCACACTGTATATAAGATTGCTTTTTTAGTTTTGTAAACTAAGTTACAGAGTATTATAATATGTAAAAGGTGATGTTAAAAACGTATAGAATAAGGATGCTAGGCGAGAAAGAAATCGCACATTCGCACGACATACTTAGTGACATACGCATCACACTCGCCCAACTTTTGGAGATGAACATTGGAGCGATTTTTAACCTGCTAACAACCACCGATATGCATTAAAACGGTGGTTATTAAGGGTGCTTATTCCCTCTTCGCAGTTTTAAAATGGCGATCGATCGTGAATAAGAGAATAGCGGAGGCAAATCCCACAAGTGTCAGCTGTACATGACAGCTGACACCCTGCAGTATTGGACTCAACCGTTTTAGCGACTGATCGGAGACGATTAACCCCTTAAATACTGCTGTCAATCACGGCATTGGTATTTATTACAAGGGGTCATGAGAATCGTGGGTCTCGATGGTTACCATGGTACCTTGAGGTCATGTGATGACCCCAGGGAACAGAGGCCTGTGAGATTCAGCAATAAGCTAAGGGTACTGTCACACAGTCACACTTTGATCGCTACGACCGTACGATCCGTGACGTTCCAGCGATATCCATACGATATCGCTGTGTCTGACACGCAGCAGCGATCAGGGATCCTGCTGAGAATCGTACGTCGTAGCAGATCGTTTGGAACTTTCTTTCGTCGCTTGATCACCCGCTGACATCGCTGGATCGTTGTGTGTGACAGCGATCCAGCGATGCGTTCGCTTGTAACCAGGGTAAACATCGGGTAACTAAGCGCAGGGCCGCGCTTAGTAACCCGATGTTTACCGTGGTTACCAGCGTAAAAGTAAAAAAAACCAAACAGTACATACTTACATTCCGGTGTCTGTCCCCCGGCGTCTCAGCTTCTCTGCACTGTGAGCGCCTGCCAGCCGGAAAGCGAGCACAGCGGTGACGCGGTGACGTCACCGCTGTGCTTTCCGGCTCTGCTGCTTACACAGTGGAGAGAAGCAGAACGCCGGGGGACAGACACCGGAATGTAAGTATGTACGGTTTGTTTTTTTTACGTTTACGCTGGTAACCAGGGTAAACATCGGGTTACTAAGCGCGGCCCTGCGCTTAGTAACCCGATGTTTACCCTGGTTACCCGGGGACTTCGGCATCGCTCCAGCGCCGTGATTGCAACGTGTGACCGCAGTCTACGACGCTGGAGCGATACTCATACGACGTTGCGACGTCACGGATCGTGCCGTCGTAGCGTCCAAAGTGTGACTGTGTGACAGTACCCTTAGTCTCAAAAGCACAGTCAGTGAGACACTGACTGCTCTCATACAGTGCTGTACATGAGTATAGCAGTGTATGAGACCAGTGATCAAACTGAAAATTATACATGTCCCACACTAAAAAAGTTAAAAAAATATAAAAAAATAAGTGCACACAAATCCCTAAAATCCATTTCATCACTCAAAACACAGTGTTTCTGATAAAACAAATATAGCCAAAAAAAAAAAAAAAGTACACGTAATTGGTATCGCCACGTCCATAACAACCTGCTCTATAAAACTGGCAAATTATTTATTCCATTTGCTGAACACTGTAAAAAAAAAATAAAAAAAAAAACAAAATTGTTGCTTTTTCATTATATTGACTCACACAAAAGTGAATAAAAAGTGATTTAAAAAAAATCACATGTAAAAACAAATGATACAAATGAAAACTCCAAACCGACCTGCAAAAAACAAGCCCTAATATGACTCACTCAGCAAAAAAATAAAAAAATTACAGCTCTCAGAATATGATGATGCAAAAACAAATCAAGTTTGCTAAAATATTGTTTTTAGCGTATAAAAATAGCAAAGCATAAAAAATATATAATCCTAGTATCGCTGTAATTCGACTGACCTGACAAATAAATCAGTCTAATCATTTTTGCCACATGGTGAACGGCGCAAAAAATAAAAACAATAAATGAATTACTTTTATTCATTCTGTGTCTAAAAAATATGAATAATAAGTGATCCAAAAATATTATGTGCCCCAAAGTAGTACCAAAAAAAATCTGCAACTCGTCCTGCAAAAAATAAGCCCTCATAGAGCTGTGATCGCTCAAACATAAAAAGTTACAGCTCTAAGAAAGTGGCGACAAAAAACAAAAGGAAAAAAACACCACTTTTTATAAAAAAATAATTTTTACTGTGCCAATAGCAACAATAATAAAATAAGTAATAAAATAAAACAAAAACAAAGGGCATTCAAAATCATGAAAGCCGAAAATACTGAAATAGCATTTCAGGAGTATAAAGACCTAAATAAGAAATGTAAAAGGAAATCAAGCTAGCAAAGTTATCTACATAGAAAAAAATCGCCAACGACAGAAAAATAAATCCCAACATTTTTTTATAAATACATCAATGCGAAAAAAAAAAAAATAGATGGTATCGGTCTCTTAAAAGAAGACAGTAACAAAATAATCACAGAGGTTAAAGAAAAGACTTAGATATTAAACAGGCACTTTTATCAGTGTTCATCGATGAACTGTCTGTTACAGGGATCATTCAACAAGGCAAAATCAAAATCACAACCTAATATATCTAAAGCTACGTTCACATTTGCGTTGTGCGCCGCAGCGTCGGCGACGCAACGCACAACGCAAACAAAAGCGCAGCAAAACGCATGCACAACGCTGCGTTTTGCGACGCATGCGTCCTTTTTTTTGGTTGATTTTGGACGCAGCAAAAATGCAACTTGCTGCGTCCTTTGCGCCCGGACGCGTGCGCCGCAGTGACGCATGCGTCGCAAAACGCAAGTGCAACGCATGTCCATGCGCCCCCATGTTAAATATAGGGGCGCATGACGCATGCGGTGACGCTGCGGCGCCCGACGCTGCGGCACAGACCGCAAATGTGAACGTAGAGTAAATTAACACAAAAAGAAGTGCATCTACATCTGAGCAATTTAAACATTGACAAATCCCCCGACCCAGATGGCATTCATCCACGGATACTGAGCGAATTGAGCTTAATAATTGAGAGACCACTGTATCTCATATTCTAAGATTCTCTAGTAACAGGGATGCTGCCACAGGATTGGAGGATGGCTCACGTGATACCAATATGTAAGAAAGATGAGAAGATGGATCCAGGCAACTGCCGTCTGGTAAGCCTGACATCAGTAGTGTGCAAAATTTTTGAGGGCATTATAAGAGATGACCTGCAGAAATATAATGTAGACAATAATATAATAACTGATAACCAGCATAGATTCATGAAGAATAAGTGGTGTCGAACATGTTGGGTTTCTATGAGAAGGTAAGTGCAAATCTGGATGTAGGTAATGCGGCTGATGTGATTTATTGAGACTTTGCAAAGGCATTTGATACAGCTCCACATAACAGCATTATTCTGATGCTACAGAAGCAAGGACTGGGGGAAACTATATGCAGATGGGTAACGCATAGGCTAAATGACAGGAAAAAGAGTTGTCATAAATGGTATGTTCTCTAAAAATGGGATAGAGTTAGTAGTGAGGCACCACAGGTATCTGTGCTAGGACCGATTCTTTTTAACATCTTTATTAATGACCTTGTGGATGGGATTGAGAGTAAAGTGTCAGTCTTTGCTGATGACAACAAACTATTTAGGATATTAAAATCTGACCTTGACATTACAATATTGCAAAACAATCTGAATTAGATGTCTGAATGGGCAAACGCTTGGCAAATGAGGTTTAATGTACACTACAGTTCAAAAGTTTAGGGTCACCCAGACAATTTTGTGTTTTCTATGAAAACTCATACTTTTATTCATCAAATGAGTTGCCAAATGAATTGAAAATCTAGTCCAGACATTGACAAGGTTTGAAAAAAAAGATTTTTATTTGAAATAATAATTTTCTCCTTCAAACTTTGCTTTCATCAAAGAATGTCCCCTTTGCAGCAATTACAGCATTGCAGACCTTTGGCATTCTAGCAGTTAATTTGCTGAGGTAATCTGGAGAAATTTTACCCCATGCTTCCAGAAGCCCCTCCCACAAGTTCGTTTGGCTTGATGGGCAATTTTTGTGTACGACACGATCAAGCTGCTCTCACAACAGCTCAATAGGGTTGAGATCTGGTGACTGCACTGGCCACTCCATTACAGATAGAATACCAGCTGCCTGCTTCTTCCCTAAATAGTTCTTACATAATTGTAGGTGTGCTTTGGGTAATTGTCCTGTTGTAGGATGAAATTGGCTCCAATCAAGCGCTGTCCACAGGGAATGGCATGGCAGTGTAAAATGGAGTGATAGCCTTCCTTATCCAAAATCCCTTTTACTTTGTACAAATCTCCCGCTTTACCAGCACCAAAGCAACCCCAGGCCATCACATTACCTCCACCATGCTTGACAGATGGCGTCAGGCACTCTTCCAGCATCTTTTCAGTTGTTCTGCATCTCACAAATGTTCTTCTGTGTGATCCAAACACCTCAAACTTGGATTCGTCTGTCCATAACACTTTTTTTCCAATCTTCCGCTGTCCAATGTCTGTGTTCTTTTGCCCATATTAATCTTTTCCTTTTATTAGCCAGTCTCAGATATGACTTTTTCTTTGCCACTCTGCCCTGAAGGCCAGCATCCCGGAGTCGCCTCTTTACTCTAGACGTTGACACTGGCGTTTTGCGTGTACTATTTAATGAAAATGCCAGTTGAGGACCTGTGAGGCGTCAATTTCTCAAATTACAGACTCTTATGTACTTGTCTTGTTGCTCAGCTTGCAGTGGGGCCTCCCACTTCTCTTTCTACTCTGATTAGAGCATGTTTGTGCTCTCCTCTGAAGGGAGTAGTACACACCGTTGTAAGAAATCTTCAATTTCTTGGGAATTTCTTACATGGAATAGCCTTCATTTCTAAGAACAAGAATAAACTGTCGAGTTTCACATGAAAGTTCTTTTTTTATGGCCATTTTGAGAGTTTAATGGAACCAACAAATGTAATGCTCCAGATTCTCAACTAACAAAAAGGAAGGTCAGGTTTATAGGTTCTCTAATCAGCCAAACTATTTTCAGCTGTGCCAACATACTTGCACAAGGGTTTTCAAGGGTATTCTAACCATCCATTAGCCTTCTTGCACAGTTAGCAAACAAAAAGTACCATAAGAACACTGGAGTGATGGTTGTTAGAAATGGGTCTCTATACACCTATGAAGATATTGCATTACAAACCAGATGTCTGCAGCTAGAATAGTCATTTACCACATTAACAATGTATAGACTGTACTTCTGAATCATATAATGTTAACTTCATTGGAAAAAAAATGGACTTTTCTTTCAAAAATAAGGAAATTTCTAAGTGCCCCTAAACTTTTGAAAGGTAGTGTAGATAAATGTAGAGTAATGCACCTAGGATGAAGTAATCTTACTGCTGCATATACATTAAATGGGAGTATACTCGGGATTGCAGAACAGGAGAAAGACTTGAGTATTCTCGATACTTGTATGAGTAGCAGTACTCAATGTCAAGCCAGGAACTCCAAAAGCAATCAATATTTTAGGATGTATAAAAACAGAGATAAAATCCTGCGATCCCAACATATTATTACCACTTTATAAATCACTGGTGAGGCCACATCTAGAATATGGGATCCAGTTTTGGGCTCCACATTTTAAAAAAGATATTCAGAAGTTGGAATCAGTTCAAAGACAGGCACCTATATTATTATAAGGGATGCAGGGCCTCTCATATGAGGAGAGGCTGGAAAAGGTAAGCTTGTTTAGCTTAGAAAAAATATGCCTCAGAGAGGACCTCATTTACATGTAAAAATATATGTGTGGAAAGTACAAAACACTGGCACATGACTTATTCTTTCCAAAGACCGGACTGAGGACTAGTGGGCACTAATTATGGGTGGAAGAAAGGCGATTCCGACAGTTAAAAAGGAAAGGGTTCTTTACAGTAAGAGCAGTCAGTCTGTGGAATGCCATACCACAAGAGGTAGTAATGACAGATACTATAACAGCCTTTAAAAAAGGGCTGGACGATTTCCTTGATACACATAACATAGCGGGTCATAGTTAGATTAGTGGCAAAATTTACAGTTGAGGGAGAAAGGTTGAACTTGATAGACCTAGGTCTTTTTTCAACCTACGTAACCTAAAAAACCTACATAAATCAGGTATAGCTGTAATCGCACCAATCAAAAGAATACATTTGCGCGATCACAGATACCGCACAGTGAACCATGCAAAAATAAAAATAAGAACTACTCTTGTACTGTTGTCTATTTGTTCATTCTACCTCCAAAAAAGCGGAATAAAGCTCGGCTCACATTTATCCTGCGCTCTCAGCTGAGAGGTATCTCAGGGTATCTGTCAGGTATCTGTCAGGTATATATATCTGACAGGTATATATGTCAGGGTATCTGTAAATTCCCCAAAACTGTGATTCATGCAAAACCTCTGACGGAACCACTCACGTAAGAGGCAGATGTGGACTGGTCTGTGTTCCGGCAGTGGTCCCATCATCACAGGCGTGTTTTTAGCAGACAAGTGTGGGCGACTACAGATCTGTGCACGCTTAAAGCGAACCTGTCACCAGATTTGGCCAATACGAGTCACGGCCTCCCCCTTTAAGAGCTTATCTACAGCATTCTATAATGCTGTAGATAAGCTCATGATTCGACCTGTAAGAGAAGAAAAATAACTTCTTATACTCAATCGGGGGGGTGATCCGGTCCGAGGTGTGTCGCTGGTCTTGGTCCAGCGCCTCCCATCTTCCTGCAATGCTCCTGGATGCTTCATGACTCCCTGGCATTGCGCTCCTGCGTAGGCGTACTTATATGCCCTGTTGAGGGCAGAGCAAATTCTTGCAGTGCGCAGGCCATGGGCCTCTCTGACCTTTCCCGGCACACTGCAGTACTCTGCTCTGCCCTCAACAGGGCAGATAAGTACGCCTGCGCAGGAGCGCGATGCTGGGAGCCATGAAGCAAGCAGGAGGGCAGCATCACAAGAAGATGGGAAGCGCCGGACCAAGACCAGCGACACCCCTCGGACCGGACTGCCCCGCAGGTGAGTATAATAGAAGTTATTTTTCTTCTCTTGCAGGTCAGATTGGGGGCTTATCTACAGAATTATAGAATGCTATAGATAAGCCATGAAAGGCAGTGGCCGTAACTCATATCAACCAAACCTGGTGACAGGTTCCCTTTAAAAAGATGGATACCATCGGAGCAGATGCCAAAGAGAGTACGAAGGGTCTCCATTTGCCTCATTATGGTGGATCTGAATAGCATTTTTGTGGAACTTACCCAGAAACCCCAACATAAGGGCTCAGCGTAGAACACAAGAATGTGATCCAATAAGATTCTGGAAGCGACAAATATTATGTACCCCAAAATGTTACCAACAAACCCCTAATTAATCCAGCACAAAACCAGCCCCCACTCAGGTCAGTCTTTTGTCACTGGAACAACAGGGGGTTTCCACGTTACTGGTGGAACAAAGACTCAGGAAAAGCAACGTCTCCAGCCCACTCAAATAAAATTCAGTGAATTCTGCGCTCCCAAATCCTGGGCCTAAACCACAGTAAATGGCCACATATTTGGCATTATTGTAATGGAGAGAAGGCACTTAATTTACGGGTGCATATCGCCAGAAGCACAAGCTGGGCACAATGTATGGGGGAGCTACAAAATTTGGGAGCTCTACACTATATGGGGACACAATGTATGCATAATAGATTTGCAATTCTATAGAATAAAGCCTGGCTTGATGTTGCAAAATAGTCACTGCAGCCATACATGAATTAATTGAGATGTGCAATTTCTACAGTGGGTTTTTTCTGCTGTTCTGGCACCTTAGGGGCTCCGCATATGTTGTCCATAAACTATTCTAGCAAAATCTGTGCTCCAAAAGCCAAATAGCGCTCCTTCCTTCTAAGGCTAGGTTCAGATTGCGTTAGGGCAATCCGTTTAGCGCTAAGCGCTAGCGGATTGCGCTAACGCAATGTCTTTTTAGGGGTCGCGTTAAACGTCCCCGCTAGCGCAGATCCCCGATCTGCCAGAGCGGGGAACGGACCTCAGGCGCGCCGCGGATGCTGCAAGCAGCGTCCGAGGCGCGCCACAAAAGAACGGCACATCGCTAGCGCGTGCCAAAAATGGCACGCGCTAGCAATGCGCTTTTACATTGCTGTCAATGGGAGCGCTAGCGGATGCGTTGCACGGCGTTAATTTCGCCGTGCAACGCTGTCCGTTAGCACTCACACTAAAACGCAATGAGAACCTAGCCTAAGCCTTGATGTGTGGCCTAACAGTAATTTTGACAACATATTGGGCAGCACCACGTTCGGGAGAAATTGTGCAAGAAATTGTGGGGTTTAGTTTCACCTATTAACCCTTGTGTACCTGATAAACTACAAAAATATTTTTTGTACCGCTAAAATGTGATATTTCCATGTCTCAATGTTATAAAATTCAATGAGGCACCGATGGGTTCAAAATACTCACTACATGCCTAGATGAATGCCTCAATGTGTCTAGTTTCCATAATGGGGTCACTTGTAGAGGGTTTCTGCTGTTTTCACATGTCAGGAGCTCTTCAAATGCCACATGGCATTCACAATCTATCCCAGGCAAATAGCGCTCTTACCTTTCCTAGCCCTGCTTTTTGACCATATATGAGGTATAGTCGCATTCGGGACAAATTGCAAAACAAACTATGGGGTCTTTTTCTCCTATTATTGACTGTGAGAATATGGGGCTAAAACAACATTTTTTGTGAAAGAAAAATGAAAATGTTCATTATGATGACACCATATATGAGGTATAGTCGCATTCGGGACAAATTGCAAAACAAACTATGGGGTCTTTTTCTCCTATTATTGACTGTGAGAATATGGGGCTAAAACAACATTTTTTGTGAAAGAAAAATGAAAATGTTCATTATGATGACTAGTGATGAGCGAGTATACTCGGTACTCGAGATTTCCCGAGCACGCTCGGGTGTCCTCCGAGTATTTGTAAGTACTCGGAGATTTAGTTTTCTGTGCCGCAGCTGAATGATTTACATATGTTAGCCAGCATAAGTACATGTGGGGGTTGCCTGGTTGCTCTCCACATGCAACATGACGTCCACTCTCGAATCCAGCAATTTTTGGTTTAAAAAAGTCAAACATGCTTCTTCCCTTCCAAGCCCTGCCGTGCGCCCAAACAGTGGTGTTCGCCCACATTTGGATTATCTGTGCATTCAGGAGAAACTGCACAACAAATTTTGGTGTCCAGTTTCTCCTCTTAACCATGTGAAAATAAAAAATTTGGAGCTAAATTAAATTTTTTGTGAAAAAAAAAAGTAAATGTTCATTTTTTCCCTTCCACATTGCTTCAGTTCTTGTGAAGCACCTGAAGAGTTAATACATATTTTGAATGTGGTTCTGTGCACCTTGAAGGGTGCAGCTTTTAGAATGGTGTCATTTTGGGGTATTTTCTGTCATATAGACCCCTTAAAGTCACTTCAAATGCGATGTTGTCCCTAACAAAATGGTTTTGTACATTTTGTTTGAAAAATTAGAAATCGTTGGTCAACTTTTAACCTTTCTAACTACCTAACAAAAAAAAATAATGTTTCAAAAATTGTGCTGATGTAAAGTAGAAATGTGGGAAATTTTATTTATTAACTTTTTTGTGTGACCGTTTGAAAACTGCAAAATTTTCACCAAATTTATTTTTTTCCCCAAATAAACGCAAATCATATCAAAGAAATTTTACCACCATCATGAAGTGCAATATGTCACGAGAAAACATTGTCAAAATCAGTGGGATCCATTGAAGTGTTCTACAGTTATAACCTCATAAAGTGACACTTGTCAGAAATATAAAAATTGGCATGGTTATTTAGGTCAAAATTGGCTCAGTCACTAAGGAGTTAATATGCTGATACGAGCGTACCCTAAGGCTATGTGCACACGTTGCGGAATTGCCGTGGAAATTTCCGCAGCAATTCTGCAACTCCCTGACACGGGAAATATGCATGCAGAATTAGCAGGAAAGGACAGGAAAGACAAAAAAGGTGGAGGAGTATGTATTTTTATTAAATCTAACTTAAGACCAGTGCTCAATGACGACATTGAGGGGAGCTGCGACAATGTAGTCACTATGGGTAAATCTACATGGGCATGGTAATAATGGAAAGCTGATAATTGGAGTTTGCCACAAGACTCCTAATATAGCTGAACAGGTAGAGAATGAAATTTAATACGTCCATGTTTTTTTGCAGACCGTATGCTCGCAAACAAAAAAACGACGGACACATCTGTTTTTAAACCAAATCATTGATTGAAATTGCCCATACAAGTCTATGCATGCAGAAAAATCATAGGCAGTACACAAATTACATCTAAGCGCAGTCCATGTGCTGCCTGTGATTAACACTTTAGTGGGTAGGAGTTTTGCAGTTCTTTTCAGATATGAAAAATCACTTATGAAAAACTGGTAGTAAATACTGAAACACTGACCAAACATCGATGAAACTCATCCAAAATATTGTTTTTACGGATGATAAAAAACACAAATGTCTGAATGAGGATGAGGCCACCTTTGCACTTCCGCGTTTCACAAACCAATTTCTGGACCAATCACACAGAGAGTACATGAGGCTGTTGACTAGTGGCCCTGAAATAGTGGTCTGCACAGAAACAGTTAAATTTAAAAGTGTGAAGGAGACAACTAACAAAGGAATTATGGAAAACCTTTTTGGTAAACTGACAAATATGTAAGAAATGCAATAGAGATCAAACAATGCAATTGTTTAACAGCATATTACAGAGTTCAAGCTTACCAATCTTGTGCTTCAAGCCACTGTGCCAGGTACTGACGTATCTCCATGGGGAAGCTGTCATCATATAATTGGTGAACTTGTTCCAAGAACTTGGTGTCAATCTGCTGTAATTCATACCATTGAGCCATCCTGAATATGTATGATATAAAAAAAACACAACCTATGTAGTAATCTATTCTTACTTTGTTTTTTGTTTTACATTAACAAGTTAAATGCAGTGTATGAATATACGTATCTTTTTCAATGAATTCAACTCAAACATACCATTGTTAAACAGTTTTCTCTCATTGCATCTTTAGAACTCAATTTTCATGTCATTATTACAGGCTCTATTAAAGTCTCCCCCTAGTATTAGCATTCCCTCTGGAAAAATCGCCACCTGGTCTAGATATATTAAAAGTGTCTTGTCCTGTCCTGAGTTGGGTAGATACAGGAAAGCAAACGTAACCTTATTAGGATCTATGAGACCTTTGACCATTAGAAAAGGTGGCTCTCTCCATCGGTACAAGAATCTGTGAACACCCATGGTACTGAGCGGGATATAAGTATACAGGAACCTCTGGACATGGAATCAGGAGAGGTATGGTATACCGTTGGAAATCAATAATTAAAGAACTTATAGGGTTTAATTTGACAGTAATGCATTTCCAGTAGGAAAGATATGTCTGATTCCCTTTTATAGAGGAGGTTTAGTAAAATAGATGTTTTCTCAGGGCTATGTAGTCCATTAACATTCATAGAGCGCACCGTAAGTTCTGAAGGACATTCATTTGTCATTTTGTATTGGGTTGGGATAGGTAAGGGAGGGTGAAGAGACAGGGAGAGACAATGCGTTGGGTAGAGACTTAAACAAGAAACGGACAAAAAAGAAAAAGAATAAAAAAAAAAAAAAAGGACGAAATGCTTAACCCCTTTCCGACATCGGACGCATTAGTATCAGTATCCCCCGCTTTAATGTGGGCTCCGGCGGTGAGCCCACATGTTTCTGGGGACAAGTCAGGTGTTTTGAACAGCTGATATGTGCTCACAATAGCTGCGGGTGGAATCGCGATCTACCCGCGGCTATTAACTAGTTAAATGCCACTGTCAAACTCAGACAGCGGCATTTAAATCGCGCTTCCGGCCATCGGACTGGAAATACATACACCGGTTGACCCAGTCACATGATAGGGGGTTATCGGTTCGTCGGCATGACAACCAGAGGTCTCTGAAACCAGTGCCGGATTGCTATGAGCGTCACCCAGTGGTCAGCGCTCATAGCAACTCAGCTACATAGAGGCAATCTGAACATAGCCTTTATGTAGCTGAGCCGATCAAGTTGTGCCAGCTTCTAGTCTCCTATGGGGAATATTGAAGCATGGCAAAAGTTAAAAAAAACAAAAAATGTTTTTAAAAATATAAAAAAAAATAAAAAAAAATATAAGTTTAAATCACTCCTTTTGCCCCATTCAAAATAAAATGCAAAAAAAAAAAATCATACCTACACATATTTGGTACTGCTGCATTCAGAATCGATCTATCAATAAAAAAAGCATTAACCTTATCACTAAACGGCGTAGCGATAAAAAAAGTAAAACGCCAGAAATACATTTTTTTTGGTCGCCGCAACATTGCATTAAAATGCAATAAAGGGCAATCAAAAGAACGCATCTGCACCAAAATGGTATCATTAAAAACGTCATATCGGCATGAAAATAAATAAGCCCTCACCCAACCTGAGATCAAGAAAATTGGAGACGCCTACGGGTATTGGAAAATTGCACAATTTCTTTTTTATTTTTTAGCAAAGTTTGGAATTTTTTCTCACCACTTAGATAAAAAAGAACCTACACATGTTTGGTGTCTATGAACTCATAATGGCAGGTCAGTTTTAGCATTTAGTGAATCTAGCAAAAAAGCCAAACAAAAAACAAGTGTGGGGTTTTGCTTTTTGCTTTACAATTTCAACGCACTTGGAATTTTTTTTCCCGTACACAACATGGTAAAACCAATTGTGTCATTAAAAAGTGCAACTCGTCCCGCAAAAAATAAGCCCTCACATGGTCATATTAACGGAAAAATAAAAAAAGTTATGGCTCTGGGAAGGAGGGGAGCGAAATACGAAAACACAAAACCGAAAAAAGATCCGGTCATGAAGGGGTTAAATCTATAAACACCAATAGAATAAGCAGAGGTGTCAAAAAAGGGAAGAACAAAGCTAACGTTAATTGTCCAGAAGTTCCTGGACAGCCTCCAAGACCTTGGTGGTGAAAGGGAAGTGGAAGATAACCCCTAGAGAAAAAAAAAGGGTTCTGTAAGGACACCATACACCTATAGTTGAGAGTATCAGTATAAAAATCACTGCCCAAACCTAATTCTCCCCATCCCAAAATATGGGTTCCTGATAAAGGTCAGAAAGATTTTTACATTAGAGAAACCATTGACTCATGAACTGCAGCCTTGGAAAAGTTCCCACGCTCGAGTTCATATGAGTTCATCCACCAGAGGGCGCATCACCGCAACTCAATGTAAGTACAGATCACTCAGATTTCCTTCATTCCCCGGGGATTACAACCACTAGCGAGTGCATTAGCACAGCTCATGGCTGTAAAATAATTAACCCCTTCAGATGGATTACCTCGTGGGACGTGACGGTTCATCTGAGGGTATGTATCTTGTGCGTTTATTATTTTGCCAAGCGAGGGTCTTCAGCTGGATTGAGAGAGCAATAAAATACTAAAACAACCTGTGTGTTTATTTCATTAAAATACTTTTTAATAATGTGTGTGTGTTTTATTAACCATTTCGTACTATTGGATAAATAATGGATAGGTGTCATAATTGACGCCTCTCCATTATTAACCTGGCTTAATGTCACCTTACAATAGCAAGGTGGCATTAACCCTTCATTACCCCATATCCCACCGCTACAGGGAGTGGGAAGAGAGTGGCCAAGTGCCAGAATAGGCGCATCTTCCAGATGTGCCTTTTCTGGGGTGGCTGAGGGCAGATGTTTTTAGCCACGGGGGGGCAAATAACCATGGACCCTCTCCTGGCTATTCATATCTGCCCTCAGTCACTGGCTTTACCATTCTGGCGGAGAAAATTGCGCGGGAGCCCACGCCAATTTTTTCCGCCATTTAACCCTTTATTTGCGCAGCTACAGCGCCCACATTTTGCACATACACACTACTAACATTAGTAGTGTGGAATATGCAAAAAAAAAGGGGATATGAGATGGTTTACTGTATGTAAACCATGTCTCATATCCTGTCGGGTTTGTGCAGGAGAAATGAAAAGCCGGCAATTGAATTACTGGCTTTTCACAGATATCGCGCTGAATGAAATATAAATACAGAATATATATATATATATGTGTCTCAATGACACATTATATATATATATATATATATATATATATATATATATATATATATATATATATATATATATATATATATATATATATATATATATATATATATATATATATACATACATACACACACACACTGTATATATGTTTTACCGAACATTTGAGCACATAAATCCATTAGATGTCGGTTTTGCAAGCCTGCGAGAAAATATTGCAGTACGGATGCCATACGGATTACATACGGAGGATGCCATGCGCAAAATACGCTGACACACCCTGCCTACGGATCACTATTTTGGGAACATTTCTCAGTATTACGGCCGTAAAATACGGACCGTATTGTCTTAATCCGAGTGTGACGCCGGCCTTAGTGTTGTAATAAATTTCAGTACAGGAGGGAGGTCATGGAGTCTGATGATTGAAATAGAACAAGCACGCGAAGCTCAGATAGGATCTTGTGACAGGCAGTTGTGTCTTTTCTGGCATGATTTCTGCGACGAGTGAGGATATCCTTCTAATGAGAGCCAGTTGGAAATACGAATAGGTTCTTAACCCAGGAATTTAAAAAGAGAGCAGGAAGATATACGTGTCATTTGATAAAAAAAGGTAGCTGTCTTTTTTTTACAATTAGATGGAAGTGATGACCCCACCTGAAAGATGCACCAGTTTCACGGATTTTTGCCAGTAGTGGTTGTAGGAGATGCCTCATGTAGAGAGTACAACCTGATACTTCTGGATAAAGTTTCATTTCCGCTCCATTCATGGATATAAGGTCAGCAACCCAAGTGTTCCATAGAATGTCCTCCTCTGTAAAGTAGTGGAGTCTGCACAAAACGTCTAACGGGTTATGAACGTCTATGAGACCCATTCTCGTGACCCTATGCACTCTGTTGATGACGAAGGTGGCATACAAGGTTCTTCATGAGACTTTGCTAAATAAGGTGGTGATGAAAGATTTGAAGGTCCTCCTGGCCTCTACCTTCTGGCAATCCCTAATAAGAATACACGGTGTTCCAAATTATTATGCAAATAATATTTCCTCATATTTTCTCTAAATTATCTATCTGAATTGCAGTCATTGTTATTTTCCAGTCATCTACTATTCTAGTATAATTGCAATGTTTTGGAGCAAACTGCCTGTGAAAACAGTATCTTTTTAAAAAAAATAAACACTCAAAATGCATGTTCCAAATTACTATGCACAGCAGAGTTTTCAACCTTTTTTGTTTTATTTTGAACAAAAAAAATGGTCAATTGTGAAGTTATAAGCATTATCAGCTTATTACAAACTGAAATCAAACAGTTTTCAAGTGAAAACTTTATTCTAGGTGATGTTACATTTGCACATAGGACCCCTTGTTCAAAAGAAGCTTCTGAACTCTCTCGTGCATTGAATTTGTCAGTTTTTGGATGGTTTCTGCTTCAATTGTTTTGCATGTGGACAGAATACCCTCCCAGAGCTGTTGCTTAGATGTGAACTGCCTCCCGCCATCATAGACACTCCTTTTGATGATACTCCAGACGTTCTCAATGGGGTTGAGGTCAGGGGAAGATGGTGGCCACACCATAAGTTTGTCCTCCTTTATGCCCATAGCAGCCAGAGATGCAGATGTGTTTTTTGCAGCATGAGACGGTGCATTATCATGCATGAAAATGATCTTGCTGCGGAAAGCACGGTTCTTCCTCTTGAACCATGGCAGGAAGTGTTTTTAGAAACTCCACATAGATTATGGAGTTCATCTTTACCCCTTCAGGGATCATAAAGGGGCCGACAATCTCTCTCCCCATGATTCCAGCCCAAAACATTACTCCACCTCCTCCTTGTTGGCGCCTTAGCCATGTTTTCATGGGGTGTCCATCAACCAGCCATCCTCCACTCCATCCATCTGGACCATCGAGCGTTGCACGGCACTCATCGGTGAACAAAACAGTTTGGAAGTCAGTCTTCATGTATCGTTTGGCCCACTGGAGCCGTTTCTGCTTGTGTGCAGTGGATAGAGGTGGTCGACAGGATGGCTTACGCACAGCTGCAAACCTCTGAAGGACCCTGCATCTTGTTGTTCTGGGGACGTTGGAGGCACCAGCAGCTTCAAAAACGTGTCTGCTGCTATGACAAGGCATTTTTGCAGCTGCTCTTTTAACCTTACGCAATTGCCTGTTGAAAAGAGGCCTTCATTTTTCAATATCAGCACACACACGTGTGTGCTGGGAATCAGCTACATACATCTTGATTGTGCGATGATCACGATGAAGTGTCTTGGCAATGTTGATTGTAGTCATGCCTTGACCTAAATACTCCACAATTTGTTGCTTCTCAGCAGCCGACACATCCTTTTTCTTTCCCATTTTGGCAAAGAATGTAGGCTGCTTAATAATGTGGAACAGCCTTCTTAAGTAGTCTTGCCTTTATTTGGACACACCTGCCAAACTAATTTGCACAGGTATCTGCAACTATCAGTGATATAAAGAGCCCTGACACACATCACCATCAATGAGTTTAAATGACAAAAAAAAAAAAAAATATATATATATATATATATATATATATATATATATATATATATATATATATATATATATATATATATATATATATATATATATACACACACACACATACATACATACATATACAGTGCCTACAAGTAGTATTCAACCCCCTGCAGATTTAGCAGGTTTACACATTTGGAATTAACTTGGCATTGTGACATTTGGACTGTAGATCAGTCTGGAAGTGTGAAATGCACTGCAGCAAAAAAGAATGTTATTTCTTTGTTTATTTTTTTTTTTAATTGGGAAAAGTTTTTTCAGAGGGTCATTTATTATTCAACCCCTCAACCCACCAGAATTCTGTTTGGTTCCCCTAAGTATTAAGAAGTAGTTCAGGCACAAAGAACAATGAGCTTCACATGTTTGGATTAATTATCTCTTTTTCCAGCCTTTTCTGACTATTTAAGACCCTCCCCAAACTTGTGAACAGCACTCATACATGGTCAACATGGGAAAGACAAAGGAGCATTCCAAGGCCATCAGAGACAAGATCGTGGAGGGTCACAAGGCTGGCAAGGGGTACAAAACCCTTTCCAAAGAGTTGGGCCTACCTGTCTCCGCTGTTGGGAGCATCATCCGGAAGTGGAAGGCTTATGGAACCACTGTTAGCCTTCCACGGCCTGGACAGCCTTTGAAAGTTTCCTCTCGTGCCGAAGCCAGGCTTGTCCGAAGAGTCAAGGCTAACCCAAGGACAACAAGGAAGGAGCTCCGGGAAGATCTCATGGCAGTGGGGACATTGGTTTCAGTCAATACCATAAGTAACGTACTCCACCGCAATGGTCTCCGTTCCAGACGAGCCCGTAAGGTACTTTTATTTTCAAAGCGTCATGTCAAGGCTCGTCTACAGTTTGCTCATGATCACCTGGAGGACTCTGAGACTGACTGGTTCAAGGTTCTCTGGTCTGATGAGACCAAGATCGAGATCTTTGGTGCCAACCACACACGTGACGTTTGGAGACTGGATGGCACTGCATACGACCCCAAGAATACCATCCCTACAGTCAAGCATGGTGGTGGCAGCATCATGCTGTGGGGCTGTTTCTCAGCCAAGGGGCCTGGCCATCTGGTCCGCATCCATGGGAAGATGGATAGCACGGCCTACCTGGAGATTTTGGCCAAGAACCTCCGCTCCTCCATCAAGGATCTTAAGATGGGTCGTCATTTCATCTTCCAACAAGACAACGACCCAAAGCACACAGCCAAGAAAACCAAGGCCTGGTTCAAGAGGCAAAAAATCAAGGTGTTGCAGTGGCCTAGTCAGTCTCCTGACCTTAACCCAATTGAAAACTTGTGGAAGGAGCTCAAGATTAAAGTCCACATGAGACACCCAAAGAACCTAGATAACTTGGAGAAGATCTGCATGGAGGAGTGGGCCAAGATAACTCCAGAGACCTGTGCCGGCCTGATCAGGTCATATAAAAGACGATTATTAGCTGTAATTGCAAACAAAGGTTATTCCACAAAATATTAAACCTAGGGGTTGAATAATAATTGACCCACACTTTTATGTTTAAAATGTATAAAAATTTAACTGAGCAACAAAACTTTTTGGTTTGTAAGATTTATGCATCTGTTAATAAATCCTGCTCTTGTTTGAAGTTTGAAGGCTCTAACTTATTTTCATCTTATTAAACCTGCTAAATCTGCAGGGGGTTGAATACTACTTGTAGGCACTGTATATATATGTGTATATGTATATATGTGAGCGAATGTCATAGACTGCGAGAAAGACAGCCATGATGCCATGGACTATATACATAGTTACATAGTTACTGAGGTTGAAGGAAGACTGTAAGTCCATCTAGTTCAACCCATAGCCTAACCTAACATGCCCTAACATGTTGATCCAGAGGAAGGCAAAAAAAACCCATGTGGCAAAGAGTAACTCCACCATGGGGAAAAAAATTCCTTCCCGACTCCACATACGGCAATCAGACTAGTTCCCTGGATCAACGCCTTATCAAGGAATCTAGTGTATATTCCCTGTAATATTATACTTTTCCAGAAAGGTATCCAGTCCCCTCTTAAATTTAATTAATGAATCACTCATTACAACATCATACGGCAGAGAGCCCCCACAATTGATCTGCCCCCATCCACCTTCCCTATGCCATGGACTATAGCCCCCACCCTGGATCTGCCCCCATCCACCTTCCCTACAGCTCCTACCCAACATCCCCACAGTCCCTATTCCTATTGCCTTTATACACTTGCTTTGGCAAAACTGATGTGTATTTGGTCCTGCCAATAAAGCTTCTTTGAATCTTGAATATATATATATATATATATATATATATATATATATATATATATATATATATATATATATATATATATATATATATATATATATATATATATATACACACACACACACACACATATATACAGACATTTATACACACACTCAAATTTATATATTTTTTCATCTTTTACATTTTAGAAATTACAAAAAGGAAGATGGGCCAATGTAAAAGTTTGGGCACCCTGCATGGTTAATACCTAGTTGCATGCCCTTTTACAATTATCACAGCTTGTAACTGCTTTCTGTAGCCGGTCGAGAATCTTTCAATTCTTGTTTGAGAGATTTCCATCCATTATTCCTTGGAAAATTCCTGAAGTTCTGAGAGACTCCTGGGTCGGCTTGCATGCACTGCTATTTTGAATAATCATATACTGTAAAGTAGTAAAAGAGAATTTCTATATGCAGACATATCCAGAAAATAATAAAGAAGAATGTGCAATCAAGCAATTAGGCTATTCGCGCCACAATAGCATCGCTTTGTAATCAATCAGCTCGTGCAATTATAGTGCATTTTTCCTGATATTCTGTGCCCTTTTTACTCCACACATACCTCCACAGGACTTGTTTTCAAAATGCATTAGAATTGTTTAGATGTTCTTTTGCATAATTCTGATGCTGAATTTTATGGTGAGGAGGCAGGAGAGGTTTTCTTCTGTTGACTCTTCCATGAAGTCCATATTTGTGAAGGTGTTTCTGTACAGTAGAATAATGTACCACAACTCCAGAGTCTGCTATATCTTTCTGAAGGTCTTTTGCAGTCAAGAAGGTTCTGACTTGCCTCTTTAGCAATCCTACGAGCAGTTTACACTGAAATTTTGCTTGGTTTTCCAGATGTTATCTTGATCTCCACTATTCCTGTTAGCTGCCATTTCTTAATTACATTTCGAGGAAAGGGCAACTTGAAAACACTTTGGTATCTTCTTATAGCCTTCTCCTGTTTTGTGGGCTTCCATCATTTTCAGAGTGCTAGGCAGCTGCTTAGAAGAACCTGTAGCTGCTGTTCTTTGGCACAAGGTTACAGGAGGCTGGGTTTTTATATAGCTGGGATATTTGCATCACCTGGCCTTTCCTAATGATTGTAGTTTACAAGCCATAACCCTAAAGGTACCGTCACATTAAGCGACGCTGCAGCGATATAGACAACGATCCGATCGCTGCAGCGTCGCTGTTTAGGTCGCTGTAGAGTTGTCAAACACAGCAGCTCCACAACGATGCAGGAGCGATCCTGTGACGTAGCGGTGACGCACTTAACGTTCTCACAGGTCTTTAGCTCCATGTTTAATATTGCTGATATCGTTGCTTTTGCTGTCAAACACGACGATACATGCCGATCTGACAACCAAATAAAGTTCTGGACTTCTAGCTCCAACCAGCTATATCACAGCAGGATCCTGATCGCTGCTGCGTGTCAAACACAACGAGATCGCTAACCAGGATGCTGCAACGTCACGGATCGTTGTCGTTCTCGTTGTAAAGTTGCTGAGTGTGAAGGTACCTTAATTGGAGCCGACCAGTCTAGAATCTTCTGATGGACCCAACCATTGAATAGGTGTGACCCCTACCCCCCTTCATGGGCGGATCCCAGGAGCTCAGACAATCCATTCTTATTTTGAGATCAGATGTGAGTTGATCCTTAAAGGAGAAGGAGTGGGGATTCTTAGCTGAGGCAAGACCCCACGTCCATCTGTGACTGCGGAAGCGAACGGGGCGAGACTTGAGCTGAGGACATATCTCGTCGTTCGTGAGATTGTTTTGGGATCCCTTGGACTCGTGTGGACTATTGCTTTGTTAGCTGGCACAAGGATTATCGGGAGGTGCCCCCGTATCTGTTCTGTGGGACTCGTGGAAGGACTATTGTTTCATTTATCGGGTGCGGGATTACTGGAAAGCACCTCCAGATCTGTTTCTTTACTTGGACTTATTGTGGACTTCTCGTGGACTTGAAGGACATTATGGATATTTGATGTTGTATGCTCCCTGCTTTAATAAATCTTGTTGGATCGTCCCTCGGTCTGTTGTCCCTTCCTGCTCTGCCGGACACCCAATCACAAACTGGTTGGCAGCAGTGGGATCAGAGCAGAAGGAATGGAGGACAAAGGCCCATCAACATCGGGAACCAGCACCGCAGAGTACAAGAACTGGACTGAGATGAACCTACAAACAAAGGCCCGTGAACTGGGAGTCAGCTACAAGGGACTCTCCAAGGAGCAGCTTATTGAGGCTTTGGAAGGAGTTCGCCTGCAAGATGACGCTGAGGAAGGATCCTCACAGCAAATGGAGGAAAGACTGCAGCCGGAGGTAAATACCCAAAAAAGGTCAGTGGGTTGTGTGGTACGAGGAGGAGTTGACATTGCTGGGAGAAGAGGCCACCATAGACGATAAGAGGAAGGCCATTCACAGAGCTCAGGAGAGGGAGGCCATTCACAGAGCCGAGGAGAGGGAGGCCATTCAAAGAGCCAAGGAGAGGGAGAGGGAGGCCATTCACAGAGCCGAGGAGAGGGAGAGGGAGGCCATTCACAGAGCTCAGGAGATATCATTGCTGGAGAGGCAGATCGCTTTGGAAGCAGCTAGAAGCTCCAGACAGACTGTGACCCCAGCACCCACCATGAGGGAACTCCCCAGAGTGTCCCGCAAAGACTTTAAGCCCTTTAATGAGGCTGCAGGAGACATTGAGGGCTTCTTCCAGGACTTTGAGCATCAGTGTCGATTAATGCAAGTCCCGGAAAGGGAGCGAGTCCGACATCTTGTGGGGCTCTTAGAGGGTGGAGCTGCCGAGGCCTATAGAGCTATGGACCCTCGGGGGAACCGTGAGTATGCGGAGATTAAACAGACTATTCTAGAACATTATGCTGTGACGCCAGACACTTACAGGACTCAGTTCCGTACTTTAGCCTGTGATGGGGAAGTGTCTTTTAAGATATATGCTCATAGACTCAAACAAATATGTAATCGCTGGCTGGAGGCAGAGGAGGCCTTAACCTGGAACACCTTTCTCCAGGTTATCCTAAAAGAACAATTCTTTGCCCAGTGCCCCATTGAGATCAGGGAATGGGTGCGTGAGAGAACAGCGACAGTGGAAGAAGCTGCATCTCTCGCTGATGAGGCTCTCACCATCAAGCCTCAGTGGAGGGTTCTGTTAGAGGATCGAGAGAGGCCTACCAGCTCCACAACACCGGTGGCCCCCAGTTCTTCTGTCCCCATTGTTCCCCGTTCCTTTAAGCCACCACCTCATGCTGATACCCGTGTAAATGTGCCTCCAGTTGCTTCTACTGCATTTTCTGGAATACAACGTGGAGAGGTAGTAGCAGAGCACAGGTGTTATGGTTGTGGGCATCCGGGGTGTTATGACCCCAATGGCGAGGGTCTCAGAGGAACGTGGAAGTCTGCAGAATACAAAAATCCAGCTCATAGGGCAGTGGTAACTGGGTTGACCATATATCTACTCCTAACGCCAACACTAGAAGTAGCCGGGGATCATTCCTACGTTGATTCTAGATGACACGCGCCAGCCGGAGAATCTAGCTACCCCTAGTAGAGGAAAACACAGACCTTTCTTGCCTCCAGAGAAGGGGACCCCAAAGCTGGATAGAAGCCCCCCACAAATAATGACGGTGAGGTAAGAGGAAATGACAAACACAGAAATTAACCAGGTTTAGCACAGAGAGGCCCGCTTACTGATAGCAGAATAAAGAAAGGTAACTTATATGGTCAACAAAAACCCTATCAAAATCCACACTGGAAATTCAAGAACCCCCGAACCGTCTAACGGTCCGGGGGGAGAACACCAGCCCCCTAGAGCTTCCAGCAAAGGTCAGGATATAGATTTGGAACAAGCTGGACAAAAATACAAAACCAAAACAAATAGCAAAAAGCAAAAGGCAGACTTAGCTGATATAACTGGAACCAGGATCAGTAGACAAGAGCACAGCAGACTAGCTCTGATAACTACGTTGCCAGGCATTGAACTGAAGGTCCAGGGAGCTTATATAGCAACACCCCTAACTAACGACCCAGGTGCGGATAAAAGGAATGACAGAAAAACCAGAGTCAAAAAACTAGTAACCACTAGAGGGAGCAAAAAGCAAATTCACAACACCGGGGCATCTGCAGGCCTCATGCCCAGCCAGCCCATGGAGGAGTCGTCCTCAAACCCCTACAGCACCTTCAGATGGGAGCCGGCCTCCAGGTTCCCTTACCCCTCGCCTAAGAGGACGCCTTGGATGGAGTGAGACCCAGCACAGATGCTATCGATGTGGGCAGCCAGGGCATCTGCAAGCCTCCTGCCCAGCTGTTCAAATGAGGATTGATCCTGTACCCAGTCGTATTATTAATTATGTACAGCCAAGTGCCATGGAGGAAGACGTGTCACCACTACGTGAGGACTGGCCTAGTGCCTCACCCACCCATGTTGCAACACTAGGAGTTTATGGTGTGCGACCCGCAGCTATGACGACTTCTGCTCATCGAGGTAAGCACTTGCAGGAGGTGGTGCTGGATGGACAGAGACTTACTGGATTTTGTGACTCAGGGGCTTTCCTCACACTGGCTGATCCCCGAGTGGTTCGGCCTTAGGCAATCCATAGAGGACCTGGGATTGTCATTGAACTGGCTGGTGGACAATGGAGGACTATTCCCACAGCCACTGTGGATCTGAACTTTGGTTGGTCATGCGATGTGTGGTTGGGGTGATGGGTGGTCTGCCTGCAGATGTTCTCCTGGGCAATGATGTGGGAGAGCTACGATGCCAATTCGTGGCTGCATGAAGCCACATGTAAGTTACGCTCTGCCTGTGTGTACTTAAAGGGAACCTGTCACCACGTTTTTGGAAGATGGGATAAAAATAGCGTTAAATAGGGGCAGAGGTGGGCGTTACATTAGTGTGTGTGTTATGCGTTTATTACCCACCTAAGTTGCCGAAATAACTTTGCAAAGTCTCCGTTTTCGCCTGTCAATCAGGCTGGTCAGGTCGCATGGGCGTGGTGTCTTCCCCCAGATTTTGCGTAGTTTTCCGTTGGTGGCGTAGTGGTGTGCGCATGCCCAAGGTCCCGAATCCTCTTCCAGGGGATTTAAAATAGCGCGGTGTTCGTTATTGCATTGGTGATCGGTGGGCGCGGCCATCTTCCTTTGGCCGCGCGTGCGCAGAAGCGGCGCTCTGCTGGCCGCGGCTTCAGGAAAATGGCCGCGGGATGCCGCGCGTGCGCAGATGGATATCGCGGCGGCCATTTTCCTGAAGCCGCGGCCAGCAGAGCGCCGCTTCTGCGCACGCGCGGCCAAAGGAAGATGGCCGCGCCCACCGATCACCAATGCAATAACGAACACCGCGCTATTTTAAATCCCCTGGAAGAGGATTCGGGACCTTGGGCATGCGCACACCACTACGCCACCAACGGAAAACTACGCAAAATCTGGGGGAAGACACCACGCCCATGCGACCTGACCAGCCTGATTGACAGGCGAAAACGGAGACTTTGCAAAGTTATTTCGGCAACTTAGGTGGGTAATAAACGCATAACACACACACTAATGTAACGCCCACCTCTGCCCCTATTTAACGCTATTTTTATCCCATCTTCCAAAAACGTGGTGACAGGTTCCCTTTAACCAGCGACCTGTAGAGGTCCCTAGTACGTACACAAATTGGGAGGGGAAGGGATTGTCATGATATGTACTTTTGCCCTGTCCTGTATTTGAATAATATGCCATTTGATGCATGTAACTGTTCTCTGGTTTCTATTAGCTGTAATTTATGTATTTTCTTGTGCTGGGAGTTCACCTGTAACAATATGTCTCCTTCCCCCAATACTTGCAGCCCTAAGCTATAATGTAATTAAGCTTAGGGCTTGCTAATCTGATCTTGCTGCGGAAAGCACGGTTCTTCCTCTTGAACCATGGCAGGAAGTGTTGTTTTAGAAACTCCACATAGATTATGGAGTTCATCTTTACCCATTCAGGGATCATAAAGGGGCCGACAATCTCTCTCCCCATGATTCCAGCCCAAAACATTACTCCACCTCATCCTTGTTGGCGCTTTAGCCATGTTTTCATGGGGTGTCCATCAACCAGCCATCCTCCACTCCATCCATCTGGACCATCGAGCGTTGCACGGCACTCATCGATGAACAAAACAGTTTGGAAGTCAGTCTTCATGTATCGTTTGGCCCACTGGAGCAGTTTCTGCTTGTGTGCAGTGGATAGAGGTGGTCGACAGGATGGCTTACGCACAGCTGCAAACCTCTGAAGGACCCTGCATCTTGTTGTTCTGGGGACGATGGAGGCACCAGCAGCTTCAAAAACTTGTCTGCTGCTATGACAAGGCATTTTTGCAGATGCTCTTTTAACCTTACGCAATTGCCTGTTGGAAAGAGTCCTCAATTTTTCCTTATGAGCACGCACACGTGTGTGCTGGGAATCAGCTACATACTTCTTGATTGTGCGATGATCACGATGAAGAGTCTTGGCAATGTTGATTGTAGTCATGCCTTGACCTAAATACTCCACAATTTGTTGCTTCTCAGCAGGCGTTACATCCTTTTTCTTTCCCATTTTGGCAAAAAATGTAGGCTGCTTAATAATGTGGAACAGCCTTCTTAAGTAGTCTTGCCTTTATTTGGACACACCTGCCAAACTAATTTGCACAGGTATCTGCAATTGCTTTCAGTGATATAAAGAGCCCTGACACACATCACCATCAATGAGTTTAAATGACAAACAAAAAAATTCTAACCTTATCACTCCTAAACTCTTTGTGCATAATAATTTGGAACACAGTGTACATACTGCATACATACTACATATACATCCATACATACTACATACATACATAGATACTACATACAATACATTCATACATACATGACATACATATAGACATGCAGTACATTAAACATAGATTACAGACTCACCATTACTTGTCATTTTGATCCCCAAAGCCAGTGTCATCTGTAAAAAAATATGAAAAAAAAAAAAAAAAAAAAACCAACCAATATACTCCCTGTCCACAGAAATCCACGCGTGTCCCACGACGATCTCCCGTGGAGACCGGCAGCAACAGCTGTTGCAACTGCTCTCCAGGGGCCCCAGGAACACAATGACAGGAGGGAGGTATTCCTCAGTCGCTGTAAAAAAAAAAAAAAAAAGTCCCTAGTCTCACTTTATGGCATTGCTGTATGAGAAATTTTCCCAGGCAGCAACTGCCATAAAGTGAGACTTTGAACTCAGGTAACCTCAGTGATACACTGCAGGAGCCATTGTCTCCTGTCAGTGTGTCACTGAGGGTCCTATAGAGCAGTGACATCACCCGATCAGCTGCGGGTTGCTATTCAGAGCCTAGATAGGGGCCATGGATATTGTCGCAGCCGCCCCCGAAATGGCGCATCTGTAAGATGCGCCAATTCTGGCACTTAGCCCATAGTAACATAGTAACATAGTAACATAGTTAGTAAGGCCGAAAAAAGACATTTGTCCATCCAGTTCAGCCTATATTCCTATATTCCATCATAATAAATCCCCAGATCTACATCCTTCTACAGAACATAACAATTGTATGATACAATATTGTTCTGCTCCAGGAAGACATCCAGGCCTCTCTTGAACCCCTCGACTGAGTTCGCCATCACCACCTCCTCAGGCAAGCAATTCCAGATTCTCACTGCCCTAACAGTAAAGAATCCTCTTCTATGTTGGTGGAAAAACCTTCTCTCCTCCAGACGCAAAGAATGCCCCCTTGTGCCCGTCACCTTCCTTGGTATAAACAGATCCTCAGCGAGATATTTGTATTGTCCCCTTATATACTTATACATGGTTATTAGATCGCCCCTCAGTCGTCTTTTTTCTAGACTAAATAATCCTAATTTCGCTAATCTATCTGGGTATTGTAGTTCTCCCATCCCCTTTATTAACTTTGTTGCCCTCCTTTGTACTCTCTCTAGTTCCATTATATCCTTCTCTTCCCACTCCCGTGTAGCGGTGGAATATGGGGTAATAAGGGGTTAATGTCACCTTGCTATTGTAAGGTGACATTAAGCCGGGTTAATAACGGAGAGGCGTCAATAAGACGCCTATCCGTTATTAATCCAATAGTAAGAAAGGGTTAATAAAACACGCACACATTAGGAAAAAGTATTTTAATATTCTTCATTTCACCATACTTACCATACTTCAGCGCCTGCAAAAAACGTAAAATAATAAACCATATACTACCTGTCCGACGTAGTCCAATTAATAACGAGGGTCCCACGACGATCTCCCCTATAGAACAGTGACATCGGGTGATGTCACTGCTCTATAGGACCTTCAGTGACACACTGACAGGAGACAATGGCTCTTGCAGTGCATCACTGAGGTTACTAAAGTTCAAAGTCTCACTTTTAGGCAATTGCTGCCTGGGAAAATTTCTCATACAGCAATGCCATAAAGTGAGACTAGGGACTTTTTTTACAGTAGCGGAGGAATACCTTCCTCCCGTCATTGTGTACCTGGGGCCCCTGGAGAGCGGTTGCAACAGCTGTTGCTGCCGTTCTCCACGGGAGATCGTCGTGGGACATTCGTGGATTTCTGCGGACAGGGAGTATATTGGTTGTTTGTTTTTTTCAGATTTTTTTTTACAGATGACACTGGCTTCGGGGATCAAAATGACAATTAATGGTGAGTATGTATGTAGTGTGTAGCATGTATGTAGTATGTAGCATGTATGTAGTATGTAGCATGTATGTAGTATGTAGCATGTATGTAGTATGTAGCATGTATGTAGTATGTAGCATGTATGTAGTATGTAGCATGTATGTAGTATGTAGCATGTATGTAGTATGTAGCATGTATGTAGTATGTAGCATGTATGTAGTATGTAGCATGTATGTAGTATGTAGCATGTATGTAGTATGTAGCATGTATGTAGTATGTAGCATGTATGTAGTATGTAGCATGTATGTAGTATGTAGCATGTATGTATGTATGTAGCATGTATGTATGTAGCATGTAACATGTATGTAGTATGTATGGAGTATGTATGGAGTATTTTTTTTTTACGTTCAACACATTAGGCGGATGATGGGACTACTACTGTCCCATCATTGGCTAATGTGTCAATCACTGTCATTGTATCAGGCATCGTCCGTTGGGACGTGTAGTCCCATCGGACGATGCCTGCCCAGACACAAAGACCCCCGGCAGGCCGCACAGACCCCCCGGCAAGCTGCACAGACCCCGGAGAGGCCGCACAGACCCCGGAGAGGCCGCACAGAACCCCCCGGCAAGCCGCACAGACCCCGGAGAGGCCGCAGACCCCCCTGGCAGGCCGTACAGACCCCCGGCAGGCACGCACAGACCACACACGGTCCCGCACAGACCCCGCCCGCACAGAGACACGCCGTCTCCGCCCACACACCGCCCACACTCAATTATACTGCATTTTTGCACTGTGGGAACTTCCAATTCAGATTTCCGATATCGCAGAAATATCGGAACGCGTTATCGGAATTCCGATACAGCGAATATCGGCCGATACCCGATATTTGCAGTATCGGAATGCTCAACACTACTCACCATACAAGAAAAAACAAACCTATGCCAGATATTAGATATTTGACAGAAGCGCATCAGCCATTAATCTCTCCAATAGGTTAGAAGCTGTAGTGACACAATACAATCTAGGTAATAGGGCTGTGTGTGCATTACTTCAGGTATGGCTCCCATCCCAACTCTGTGAAAAGTTGCAGCCTCCTGTAGGATATCACAAAGGATTGTCTGCAGATCTTGAATGCAATTGGGGAAATGCTAGTGACAGAATGGAGGAATTAAAGAGAATCATGGGAGGGAGAGATGCGACAGGTACTAATGCCTTAGAAAATGCAAGACTAAATAGAGGAGATGATCCAATTATTTTCTGCAGTGAATATTTGACATTATATCATTCTACCTATAACTGCCCTGACATGTCTCCTGATAATAACAGTTTTCTATATTTAATGGCTAACAAATGCACCTTTGTTGACTACCCAACAAAAGTTGCCTTGAGGAATGCAAATTCCTACCAAGCCCTTGTAAATACATTAAAAGATTGGATGCTGGACACAAGTCATGGCAACAAGCCCCAAAAGAGAAACTCAGAGATAGTAAAAAATGAAGGCAAAGTAAGGTTTGTTGGGAAATGTTATAGATGTGGATACACAGGTCACACTATGAAAGAATGCAGAAGTAGTAAAAGAATTATCAATAATAGACCTTTTATTCATAGGAAGCAAAATCAAAAACAAGAACCAAATGCAAGTAATGGAGAGCATAGTCTTCCTGAAGTTACATTATATGGCCCACTTCTGGAAGAGCTGAGGAAGATTGGAAAGGCAATGGCAGGAAAGCCAGAGGAATTAAAGATCCCACCTCCAACAAATCCTTATGTAAAACAATAGGGATGTCAGGCCCGAGTGTTGTCCCTAGTGAGTCAGCTTAGCAGGGACCAGGGCGGGAGACCCCGTATTCAGGGTACGGTAGGGGGTCATTGTACAAACATCTTACTGGATACAGGTGCTACTGTCAGTTTAACTAATCTGGATTTGAAGATAGGTCCTAGTGGTAAACAGATTTTCCTGAGAGGTTTTGGAAGACAATTATTATCTTCAGAGTAATCTTTGCCAGTAACAATAAACCTAGGAAATCTATGTGTTGAGCATGGCTTATACCTTTCACCAACACATGAAGGTATCATTATCGGGTCAGATGTTATGAAGGAACATGGACTTATTGTGGATTTATGCAACTGGATGTTGTGGAGAGGATCACGGTATAGAGGCTCTTTACAGATGGTTACTGACAATTATGGTATTGATTCAATCAAAGGTGCAGAATCTTTAGATCCAGCTATGCTTTTGAGAACAGATGATGAAATATTGGCTGACATCTTGTGGCAGCATAACAATGTTTGGGCAAATTAAAAAACCCAGTGTGGCAAAGTGTCTAACATGGTGGTGATGGTAAAGGGTCCTGATCCCCCTCCCCAAAGACAGTATAAAATACCACCAGAGTCAGTCCCATACATTGAGAATACTGGACGATTTACTAATTCAAAATGTCATCAGGGAATGCCAATCCACCAATAATGCGCCCCTATGGCCAGTTAAGAAACCAAATGGTTGGCGTCCGACATTGGACTACAGAGCTTTAAACAAGTGTACCCCTCCTGTTACTAATGTGGTTGCCAAAATGCCTGACATGATGACACCACTCAAACCCTCCTCCACGGTGTATTCATCAATAGACATCTCAAATGGATATTTCTCAATTCCTTTACACCCTGATTATCAATACAAATTTGCATTTACATTCCAAGGGAAACAATTAACATTTTGTCGGTTGCCACAAGGATTCAAGGCTAGTTCGACTTACTTCCATAAGTGTATAGTTGAAATTTTGTCACATTTCTCAGAACCTGATTGTATTAGGCTACGTTCACATTTGCGTTGTGCGCCGCAGCGTCGGCGCCGCAGCGCACAACGCAAACAAAAACGCGGCAAAAAGCACGCTAAAACGCTGCGTTTTGCGCCGCATGCGTCGTTTTTGGCCGAAAGTTGGACGCAAAAAAAATGCAACTTGATGCGTTTCTTGCGTCCAACGCTTGCGGCCATGCGGCGCAAAACGCAGCACAACGCATGTCCATGCGCCCCCATGTTAAATATAGGGGCGCATGACGCATGCGGCGCCGCTGCGGCACCCGACGCTGCGGCGCTGACCGCAAATGTGAACGTAGCCTTATACAGTATATAGATTATATTCTGCTCCAAACTGACACAAAAGAACAACACTATGCATTGTTGAGTGAAATGTTAACCATTCTTCAAATGTGAGGCCTTAAGCTTAAAGGAAAGGTGCCGCATTTTATTTTTTGTATTAAAAATAATTGTTTATATAAACAATTATTTTTCATACAAATTTCCTTTTTTTAACTTTAACATTTTTTTTATTATTAATTTTTTTTTCAGCCACTGGGCGCCGCCATTTTGCTTTGCAGGAGTGTAAGTGAAGCTGCACGACACTTACACTCTGCAATTACGGCAGCCCTGGGCATAGAGATCTGTGGTCGGCTCCCGACACTATAGTTTTCATTGTGCTGCTCCCTGCTGTGTTCTGGCCACGCCCCCTGAGCCGTCCACAGCACAGCAGAGGCAGGAGACCAGCGCCATCTTCCTGGAGCTCACACTGCATCTGTGAGCTCCAGCTTCCCAGGATAATCGCAGGAGCCCTGCAGTTATAGGAGGAGGAGGAGGAGACCAACGACGGGAGAGAGAAAGGACTCAGCAGGGAGCCGTGAAGTAAGTATCAGTGGGGAGGGGGAGAGGCAATCTAATCCTATCCCTTGTGGTGCTGACTCTGAGCAGTTATCTCCTCCCATGTGTGTTACTGTCTGCTGAGCTGTGTATCTAATCCTCTCCTGTGTGATACTGACCGAGCTGTGTATCTCATCCTATCCTGTGTGATACTGTGCTGAGCATCTAATCCTGTCCTGTGTGATACTGACTGAGCTGTGTATCTAATCCTCTCCTGTGTGATACTGACTGAGCTGTGTATCTAATCCTATCCTGTGTGATACTGTGCTGAGCTGTATATCTAATCCTCTCCTGTGTGATACTGTCTGCTGAGCCGTGCATCTAATCCTATCCTGTGTTATACTGTCTGCTGAGCTGTGTATCTAATCCTATCCTGTGTGATACTGTCTGCTGAGCTGTATACCTAATCCTCTCCTGTGTGATACTGACTGCTGAGCTGTGTATCTAATCCTCTCCTGTGTGATACAGTCTGCTGAGCCATGTATCTAATCCTATCCTGTGTGATACTGACTGCTGAGCCATGTATCTAATCTTCTCCTGTGTGATACTGTTTGCTGAGCCATGTATCTAATCCTATCCTGTGTGATACTGTGTGCTGAGCTGTATATCTAATCCTCTCCTGTGTGATACTGTGTGCTGAGCCGTGTATCTAGTCCTATCCTGTGTGATACTGACTGAGCCATGTATCTAATCCTCTCCTGTGTGATACTTTGCTGAGACGTGTATCTAATCCTCTCCTGTGTGATACTGTCTGCTGAGCCATGCATCTAATCCTATCCTGTGTGATACTGTGTTGAGCCTTGTATCTAATCCTACCCTGTGTGATACTGTGCTGAGCTGTGTATCTAATCCTCTCCTGTGTGATACTGTGTGCTGAGCCGTGTATCTAGTCCTATCCTGTGTGATACTGACTGAGCCATGTATCTAATCCTCTCCTATGTGATACTGTCTGCTGAGCCATGCATCTAATCCTATCCTGTGTGATACTGTGCTGAGCCTTGTATCTAATTCTACCCTGTGTGATACTGTGCTGAGCCGTGTATCTAATCCTCTACTGTGGGATACTGTGTGCTGAGCCATGTATCTAATCCTATCCTGTGTGATACTGACTGAGCTGTGTATCTAATCCTCTCCTGTGTGATACTGTCTGCTGAGCCATGTATCTAATCCTATCCTGTATGATACTGACTGAGCTGTGTATCTAATACTGTCCTGTGTGATACTGACTGCTGAGCTGTGTATCTAATCCTCTCCTATGCACGCCTCTCCCCCGTTATGTGTGATCTATATGGCGGTATTATGTGAGATCTATATGGCGTCGTTATGTGAGAAGTATATGGCGGTACTATGTGTGATGTATATGGCGGTATTATGTGTGATGTATAAGGCGGTATTATGTGTGATCTATATGGCGATATGTGAGAACACTGGTGGTATTATGTGAGATCTATATGACGGTATTATGTGTGAAGTATATGGCGGTATTATGTGTGAAGTATAGTGCGGTATTGTGTGCTCTGTATTATGTGTGCTCTATATAGCGGTATTATGTGTGCTCTATATGGCGGTATGCTCTATATGGCGGTATTATGTGTGCTCTATATGGCGGTATTATGTGAGAACACTATGGCGTCGTTATTTGCGATCTATATGATGGTATTATGTGAGAACTATAGGACAGTATTATGTGTGCTCTATATGGCGGTACTATGTGATGTATATGGCGGTATTATGTGTGATGTATATGGCGGTATTATGTGTGATCTATATGGCGGTATTATGTGAGAACACTATGGAAGTATTATCTGCAGAAAGGGGACCCAATCTAGGGTGGTTCCGGTTGAGCAGCTGCACACAGGTCTGGGGTAATAGAGGGGGCAGCATGACCTCCAGTTAGGTGCCTTCAGGGGAGGGCTGGTAAGGCAGCTGAAGAGAGGGGTCTCATGTTTATCGTTACTATATGGCTACATTTCCTTCCCAGCATCACCCCGGACTGTGCCTGTCACCTCGCTTTCACACATCGCCAGGACAGGATCTGAGGAGGGGAATGGGGTCATTGCATGCAAAGTCTGGATCAGAACAGGCCATCAATCAGCAGAAATGTTTTCTGGATTTCAGAGGAGACGGTCCATCCATGTGTATAAAAGACAGCGCTCTATGTACAATCCCTGGCTGCTCCGCACACCGAACAGGGTGCTCCCCATAGACCAGCACACTGCTCTCCTGAAATACTCTGTGCTGCTGTCACCCTGCTCCCTCCACCATATATCTCCCAGAATCCTTGCTGCCTGCCATCCTCGGTGACTGTCTACTTGTCAGTATAACTTTGCAGTCACCAACAAAATGGCTGCACACTGTGTTCCTGAATCCTCTCATCCCTTAGCAAACACCAAAAGGGGAAGAGAGGAGTGACATCACACACGTCAGCAGACTCAGCCCATAATTACTGCAGTGCAGTAATGTGAGCTAGTTGTACACTAGGTTTTTGTCAAATTTCATTAGCTGCTCTCCCTAGTGTTTAAAAGTGGAAATGCCAAACCTTTTAAAATTATTTTTCATATTTTACCAAATTAAAAACAAATGATAATATTTTTTAAGAAAATGTTAACATTAATTCTTTACATTTTTTCAATCGCTGGAAAAAAAATATTTTTGATGGCACCTTCCCTTTAATACTTAGAAAGCCCAGTTGATGAAAGAGTCTGTGTCATTTTTGTGGGTGATAATTTCAAAGGGAAGAAAAATTCCTGACCCCAACAGGTGTGAGACTATGAGCAAATTGCCAAGGCCAAACACAAAAACAGCATTGAGACAGTTCTTGGGACTAGTTGGATCTTGCAGAGATTTCTTTGAGGGATTTGCTGAAAAAGCAAAACCCCTCTATGAACTCCTCAAAGGTGATAAAAGGGAAGCTGATCCATTGGAATGGATGGGAGAGCATGAAGGGTTCTTTGGCAGGTTGAAAATCAGCCTCACTCAAGCACCTGCTCTGAGCAATCCAAACCCAGATCTACATTTTGCATTGCAGGTTCACGCCTCTGTGATAGCAATTACTGCTGTATTGCTACAGGAGAGGCAAGGAAAATGGGTTCCCGTAGGATACCTATCGAGATTGTTAAGTCCTGTGGAAATACGATTTGATGATTGTGTGAGGAATCTGTTGGCAGTACATTGGGCAATACTATCCACAGACTACATAGTAGGATTTTCTGAAATCATACTACAAACACCCCACACGCCCATCAAAATGCTCTTGGAGCATCAAATTTGAGGCCACGTCTCTGACCACACCCATTCATAATTAGTCACACCCATATCCACGTCCCAACCACACCCATTTAGCACTGCTGATCACACTGTTTCATATACAATAATTCTAAACAAAAAAATATGGCCATACAGTGCTCCATACTGTATAATGGGCGCACATGATGCTCCATACTGTATATTGGCCGCACATGATGCTCCATACTGTATAATGGCCAAACATGATGCTCCATACTGTATAATGACCGCACATGATGCTCCATACTGTATAATGACCGCACATGATGCTCCATACTGTATGATGACCGCACATGATGCTCCATACTGTATATTGGCCACAGTGCTCCATACTGTATAATGGCCGCACATGATGCTCCATACTGTATATTGGCCGCACATGATGCTCCATACTGTATAATGACCGCACATGATGCTCCATACTGTATAATGACCGCACATGATGCTCCATACTGTATGATGACCGCACATGATGCTCCATACTGTATATTGGCCACAGTGCTCCATACTGTATAATGGCCGCACATGATGCTCCATACTGTATATTGGCCGCACATGATGCTCCATACTGTATAATGACCGCACATGATGCTCCATACTGTATAATGACCGCACATGATGCTCCATACTGTATGATGACCGCACATGATGCTCCATACTGTATATTGGCCACAGTGCTCCATACTGTATAATGGCCGCACATGATGCTCCATACTGTATAATGGCCGCACATGATGCTCCATACTGTATAATGGCCGCACATGAGGCTCCATGATGTATAATGACCGCACATGAGGCTCCATACTGTATGATGACCGCACATGATGTTCCATACTGTATAATGACCGCACATGATGCTCCATACTGTATAATGAACGAACATGATGCTCCATACTGTATAATGGCCCCACATGATGCTCAATACTGTATAATGACCGCACATGATGCTCCATACTGTATAATGGCCGCACATAGCTGCTCCGTACACTTTGCACACACGGCTCCGCTCCATACACCTCGCACACACACGGCTCCGCTCCATACACCTCGCACACACACACGGCTCTGCTACATCCACACTGTACACCTCCTGACCCCACACAAGGCATTACTTACTTACCTCATCATCATCGTGCAGCACAATGTGGCAACCAGCACAGCCGAGTCCTGCAATCCACAGACGGAGGTCCCGATCATGTGACCCCCGACTCCTCCCCTCCTGTGACCTCATCACAGGTCCTGTGCGCAGAAAGCAGGCAGCCATACGGAAGTGTAAGGGCCCGGGGTATGGCTTAACACAAGGGGGCGTGTCGGCTGCTTCTCACTCCTGCTGTCTGCGGGATCACAGCGTCACGTGCGGGGCAAAGGCTCAAAATCGGGACAGTCCCGCACAATGAGGGACGGTAGGGAGCTATGGTGGTGTATCTTCCCAAAGAGTAGCAAGATGGCTGGCAGATTTGACATCTAGGAATAGCACAGTAACTCACGATACTAACTACATCCTGCCACAATTGATGCAATACAAAGGGGAAAAAACATGACTGCGGGGAGGTACACATAACCTAGTCCCATGAGGTGTTTAGATTAGTGGCAGGAAAGGAAGATCTAAAAATTTGGGTAGATGGACCAAGGTATCGGGAAGAGGGAACATTTTACACAGGTTATGCCCTGTGGTGTTCTCAAACAAATGAACAAATTCTCAATAAATGCCCAAGAAAATTCTCAGCACAAAGAGCTGAACTAGAAGCTGTGAGGGAAGCAATTTTAAATTTCAGTGCAGGGCCTATCACTAATTTCTCTGATAGTGCATATGTCACAAGATCACTTACTGAGTACATGCTAGTGCATATGTCACAAGATCACTTACTGAGTACATGCCTTTGTGGATCACAAGAGGATTCAGTGATGCATCAGGGAAGACACTAGTACAAGACTCAGTTTTGAAAAACATTTGGGACAAGGCTAGTGCAGAACCACGAAGAGTGGCGATAATAAAGGTGAAAGCACATCAAAAAGGCAATGATAAATTTACAGTTGGTAATAACAAGGTAGATGAATTAGCTAAAGAGGCAGCAGTGATAGGAGAAAAGTGGACTTCCCATGATGTAGAGGGAAACCAAGCCTGGGAAGAAAAGATTTTGAGGACAAGACAAAGATGAGTTTGAGTTGGAGTGTTTACCTGTTGTTAAGGCACCTACACCTTGTTTGGCAGCAGAGCAGGATAAAGACTCAATTTTGAATCAAATCAAATGCAAAATTAAGGAAAAGTCAACAGATAAGCCCCAAAAATATATCCTGCAAGATGAGCTATTACTAAGAGAGACTTCAAAAGGCCCTAAATTTGTAGTGCCATCTCAGTACCAAAAGGATATTACTAAAGAAAACCATAGATTGACAGGACACATGGGGGTTGACAGTACTTTAAAGTTTATTCAAACCAAATACTTGTGGGAGAACATGGAAAATACTATTGCAGAAATTATCCAACAATGCTTAATCTGTGCCCAAATGAACCCTAGACCAAAGGGACAAAAACCTATGCTTTCCAGAGTACCTTTGGCTGAAGGGCCATGGGAGAGATTACAAATTGACTTTGTGGGTCCCTTGCCAAGTGCTCCAGGAGGTTATCGGTACCTGCTAGTGATAATTGATGTTTTTTCCCAAATGGGTGGAAGCTTTGCCCATAAGGAAGGACACAGCTACCGCAGCAGCAACAGCATTATGGAGGGAGGTTTTCTCAAGGTGGGGATTTCCAAAAGTCATTGAATCAGATAGAGGCACATTTCACCGGCAAAATCATGACTTATATGTGTGAAATGTTGAATGTAGAACAGAAGTTTCATGTATCATATCATCCGCAATCATCTGGGATAAAAGAAAGAATGAATTGAACTTTAATCCCTTTCTGACATTAGACGTACTATCCCGTCGAGGTGGGGTGGGCCCGTATGACCACCGACAGGATAGTACGTCATATGCGATCGGCTGCGCTCTCAGGGGGTGCGCGGCTGATCGCGGCCGGGTGTCAGCTATCGCAGCTGACATCCGGCACTATGTGCCAGGAGTGGTCACGGACCGCCCCCGGCACATTAAGCCCCGGCACACTGCGATCAAACATGATCGCAGTGTTCCGGAGGTATAGGGAAGCATCGTGCAGGGAGGGGGCTCCCTGCGTGCTTCCCTGAGACCCCCGGAGCAACGAGATGTGATCGCGTTGCTCCGGGGGTCTCTTACCTCCCCCTCGCTGCAGCAGGCCTAGATCCAAAAAGGCCACGGCATCCGGGTCCTGCAGGGAGGTGGCTTCAGAGCCTGCTCAGAGCAAGCGCAGGGAAGCCTCCAGCAGCTGTGCACGTCAGATCGCTGATCTGACACAGTGCACAGCAAAGTGTCAGATCAGTGATCTTACACTATAACATAGTGTAAAAAAAAAAAATAAATAAAAAATATATATATTGTTCCTACAAATACATTTATCTAAATTAAAAAAACAATAAAAGTACACATATTTAGTATCGGCACGTCCGTAACGACCCGACCTATAAAACTGTCCCACTAGTTAACCCCTTCAGTGAACACCGTAAAAAAATAAAAAAAAAGAGGCAAAAAACAACGCTTTATTATCATACCGCCAAACAAAAAGTGGAATAACACGCGAACAAAAAGACGGATATAAATAACCATGGTACCACTGAAAATGTCATCTTGTCCCGCAAAAAACGAGCCGCCATAGAGCATCATCAAAGAAAAAAAAAATAAGTTATAGTCCTCAGAATAAAGCGATGCAAAAATAATTATTTATTCTATAAAATAGTTTTTATCGTATAAAAGCGCCAAAACATAAAAATATGATATAAATGAGGTATCGCTGTAATCGTACTGACCCGAAGAATAAAACTGCTTTATCCATTTTACCAACCGCGGAACGGTATAAACGCCTCCCCCAAAAGAAATTCATGAATAGCTGGATTTTGGTCATTCTGCCTCACAAAAATCAGAATAAAAAGCGATCAAAAAATGTCACGTGATTGAAATTGTCACCAATAAAAACGTCAACTCGTCCCACAAAAAAAATACCTCTCATGACTCTGTGGACCAAAATATGGAAAAATTATAGCTCTCAAAATGTGGTAATGCAAAAAATATTTTTTGCAATAAAAAGCATCTTTCAGTGTGTGACGGCTGCCAATCATAAAAATCCGCTAAAAAACCTGCAATAAAAGTAAAATCAAACCCCCCTTCATCACCCCCTTAGTTAGCGAAAAATAAAAAAAAATGTATTCATTTCCATTTTCCCATTAGGGTAAGGGCTAGGGTTAGGGCAAGGGTTAAGGCTACAGTTAGGGTTGGGGCTTAAGTTAGGGTTAGGGTTTGGATTACATTTACGGTTGGGAATAGGGTTGGGATTAGGGTTAAGGGTGTGTCAGGGTTAGGGGTGTGGTTAGGGTTACCGTTGGGATTAGGGTTAGGGATGTGTTTGGATTAGGGTTTCAGTTATAATTGGGGGGTTTCCACTGTTTAGGCACATCAGGGGCTCTCCAAACGCGACATGGCGTCCGATCTCAATTCCAGCCAATTCTGCATTGAAAAAGTAAAACAGTGCTCCTTCCCTTCTGAGCTCTCCTGTGCGCCCAAACAGGGGTTTCCCCCAACATATGGGGTATCAGTGTACTTAGGACACATTGGACAACAACTTTTGGGGGGGTCCAATTTCCTGTTACCCTTGGGAAAATACAAAACTGGGGGCTAAAAAATAATTTTTGTGGAAAAAAAAATAATTTTTATTTTCACGGCTCTGCGTTATAAACTGTAGTGAAACACTTGGGGGTTCAAAGTTCTCACAACACATCTAGATAAGTTCCTTGGGGGTCAAGTTTCCAATATGGGGTCACTTGTGGGGGGTTTCTACTGTTTAGGTACATTAGGGGCTCTGAAAACGCAATGTAACGCCTGCAGACCAGTCCATCTAAGTCTGAATTCCAAATGACGCTCCTTCCCTTCCGAGCTCTGGCATGCGCTCAAACGGTGGTTCCCCCCCACATATGGGGTATCAGCGTACTCAGGACAAATTGGACAACAACTTCTGGGGTCCAATTTCAACTGTTACCCTTGGAAAAATACAAAACTGGGGGCTGAAAAAAAAATTGTGGAAAAAAAAGATTTTTTATTTTCACGGCTCTGCGTTATAAACTGTGGTGAAACTTGGGGGTTCAAAGCTCTCACAACACATCTAGATGCGTTCCTTAGGGGGTCTACTTTCCAAAAAGGTGTCACTTGTGGGGGGTTTCAATGTTTAGGCACATCAGGGGCTCTCCAAACGCAACATGGCGAACCATCTCAATTCCTGTCAATTTTGCATTGAAAAGTCGAACGGCGCTCTTTCCCTTCCGAGCTCTCCCATGCGCCCAAACAGTGGTTTACCCCCACATATGGGGTATCAGCGTACTCAGGACAAATTGTACAACAACTTTTGAGGTCCAATTTCTTCTCCTACCCTTGAGAAAATAAAAAATTGAGGGCGAAAAGATCATTTTTCTGAAAAAAATATGATTTTTTATTTCTACGGATCTGCATTATAAACTTCTGTGAATCACTTAATGGGTCAAAGTGCTCACCACACATGTAGATAAGTTCCTTAGGGGGTGTAATTTCCAAAATGGTGCCACTTGTGGGGGATTTCAATGTTTAGGCACATCAGTGGCTCTCCAAACGCAACATGGCGTGCCATCTCAATTCCTGTCAATTTTGCATTGAAAAGTCAAATGGCGCTCCTTCACTTCCGAGCTCTACCATGCGCCCAAACAGTGGTTTACCCCCACATATGAGGTATCGGCGTACTCAGGACAAATTGTACAACAACTTTTGGTGTCCATATTCTCCTGTTACCCTTGGTAAAATAAAACAAATTGGAGCTGAAGTAAATTAATTGTGAAAAAAAGTTAAATGTTCATTTTTTTTTTTTTAAACATTCCAAAAATTCCTGTGAAACACCTGAAGGGTTAATAAACTTCTTGAATGTGGTTTTTAGCACCTTGAGGGGTGCAGTTTTTAGAATGGTGTCACACTTGGGTATTTTCTATCATATAGACCCCTCAAAATGACTTCAAATGAGATGTGGTCCCTAAAAAAAAAAAAATTGTGTTGTAAAAATGAGAAATTGCTGGTCAACTTTTAACCCTAATAACTCCCTACCAAAAAAAAAAATTTTGGTTCCAAAATTGTGCTGCTGTTAAGTAGACATGTGGGAAATGTTACTTATTAAGTATTTTGTGTGACATATCTCTATGATTTAATTGCATAAAAATTCAAATTTGGAAAATTGCGAAATTTTCTAAATTTTCGCCAAATTTCCATTTTTTCCACAAATAAACGCAGGTAATATCAAAGAAATTTTACCACTATCATAAAGTACAATGTATCACGAGAAAACAATCACCCGGATCCGTTGAAGCGTTCCAGAGTTATAACCTCATAAAGGGACAGTGGTCAGAATTGTTAAAATTGGCCTGGTCATTAACGTGCAAACCACCCTTGTGGGTAAAGGGGTTAAAGGAGAGATTAAAGAAAATGGTTTTGCAATCCGGAAGTAATTGGCTGTGTCACCTACCTGCGATTCTAATGGAAATACGGGCTATACGGGCAACGGATGCAAAGAGCACTGCAATCACCCCATATCAACTAATGACTGGTAGAGTAATGAACCTTTGCCATCCTGCAGATCCCAAACTTAGCACTCCCATGAGAGAAAGTGCAGAGAAGGAAAAATTCCTGACACATTTACAGGACCAAGTACAAAAATATTTAAATTTTGCAGCTGCTAATATGGCTCCAAAGGCAAAGGAAGAACCAGGCAAGCCACCAAAATTACAGCTAGGTGACAGGGTGATGGTAAAGAATTTTGTACCCAAATCTTCATGGGATGCAAATTGGATAGGTCCTTATGTGGTAACTATGACACTGAGTGAACATGTGGTAAAAGTTAAACGAATAGACAAGAAAAGCGTCAAATGCATGAAAAGGAGCAATATAGAAAAGTGGGTTCATGCAGATCAGTGTAATCGGATATAACTGATAAGAATTTGATGCCGTTCTTGTTCTTGTTTTCCAGGATCCTAAATAAAGCGTGAATTCAAAGATGGAAATTTCTGGATTCTGGATATGAGAATTGCAGCAATTTTGTTGACAATTGGAATCATCAATGCTATGGAATCAACTCACATTGAACACTCTGGAGATATCGATCAGGGTATATTACCCAACGAGGAATATGGGAATGTATTATTTACACACCCAGACATAACCATTGAGGCAAATAGCGACTATAAAGACAATGGTGTTAAAAGTAAGACAGTGAGACGGATACCAGAGGGCAAAAAGGTAACTGGGAGATATTATCAAGGTCTTTTCTTTTGGGAGAGTCAAACATAGCTCTAGTACCCAGAGGTTAACATATATGGAAGGAGTACAAAATATAGATCCAGAATCACTACATCCATTCATGAGGGCTACAGTGTATGTAAATGAAACTGGATACCGGTTGGGGGAAGAGTCTAAGTTACCCAACAAAAATGAGGAAAAGGGGATAGATTATCTTTTTTTTTTAGTGACAACTTAAAAGAAGGAGAATATTTGTTTGTATGTGGTATATATTGGCATAATAATATACACCCAATATTCAGGCCAAAACGGATTACCCTCACATATCGTGAGGCATACATTGAAGAGGCTACAGAGGTTGAGACGTCAGTTCAGCAAGGGCCAAATTTTATAACTGGTTCACTGTCTGAGCCATATGACTCCTATAGAGAAATGGTTGGTTATTGGGCATGTGGAACACCAGAAATAGAGATAGGTGAGATGCACATTATTGATGCCGCTCCAGATTACATGAAACCATGTATCACAAATGAATCTGACAGCAATCAGTAGACATTGTACTTAGAACAGGGACACCCTTTACAGGTCAACCTAGATTCTACTCAAACAATTGCTAGTGACGTTCAATATGCGTTTGTCACTTGGCGAGTGAATATCTCCCTATGGTTAATAAAAACCTACTGCCCAATTTGTGCAGGATATACACTAAATCATGTACATGCCCTATATATAGATGGTTTACTAATAAAAATGCAGGAAATCAGATAAAACACAAATTTGGGTGACCTACTAGTCAGGAATAGACTCCCACCGACGGTAAATAATTACATAGTTACATAGTTACATAGTTATTGAGGTTGAAGGAAGACTTTAAGTCCATCTAGTTCAACCCATAGCCTAACCTAACATGCCCTAACATGTTGATCCAGAGGAAGGCAAAAAAAACCCATGTGGCAAGGAGTAACTCCACCATGGGGAAAAAAATTCCTTCCCAACTCCACATACGGCAATCAGACTAGTTCCCTGGATCAACGCCTTATCAAGGAATCTAGTGTATATACCCTGTAATATTATACTTTTCCAGAAAGGTATCCAGTCCCCTCTTAAATTTAATTAATGAATCACTCATTACAACATCATACGGCAGAGAGTTCCATAGTCTCACTGCTCTTACAGTAAAGAATCCGCGTCTGTTATTATGCTTAAACCTTCTTTCCTCCAGACGTAGAGGATGCCCCCTTGTCCCTGTCTCAGGTCTATGATTAAAAAGATCATCAGAAAGGTCTTTGTACTGTCCCCTCATATATTTATACATTAAAATAAGATCACCCCTTAGTCTTCGTTTTTCCAAATTAAATAGCCCCAAGTGTAATAACCTATCTTGGTATTGCAGACCCCCCAGTCCTCTAATAACCTTGGTCGCTCTTCTCTGCACCCGCTCTAGTTCAGCTATGTCTTTCTTATACACCGGAGACCAGAACTGTGCACAGTATTCTAAGTGTGGTCGAACTAGTGACTTGAATAGAGGTAAAATTATGTTCTCTTCATGAGCATCTATGCCTCTTTTAATACATCCCATTATTTTATTTGCCTTTGTAGCAGCTGCCTGACACTGGCCACTGAATATGAGTCTGTCATCCACCCATACACCCAGGTCTTTTTCATTGATGGTTTTGCCCAGAGTTTTAGAATTAAGCACATAGTTATACATCTTATTACTTCTACCCAAGTGCATGACCTTACATTTATCCCCATTAAAACTCATTTGCCATTTATCAGCCCAAGCTTCTAGTTTACATAAATCATCCTGTAATATAAAATTGTCCTCCCCTGTATTGATTACCCTACAGAGTTTAGTGTCATCTGCAAATATTGAAATTCTACTCTGAATGCCCCCTACAAGGTCATTAATAAATATGTTAAAAAGAAGAGGGCCAAATACTGACCCCTGTGGTACCCCACTGCTAACCGCGACCCAGTCCGAGTGTGCTCCATTAATAACCACCCTTTGTTTCCTATCCCTGAGCCAGCTCTCAACCCACTTACACATATTTTCCCCTATCCCCATTACTCTCATTTTATGTATCAACCTTTTGTGTGGCACCGTATCAAAAGCTTTGGAAAAGTCCATATACACTACGTCCACTGGGTTCCCTTGGTCCAGTCCGGAACTTACCTCTTCATAGAAGCTGATCAAATTAGTCTGACATGAGCGGTCCCTAGTAAACCCATGCTGATACTGGGTCATGAGGTTATTCCTCTTCAGATACTCCAGTATAGCATCCCTTAGAATGCCCTCCAGGATTTTACCCACAGTAGAGGTTAAACTTACTGGCCTAAAATTACCGAGTTCAGTTTTTGCCCCTTTTTTGAATATTGGCACCACATTTGCTATACGCCACTCCTGTGGTACAGACCCTGTTATTATGGACTCTTTAAAGATTAAAAATAATGGTCTATCAATGACTGTACTTAGTTCCTGCAGTACTCGGGGGTGTATCCCATCCGGGCCCGGAGATTTGTCAATTTTAGTAATTTTTAGACGCCGCTGTACTTCCTGCTGGGTTAAGCAGTTGACATTTAATGGGGAATTTTTATCACTAGTCATATTGGCTGCCATGGGATTTTCGTTTGTAAATACTGATGAAAAAAAGTCATTTAGCAGATTGGCTTTTTCCTCATCCTCATCCACCATTTCACCCAGACTATTTTTAAGGGGGCCAACACTGTCATTTTTTAGTTTCTTACTATTTATATAGTTAAAGAATATTTTGGGATTATTTTTACTCTCTCTGGCAATGAGTCTCTCTGTCTCAATCTTTGCTGCCTTGATTTGCTTTTTACAGAATTTATTTAATTTTCTGTATTTATTTAATGCCTCATCACTACCTACTTCCTTTAATTCTCTAAATGCTTTCTTTTTGTTCCTTATTGCGCCCCTAACAGCTCTATTTAGCCATATTGGTTTCCTCCTATTTCTAGTATGCTTATTCCCATACGGTATATACTGTGCACAGGTCCTATCCAGGATGCTAATAAACGTCTCCCATTTTCTTTGTGTATTTTTGTGTCTCAGGATATCGTCCCAGTTAATTGCACCAAGATCCTCTCTCATCCGTTGGAAATTTGCCCTCCTGAAGTTTAGTGTCCTTGTCACCCCCCTACTACCCATCTTATTAAAGGTTACATGAAAACTTATTATTTTATGATCACTAGTCCCCAAGTGACCCCCAACCCTTATATTTGATATGCGGTCTGGCCTGTTGGTTAATATTAGGTCTAGCAGTGCCCCCCTCCTTGTTGGGTCCTGAACCAGCTGTGAAAGGTAATTGTCTCTCATAGTTGTCAAAAACCGATTACCTTTGCTGGAACTGCAGGTTTCTGTTCCCCAATCTATTTCAGGGTAGTTGAAGTCCCCCATAATAATGACTTCTCCTTGAGTCGCAGCTTCATCTATTTGCTTTACGAGGATATTCTCCATTGCTTCCATTATTTTTGGAGATTTATAACAAACCCCTATCAGTAATTTATTATTTTTTCCCCCTCCTCTTATCTCCACCCACAGGGACTCCACATTTTCATTAAATTCACCTATATTATCACGCAGGATGGGTTTTAAGGAAGATTTTACATATAGACACACCCCTCCCCCTCGCTTATCTGTACGGTCATTTCTGAACAGGCTATAGCCCTGCAAGTTAACAGCCCAGTCATGGCTCTCATCCAGCCACGTCTCAGATATCCCCACCATGTCATAATTATGCTCCAACAACATTAGTTCTAATTCGTCCATTTTGTTGGCGAGGCTTCTGGCATTAGTATACATGCACTTGATGTTACTCTCTGTACCTCTATTCTTTCTTAAATTATTAACTGTTCTAACCCCACCCCCCATGCCACCGCCACCCCCAACTTCCTTATTTGTGCCCAGCTCTCTATCTGCACTATCTTCCCCTCCTATAAAATGAATACCCTCCCCCCCAATCCCTAGTTTAAACACTCCTCCAACCTTCTAACCATTTTCTCCCCCAGCACAGCTGCCCCTTCCCCATTGAGGTGCAGCCCGTCCCTAGCGTAGAGCCTGTAGCCCACTGAGAAGTCGGCCCAGTTCTGCAGGAACCCAAACCCCTCCTTCCTACACCAATTCTTGAGCCACTTATTAACCTCCCTAATCTCCCGTTGCCTCTCTGGCGTGGCACGTGGTACAGGCAGTATTTCGGAAAATACCACGTTGGAGGTCCTTGCTTTCAGCTTGCAGCCTAATTCCCTGAAATCATCTTTAAGGACCTTCCACCTACCTCTAACTTTGTCATTTGTGCCAATGTGCACCATGACCGCTGGGTCCTCACCAGCCCCTCCCAGTAATCTGTCCACCCGATCAGCGATGTGTCGGACTCGAGCGCCAGGTAGGCAGCACACCGTCCGACGATCCCTGTCTTTGTGACAGATTGCCCTATCTGTTCCCCTAATAATTGAGTCCCCCACTACCAGCACCTGTCTGGCCTGCCCTGCTCTCCTATTTCCCTCCTTACTGGAGCAGTCACTCCTCCGGCTTTCAGAGGACATGCCTGGCTGCAGTAGTGCTACCCCTGTACTGGCACCCCCCTCATCTGCCAACTTAGCAAACTTATTGGGGTGTGCCAGATCAGGACTAGCCTCCCTGGCACTCTTCCCTCTACCCCGCCTTCTATCTGTCACCCAGCTAACTGCCACACTGTCCTGCAGCTCCATCCTACCATCCCCCTCCTCATCTATCCCATTGAGCGTCTGCTCTGTGAGCAGAAGACTCCTCTCCATATTGTCTATGGATCTCAGTGTTGCCAGCTGCACATTTAGATCCAAAATCTGGGCTTCCAAATGCACAATGTGCTCACATCTCGCACAGCAGTATGCACCCTCGACCGGCTGGTCAAGGACTGCATACATGTGGCAAGATGTGCACTGGATGGCATTAACAATTGTGGAGCACATTTCCTAATGGGGATTGCACCACACAGAAACGTTAATTAAAAATAAATACAAAGTATTAATTAAACCAAAAAAAAAAAACAGAAGCAATTCCTCCCTTGGAAACTCCCTGATTCCAAAGTCACTGAATCACAAGTCACACACTTACCGCCGTTCACACTTACACTCAGGTCACACTCAGCTCGCTCACACTCGCTGTGCTGAAGATTTATAGATTTTTTTTTTCTCTCTTTCCCCTCTCAACAGCAATCCACCTTGCTGTTCAGATGCACTTCCAAAAAGGGCTTGAGCCCCAAACAGCTGCCCCTTATAAACCCTTGATTATGACCGCCCACCCTAAGTTAACACCTTGTGAATATAGCTACTCCCAATTCAGCAATTCACACAAATTCACACAGGTATTTGTTAAAGGCCTTCCAAATACCTCTTCACTGAATCACAAGTCACACACTTACCGCCGTTCACACTTACGCTCAGGTCACACTCAGCTCGCTCACACTCGCTGTGCTGAAGATTTATAGATTTTTTTTTTCTCTCTTTCCCCTCTCAACAGCAATCCACCTTGCTGTTCAGATGCACTTCCAAAAAGGGCTTGAGCCCCAAACAGCTGCCCCTTATAAACCCTTGATTATGACCGCCCACCCTAAGTTAACACCTTGTGAATATAGCTACTCCCAATTCAGCAATTCACACAAATTCACACAGGTATTTGTTAAAGGCCTTCCAAATACCTCTTCACTGAATCACAAGTCACACACTTACCGCCGTTCACACTTACGCTCAGGTCACACTCAGCTCGCTCACACTCGCTGTGCTGAAGATTTATAGATTTATTTTTTTTTCTCTCTTTCCCCTCTCAACAGCAATCCACCTTGCTGTTCAGATGCACTTCCAAAATTGGCTCATGCGGGCTCAACCGACGGGCAACCACAAATGTGGAAATTGTAAATTTTGCCATTTGAGATTTTTAGAAAAGCCTATTCGCATAGGTTCAGTTCGCCATACAGTCCGGCATTTAATTACATGCAAAACCCAATACGTGGTTTATTTAATTTTCTGCCCATGTCTATTTTATTACATCGGTAAAACCATACATCCGATGGTTACCAGATTCAAGGAGCACTATAATTCAGTGCTATCTGGTAAAGGATGCCCTCGCCTCATCAAACATATACGCGACCACCATAATGCAAACCCGAATGTATTACGGTTTGCAGGTTTGAAGGTTGTAAAATGCCCATTACAAGGTGGTGATCGTAATAAAATTTTGCTGCAACGAGAGGCGAGATGGATAATGGAAACTAACGCACAGGGACCTCTTGGTCTCAATGACAAATTAGACATGACTATATTTTTATGAAATTATTGGGCATCGTCTCTCATTATGTGTGACTTATGATGCCGTTATTCAATTGTGCTTATTGATATTGTTTCTGCACGTAACTATTTTGGTTTTTAAATTTCACACCTGCTTGTGTTACGTCGTATAGTTTTCTATAAAGGATATGACGTTTTTAATTCGTGCACCTGGACCAGTGGAAGCGCATCGGCGTGAAACGGCCGTCGTCCTCTTCCTTCCTCCCCGCACCACTACCCGATCCCAGCCACCTCTCCGAATGGAAACTGTGTAGTTTTATGATGAATAAAGGACATTAATCTAGCAGTTTATTGGGGTGAGTGCCACATTTTCTCTCTCATTTGTTAACATTATTTATTTCTTTTTTGTTGAGCACCCCCGCACATTACTGCAACTATACGTGCTGCACGAACCTCAATAGGATCCAGCGCTTTTTCTTAATGAATTTGTGCTTGACAGCCTGGTGCCGTTCATATATCTTCATTTTGTTTTTAATGATATAATTAATTTGCAACAAGATCATGTAAACACATATCGGAGTAGCAAAAGATTTCATCCAACATTTTAAAGAATTAATGGAAGATACGTTGGCAAGAGGTAGGAATATGTCCTGGGCTCTAGTCTGTACACAAGGACAAATGGAATTATCAACTAACATTAAGCTAGCAGTACAATCTATTTATGATGGACAATGGCCATTTGAGTGGTTGTCTCAAGCCACTATCGTGTTACCTGAACTCATGAGTTGAACACATTCAAAATGGTGGGTGAACGCATGGGTTGGGTGCAACAACTATGATTTTGAGAAATGCTATGCTTCTTCATCTATATATATGAGGCATCGTGATTACTCGCTAATCCCGCCCCTGCACAGTACCTCCGCCCCCACATCACCACACATAATCCCGCCCCCCCAACACATCACCACACAATCCCGCCCCACCACACATAATCCCGCCCCCCCACCACATTACCACACATAATCCCGCCCCCCACCCCATCACCACACAATCCTGCCCCCCCACCCCATCACCACACATAATCCCGCCACCCACAACATTACCACACATAATCCCGCCACCCACAACATTACCACACATAATCCCGCCCCCCATCACATCACCACACAATCCCGCCCCCCAACACATCACCACACATAATCCCGCCCCCAACACACCATTACAACACATAATCCTGCCCCCCCACCCCATTACAACACATAATCCCGCCCCACCACATCGCCCCACCACATCACCACACATAATCCCGCCCCAACACATCATCACACTATTGATATTAACTTAATTTTAAGTTAATTTACCACCTGCGTAAGCGCCATTGAATGTTGTCATTATTTACTTTAGTTTCATCACCAGCAGCGTTAACTAGATAGCAATGAGCGTGCCGAGCGTTAGCTGGCTGGAAACATCTAGTTTATTCCATATACTAATTCACCTTTAGAGCTCATATGTAGAGTTAATTCAATAGGTATTTTAACTGGAAACACCAAGGTTACTTACCGGTAGCCGGTTTTTCCGGAGCCCATGACAGCACACCTGAGAGAGGGATCCGCCCAGTCAGGACAGGAAACCTACTGAAATAAAAGGGCGGTACATCTCCCTCGCTTCAGTTGGTTTTCAGAGCATGAGAGGCCCCCTTGGTTAGTACATGGTAATCCATCACCACATCATAATTATAACAAAATACACTCAGCTAAAAAGTGCGCACCAAAGGGTGAAAAAAAGAAGGGAGGGAATATACAGGTGCTGTCATGGGCTCCGGAAAAACCGGCTACCGGTAAGCAACCTTGGTGTTTTCCCGTCTCCCATGACAGCACACCTGAGAGATTTTTGGAGAAAGAACCATCTTAGGGAGGGACCACCGCTTGTAGCACCCTTCTACCAAAGGTAAGGTCAGACGAGGAGGATAGATCTAGCCGGTAGTGTCTAAAGAAGGTAGACGGAGAGGACCAGGTAGCGGCCTTACAAATTTGATCTATCGATACCTCTGCTTTTTCAGCCCAGGAAGTAGCCACGGCCCTGGTGGAGTGAGCCTTGATGCCATCAGGGATCGGGGCGCCACAGGAAGCATAGGATAAGGAAATAGCCTCCCTAATCCACCTAGCAATAGTATCCTTGGATACCCCATATCCCTTCCTACTACCCTGGAAGGCTACAAATAGGGATTGATCCTTCCTCCACTGACTAGTCAAGGATATGTACTGCAAAATAGTTCTCCTCACATCCAGTGTAAGAAATTTCTCCTCCCCTGGGTTCTTAGGATTATTACAAAAAGAGGGTAACACAATCTCTTGACTTCTATGGAATTTAAGTACAACTTTCGGAAGGTATGCCGGATCTGGTCTGAGTACTACTCTGTCATCAAAAATTTGCGTGTAAGGAGGGGAGACAGACAGGGCCTGCAAGTCGCTCACTCTACGGGCTGATGTTAATGCTACCAGAAGCACCGTTTTAAGGGTGAGTATCTTTAACGATGATTCCTGAAGGGGTTCAAATGGACTGTTGGTTAGAGCATCTAACACCAGATTTAAATCCCACGGGGGAACTATCTGAATTTTTACTGGTCTAGACCTACTACAGGATTTAATAAAGCAGGACACCCATCTATTGGAGGCAAGATTGCAATTATATAAGGCACCTAATGCCGACACCTGGACCTTAAGCGTATTAGTTGCCAACCCCAGTTGTAAACCCGCTTGTAAAAATTCTAAGATGGTACCCACAGGAGCCCTATCCCCCAAAGGTTGCCCAGAAAAATCCAGAAACTTTTTCCACGTTCTACCATAGATTCTCGATGTTACTGGTTTTCTACTTTTTAATAAGGTGGAGACTAACCCCGGCGAAAACCCCCGCCTACTCAGTAATGCCCTCTCAAATTCCAGGCTGCAAGATGGAAGCCCTTCACCTGAGAGTGGCATATTGGGCCCTGGGTTAGCAGGTCCGGAATCTCTGGTAGAATCCATGGATCGGTTATAAACATTTGTCTCAGGAGGGAGAACCAAGGTCTTTTCGGCCAAAATGGAGCAATCAAGATTACCCTCGCTTGCTCCATTCTGATCTTTCTCACCACTGCTGGAATCATCGCTATCGGTGGAAACACATAAGCGAGACTGAAATCCCATTGTATTTGCAGAGCATCTACCGCGAAAGGATTCTCCCTCGGGTCTAACGAACAGAAACTGTCTACTTTCCTGTTGTTTAGAGTGGCAAATAAATCTATTACAGGCATGCCCCAGGCCTGCACTATCTGTTGAAACACCCAGGGATTTAAAGACCACTCCCCCTGCCTCAGTGTCTTGCGGCTTAGGTAGTCTGCTCTCGTATTCTCGACTCCCCTTATGTGGAGAGCAGAGAGGGATAGTAGGTGGCGCTCTGCAAGTTGTAGGAGGACAGACGCTGATTTCATTAGAGAAGGGGATCTCGTCCCCCCTTGGTGGTTGATATATGCCACCACTGCGCGATTGTCTGTCATGACTCTGGTATGGTGACCTTGAAGGATGGGAAGGAAGTGTTTCACAGCTCTTTCTACGGCCCATAATTCTCTTAAATTTGACTCCCTGCTGTGATTCTAGATGGGACCAGGATCCCTGAATTGAGAGAGTCCCTAAATGCGCCCCCCATCCTGTACCGCTTGCGTCTGTGGTGATGACCTGCTCTACCGGAGTTATCCACTGGACCCCCGACGTTAAATGATCTCTTATGGCCCACCATTTTAGGGAATCTGTTACCTCCAATGAAAGACATAGCTTGCACTCTAAACGCCCTTTTAACCATCTTTGCGCAGACAGGACCTCCCACTGCAATAGTCTTAGATGGAACTGAGCCCATCTTACTGCGGGTATACAGGACGTCAGAGAGCCCAGCAAGGACATTGCCTTTCTCAATGTCATTACAGGGTGTTGAATTGCTGCTTCCACAAGATTTTGAATTTTGACCAGCTTGTTCTCTGGTAGGAGACAAAGCTGACGCCTGGAGTCCAGAACCAGGCCTAAAAAGGACTGAATCAGCTCCGGCGTCAACCTTGATTTGGCGAGATTTATTTTCCACCCCAACAATTCTAGTGTCGCCATAACCTCTTTTATTTGTGACAGGCAGTGCGCTGCTGAATTCCCTATTATCAGGAAGTCGTCTAGATACAGAACTATTACCACGTTCCGAGAGCGGAGGAAGGAGATGACCTCTGACATCAGCTTGGTAAAAATTCTTGGTGCTATTGACAGGCCGAATGGGAGGGCAGCGTACTGATAGTGCCTGAGACAACCTTGGACATAAACTGCTACCCTTAGGAATTTTTGAAAGTCTCGATGAATTGGGACGTGATAATAGGCGTCCTTTAAATCGATAGCTGCCATGAAGCACTGTGGGAACAAGAGTTTTATTGCTGTATTCACAGACTCCATTTTGAAGGAACAGTTTACTACCGATTGGTTGAGATTTTTTAAATTGACGATAGTTCTTAGTGACCCGTCTGGTTTTCTTATCAAAAAAAAGAGGGGAATAAAAACCTTTTCCCTGTTCTTCCCCCGGGACTTCTACCAGAACATGTTTTGATACCAGCTCCAATACCTCTGTTTCCAAGGCTAGCTGCTCTTCCGGGGTTTTTCTTTGGGGTGTTGAAACAAAAGTCTGTCGCGGTGGATAAACAAAATCTATTTTTAGGCCATCTTTGCCCACCTTCAGAGCCCAATGAGTGGGGGAGATGTTTACCCAGGCTGGGAAAAAATACGAAAGCCTTCCCCCTACTGGCCTGGCGTCATTGGGAGGGCTTTTTAGTTGATGTTGAGGGACCTTTAAACATATATCCAGATCCCCTTCTGTCTCTGGAGTCCCAACTCCTTCTATCTCCCGGGGGGCGGCCTCTACTAAATTTGCCCCTCCGAAAATAAGGCCTTCTAAAATCCACTGGAAAGCGAGGAAAACCCTTTTTCCTGTCACCGGCTTTCTCCAGAATGTCCTCCAACTTTTTACCGAAGAGGAAATGGCCATCACATGGTATAGAACAGAGTCTATCCTTTGAGGGCAAGTCTCCCGGGCATCCCTTCAACCAGAGGGCGCGTCTAGCCGCATTGGACAAACTTGCAGCTCTAGCCGCCAGCCTTACGGAGTCTGCTGACAAATCCGCTATAAAGGCAGCCGCTCCTTTAGCCATAGCTACATTGGATAAAATTTCATCTCTTGGAGCTTTAGATTTTAACTGCTCCTCTATTTGCTGTAACCATACAATAAGGGAACGTGAGACACAAGTTCCTGCAATTGCTGGTTTCAGACCGCCTGCGGTTGCTTCCCAGGTGTGTCTTAGGAATCCGTCCGCTTTTTTATCTAAGGGGTCCCTTAATACACCACAGTCTTCTAAGGGAAGGAATAGCTTTTTAGAAGATTTAGCTACTGCGCCATCAATTTTAGGCACTTTATCCCAAGTTTCTGAATCCTTCTCCTCAAAGGGGTAACGTCTTTTAGAAGCCGAGGGCAGATTACCCGATTTCTCTGGCTTTCTCCATTCTTTCTCTATAAGGGCCTTTACTTTGGAGTTAACAGGAAAGGTACGTTTTCTTTTTTCCTCCAAACCCCCGAACATAATGTCCTCCAGAGATTTGGCTGTTTTCTCATCTTTTAGGCCCATTGAAGCTCTTACGGCCTTAACCAGCTTGTCCATGTTCTCGGTAAGAAAGCACGGACGGCCCCCAACATCGCTATCCGAAGAGGAGCCAGAGGACCTAGAGGAGGAGGAGGAGCAGGGAGACAATGGTTCTTCCTGACATTCCTCATCAGAATGAGAAACCTCGGATACAGAAACTGGTTCTAGGTCTCTACTACCCTTTTTCTTAAGGGCTATTTTAACAGAGCCTTCTACTTCTGCTCTAATTATTGCCCTAAGACTGGAGGCAAAGTCACGTAGATCACTCACCACCCGCTGACCACAAACGGTACCGGATTCCGAGGCGGACTAGGAGCCCCGGGAATGTTTCTCCTGGAGGTAGAAGAATCCTGAGACGACCGACCAGGACGATTGCCACTCCTTCCACTCGAGCGGTTATCCATTTTAGTATGCTGGTGAGCAGGTGTATCACCTGAAAAGGGCTCTTGCTGCTGCTGCTGCAATGGCTGCTACTGCTGAAGCTCCATACGATCCTCCATCTCTGGAACAGCTGTATGGAAATGAGCGTCGTTCAGCGTTTTTACCCTTAATAAAGGGTCCTCCTCAGTGCTCTCCACCTCTTCCGGTGACCATTAAGCTCTTTTCTCCCTCCTGAACACCGCCGGGAAGCCTGTAGCGTTACCGGCGTTCTTTCCATGGGCGCCGCCATCTTGGATCCGGCGCGCCGGTCTGACGTCACGCCGGCACGCCTACTCCCAGCATACCTTGCGAACAACGTCAGCCGCGCGCCCGGAAGTCGCCCAGCTGAGGGGGAGAGAGCGGCGTGGTAGACAGAGACCGGCCCCAGGAGTCCAGACTGTGCTGGACCGACGCCCACACGTGCGCAAGAGCCCCAAGGGATCTGCAAACGGCGCTACCGTCTCCTGAAGGCCGACATACAGGCGCCCTGCCTGTGCTTCCAGTGCCGGGACAGGAGCGGGTAAGTGGATTTTCTATAAAAAAAAACGCCGTCTTCAGCACAAGGGTTCCCCTCAGGACAGGAAACCCAACTGAAGCGAGGGAGAGGTACCGCCCTTTTATTTCAGTAGGTTTCCTGTCCTGACTGGGCGGATCCCTCTCTCAGGTGTGCTGTCATGGGAGACGGGAAAATTCTACATTACTACACCCTAGACTAAAACATCCTCAAGTAATTAGGAGAAATGGAAGGTGGAAACAGGTTGACACTTCTCTTTGCATACAAAGGCATCATAGTGTTCTATGTACGCCAGGACAGTTTAGGTTAACTGAAGACAAATGCTGAAATAATTCATCCACTTGTATTCTAGATGGGGAATCAATCTCAAAAGACAAAGCACCAATCTTCTATCTAGGGCAAAGAGCTTGTTTCTTTCTCCTACATACAACCAATGTATCTATAACAACACAACATTGTTGTGTAATGACATCTGTAGCTAGGGGGAGCATGGTGGACTCTAAAGGTACCTTCACACTAAGCGACTTTGCAGCGAGAACGACGATCCGTGACGTTGCAACGTCCTGGATAGCGATCTCGTTGTGTTTGACACGCAGCAGCGATCTGGATCCCGCTGTGATATAGCTGGTAGGAGCTAGAAGTCCAGAACTTTATTTAGTGGCTGATCACCCGCTGTCATCGCTGGATCGGTGTGTGTGACACCGATCCAGCGATGGGTTCACTTGTAACCAGGGTAAATATCGGGTTACTAAGCGCAGGGCCGCACTTAGTAACCCGATATTTACCCTGGTTACCATTGTAAAAGTAAAAAAAAAAACACTACATACTCACCTTCTGATGTCTGTCACGTCCCCCGCCGGCGGCTTCCCTGCACTGAATGTGTCAGCGCCAGCCGGCCGTAAAGCAGAGCACAGCGGTGACGGCCCACTCTGGGTCCGATTTGGCGGGCCGGGCCACTCTGGGTCCGATTTGGCGGGCCGGGCCACTCTGGGTCCGATTTGGCGGGCCGAGCCACTCTGGGTCCGATTTGGCGGGCCGGGCCACTCTGGGTCCGATTTGGCGGGCCTGGTCACTCTGACTGACAGCAGGATAAGGGAATGGCTGATAACAGAGAGAATAGACTGACAGCAGTACGGGGAATGGCTGATAACAGAGAGAAATAGACTGACAGCAGGACAGGGGAATGGCTGATAACAGAGAGGAGCTGATATTATCTGACTGACAAAACCTGTTTCCTAGTGGGCTCGTAGGCGTTGGCATAGTGTCTGACTGCGCATATCAATGAGCTAATCAGCCAGGTGGCAGTTGGCAGTTATTTTTAGAAATTGCCTTAGAAACCAGGCCATTATACCCTATGAGGAAATTTCCCTATTGAAACGCATTGAGACAATGCTTTCCAATGAGGGGAAAACAAATTTCAAATGCAAATTGCGCCAAAACTACAAATCCGATCGACACGAAAAATACTTAGTACAACTCTCGTGGACGCTGGCTTCGAAATGACGCCTCACTGGAGTCTGTGAGTGCAGCGGTATGGGCCGCATTAATTGCGGAAAAAAGCCTAATAATAATAACTAGATGGGCATTTCCTGAAGGAAATACATGGTGCTTGAACAGCGCTGCCAGCTTTACAGCAGCACTTTTCACACACGGGACCAGGGGGGCCACTGACTTTTCCACACCCGGGACCAGGGGAGCACTTACTTTTCCACACCCGGGACCAGGGGAGCACTTACTTTTGCACCCGGGACCAGGGGAGCACTTACTTTTGCACACGGGGCTGGGGGCGCACTTACTTTTGCACACGGGGCCGGGGGCGCACTTACTTTTGCACACGGGGCCGGGGGCGCACTTACTTTTGCACACGGGGCCGGGGGCGCACTTACTTTTGCACACGGGGCCGGGGGCGCACTTACTTTTGCACACGGGGCCGGGGGCGCACTTACTTTTGCACACGGGGCCGGGGGCGCACTTACTTTTGCACACGGGACGAGAGGGTGTCAGTCACTTTATTCTGATGTTTGACTTTGATAAATGATCATGTCCTAAAATGGACACCGTACATTTGCATAGCTGCCATCTTTGGAAGGTCAAGTTGGGGGTAATGGAAAGTTCGCCATTATTTCCTATGGGAAATTTTTTTTTTACAATGCGATTTTTAAAAAAACTACAAATCGGATCGACTATAAAAGTCATAGCACACCTGTCCCCACCGAGGGCTTCGAAACGCCACCTGAACGGGGTCTCTGCGCCGAGCGGTTCGGGCTGCATTAATTGCGGAAAACGCGGAGAAGAAGAAAAATAACTAGATGGGTATTTCCTGAAGGAACTACATATAGTGCTTTGGAATGGTGCCTGGGCTGCCCCTGCAAGACTTTCACACTTGGGTGCCCCTCAGGCGCTGGTTCGGTAGTTGTAGCCCCTCAGGGTTGAGGCCACTCTGGGTCTGATTTGGTGGGCCGGGTCACTCTGGGTCCGATTTGGTGGGCCGGGTCACTCTGGGTCCGATTTGGTGGGCCGGGTCACTCTGGGTCCGATTTGGTGGGCCGGGTCACTCTGGGTCCGATTTGGTGGGCCGGGTCACTCTGGGTCCGATTTGGTGGGCCGGGTCACTCTGGGTCCGATTTGGTGGGCCGGGTCACTCTGGGTCCAATTTGGTGGGCCGGGTCACTCTGGGTCGGATTTGGTGGGCCGGGTCACTCTGGGACCGATTTGGTGGGCCGGGTCACTCTGGGACCGATTTGGTGGGCGGGGTCACTCTGGGACCGATTTGGTGGGCGGGGTCACTCTGGGACCGATTTGGCGGGCGGGGCCACTCGGGGTCCGATTTGGCGGGCGGAGCCACTCGGTGCACTTACTTTTAACCCACGGGATTGGGGTGCACTTACTTTTCACCCAAGGGACCGGGGGTGCACTTACTTTTCACACCTGGGACGAGAGGGTGTCATAGTCACTTTATTCTGATGTTTGACTTTGATAAATGATCATGTCCTAAAATGGACACCGTGCATTTGCATAGCTGCCATCTTTGGAAGGTCAAGTTGGGGGTAATGGAAAGTTCGCCATTATTTCCTATGGGAAATTGTTTTTTTAAAATGCAATTTTTAAAAAAACTACAAATCGGATCGACATGAAAAATACTTAGCACACCTCTCGTGGACGCTGGCTTCGAAATGTCGCCTCACTGGAGTCTGTGCGTGCAGCGGTTTGGGCCACATTAATTGCGGAAAAAAACTCAATAATAATAAGTTTACCAAGTTCGGATTACAATAATAATACTAGATGGGCATTTCCTGAAGGAAATACATGGTGCTTGAACAGCGCTGCCAGCTGCCAATGAACCTCAGGAGCAAGTCTGGCATGCAGGGCCCTGCCCCTGGGTATCCAATTTGGCCCCTTGGTAGCCACTTTGATGTGCGGGGGCCCTTGTTAGCAACATTGGCCCCTTGGTAGCCATTTTGGAATGCAGGAATCCTTGGTAGCCACTTTGGCCACATCCTCTTATATACAGACATTACTCCTATATACAGACACCACTCCTATATACAGACACAACTCCTACATACAGACATCCCTCTATATACAGACACCACTACCATATACAGAGATCCCTCTATATACAGATACCACTCCTATATACAGACACTACTCCTATATACAGACATCCCTCTGTATACAGACGCCACTCCTACATACAGACATCCCTCTATATACAGACACCACTCCTATATACAGACATCCCTCTATATACAGACACCACTCCTATATACAGACATCCCCCTAAATACAGACACCACTCCTATATACAGACATCCCTCTGTATACAGACACCACTCCTACATACAGACATCCCTCTATATACAGACACCACTCCTATATACAGATATCCCTCTATATACAGACACCACTCCTATATACAGACATCCCCCTGTATACAGACACCACTCCTATATACAGACATCCCTCTATATACAGACACCACTCCTATATACAGACATCCCTCTATATACAGACACCACTCCTATATACAGATATCCCCCTATATACAGACACCACTCCTATATACAGACATCCCCCTATATACAGACACCACTCCTATATACAGACATCCCTCTATATACAGACACCACTCCTATATACAGACATCCCTCTGTATACAGACACCACTCCTATATACAGACATCCCTCTATATACAGACACCACTCCAATATACAGACATCCCTCTATATACAGACACCACTCCTATATACAGACATCCCTGTATATACAGACATCTCTCCTATATAGAGACATCCCTCTATATACAGACACCACTCCTATATACAGATATCCCCCTATATACAGACACCACACCTATATACAGACATCCCCCTATATACAGACACTACTCCTATATACAGACATCCCCCTATATACAGACACCACTCCTATATACAGACATCCCCCTATATACAGACACCACTCCTATATGCAGACATCCCTCTATATACAGACACCACTCCTATATACAGACATCCCTCTATATACAGACACCACTCCTATATACAGACATCCCCCTATATACAGACACCACTCCTATATACAGACATCCCTCTATATACAGACACCACTCCTATATACAGACATCCCTCTATATACAGACACCACTACCATATACAGAGATCCCTCTATATACAGATACCACTCCTATATACAGACACTACTCCTATATACAGACATCCCTTTGTATACAGACGCCACTCCTACATACAGACATCCCTCTATATACAGACACCACTCCTATATACAGACATCCCTCTATATACAGACACCACTCCTATATACAGACATCCCCCTATATACAGACACCACTCCTATATACAGACATCCCTCTGTATACAGACACCACCCCTACATACAGACATCCCTCTATATACAGACACCACTCCTATATACAGATATCCCTCTATATACAGACACCACTCCTATATACAGACATCCCCCTGTATACAGACACCACTCCTATATACAGACATCCCTCTATATACAGACACCACTCCTATATACAGACATCCCTCTATATACAGACACCACTCCTATATACAGACATCCCTCTATATACAGACACCACTCCTATATACAGATATCCCCCTATATACAGACACCACTCCTATATACAGACATCCCCCTATATACAGACACCACTCCTATATACAGACATCCCTCTATATACAGACACCACTCCTATATACAGACATCCCTCTGTATACAGACACCACTCCTATATACAGACATCCCTCTATATACAGACACCACTCCAATATACAGACATCCCTCTATATACAGACACCACTCCTATATACAGATATCCCCCTATATACAGACACCACACCTATATACAGACAACCCCCTATATACAGACACTACTCCTATATACAGACATCCCCCTATATACAGACACCACTCCTATATACAGACATCCCCCTATATACAGACACCACTCCTATATGCAGACATCCCTCTATATACAGACACCACTCCTATATACAGACATCCCTCTATATACAGACACCACTCCTATATACAGACATCCCCCTATATACAGACACCACTCTTATATACAGACATCCCTCTGTATACAGACACCACTCCTATATACAGACATCCCTCTGTATACAGACACCACTCCTATATACAGACATCCCTCTATGTACAGACACCACTCCTATATACAGACATCCCTCTATATACAGACATCTCTCCTTTATACAGATATCCCTCTATATACAGACACCACTCCTATATACAGACATCCCTCTATATACAGACACCACTCCTATATACAGACATCCCCCTATATACAGACACCACTCTTATATACAGACATCCCTCTATATACAGACACCACTCCTATATACAGACATCCCTCTATATACAGACACCACTCCTATATACAGACATCCCTCTATATACAGACACCACTCTTATATACAGACATCCCTCTATATACAGACACCACTCCTATATACAGACATCCCCCTATATACAGACATCACTCCTATATACAGACATCCCTCTATATACAGACACCACTCCTATATACAGACATCCCTCTATATACAGACACCACTCCTATATACAGACAATCCCCTATATACAGACACCACTCCTATATACAGACATCCCCCTATATACAGACACCACTCCTATATACAGACATCCCTCTAAATACAGACACCACTCCTATATACAGACATCCCCCTATATACAGACTCCTATATACAGGTCAGAGTTGTGGGTCACTTACTTTTCACACACGGGGCCAGGGGGGCACTTACTTTTCACACACGGGCCGGGGGGCACTTACTTTTCACACACGGGGCCGGGGGGCACTTACTTTTCACACACGGGGCCAAGGGGGCACTTACTTTTCACACACGGGGCCGGGGGCACACTTACTTTTGCACACGGGGCCGGGGGCGCACTTACTTTTGCACACGGGGCCGGGGGCGCACTTACTTTTGCACACGGGGCCGGGGGCGCACTTACTTTTGCACACGGGGCCGGGGGCGCACTTACTTTTGCACACGGGGCCGGGGGCGCACTTACTTTTGCACACGGGGCCGGGGGCGCACTTACTTTTGCACACGGGGCCGGGGGCGCACTTACTTTTGCACACGGGGCTGGGGGCGCACTTACTTTTGCACACGGGGCCGGGGGCGCACTTACTTTTGCACACGGGGCCGGGGGCGCACTTACTTTTGCACACGGGGCCGGGGGCGCACTTACTTTTGCACACGGGGCCGGGGGCGCACTTACTTTTGCACAGGGGGCCGGGGGCGCACTTACTTTTGCACACGGGGCCGGGGGCGCACTTACTTTTGCACACGGGGTCGGGGGCGCACTTGCTTTTGCACACGGGGCCGGGGGCGCACTTACTTTTGCACACGGGGCCGGGGGCGCACTTACTTTTGCACACGGGGCCGGGGGCGCACTTAATTTTGCACACGGGGCCGGGGGCGCACTTACTTTTGCACACGGGGCCGGGGGCGCACTTACTTTTGCACACGGGGCCGGGGGCGCACTTACTTTTGCACACGGGGCCGGGGGCGCACTTACTTTTGCACACGGGGCCGTGTGATAAATGATCATGTCCTAAAATGGATACCGTACATTTGCATAGCTGCCATCTTTGGAAGGTCAAGTTTGGGGTAATGGAAAGTTCGCCATTATTTCCTATGGGAAATTTTTTTTTTAAAATGCGATTTAAATAAAATCTACATATCGGATTGACTATAAAAGTCATAGCACACCTGTCCCCACCGAGGGCTTCGAAACGCCGCCTGAACGGGGTCTCTGCGCCGAGCGGTTCGGGCCGCATTAATTGCGGAAAACGCGGAGAAGAATAATAATAATAATAATAATAATAATAAGAAAATATAAGAAATCGGATTACAATATGTTGCTTGAACCTAGGAGGTTCAAGCACCATAATAATACTAGATGGGCATTTCCTGAAGGAAATACATGGTGCTTGAACAGCGCTGCCAGCTGCCAATGAACCTCAGGAGCAAGTCTGGCATGCAGGGCCCTGCCCCTGGGTATCCAATTTGGCCCCTTGGTAGCCACTTTGATGTGCGGGGGCCCTTGTTAGCAACATTGGCCCCTTGGTAGCCATTTTGGAATGCAGGAATCCTTGGTAGCCACTTTGGCCACATCCTCTTATATACAGACATTACTCCTATATACAGACACCACTCCTATATACAGACACAACTCCTACATACAGACATCCCTCTATATACAGACACCACTACCATATACAGAGATCCCTCTATATACAGATACCACTCCTATATACAGACACTACTCCTATATACAGACATCCCTCTGTATACAGACGCCACTCCTACATACAGACATCCCTCTATATACAGACACCACTCCTATATACAGACATCCCTCTATATACAGACACCACTCCTATATACAGACATCCCCCTAAATACAGACACCACTCCTATATACAGACATCCCTCTGTATACAGACACCACTCCTACATACAGACATCCCTCTATATACAGACACCACTCCTATATACAGATATCCCTCTATATACAGACACCACTCCTATATACAGACATCCCCCTGTATACAGACACCACTCCTATATACAGACATCCCTCTATATACAGACACCACTCCTATATACAGACATCCCTCTATATACAGACACCACTCCTATATACAGATATCCCCCTATATACAGACACCACTCCTATATACAGACATCCCCCTATATACAGACACCACTCCTATATACAGACATCCCTCTATATACAGACACCACTCCTATATACAGACATCCCTCTGTATACAGACACCACTCCTATATACAGACATCCCTCTATATACAGACACCACTCCAATATACAGACGTCCCTCTATATACAGACACCACTCCTATATACAGACATCCCTGTATATACAGACATCTCTCCTATATAGAGACATCCCTCTATATACAGACACCACTCCTATATACAGATATCCCCCTATATACAGACACCACACCTATATACAGACATCCCCCTATATACAGACACTACTCCTATATACAGACATCCCCCTATATACAGACACCACTCCTATATACAGACATCCCCCTATATACAGACACCACTCCTATATGCAGACATCCCTCTATATACAGACACCACTCCTATATACAGACATCCCTCTATATACAGACACCACTCCTATATACAGACATCCCCCTATATACAGACACCACTCCTATATACAGACATCCCTCTATATACAGACACCACTCCTATATACAGACATCCCTCTATATACAGACACCACTACCATATACAGAGATCCCTCTATATACAGATACCACTCCTATATACAGACACTACTCCTATATACAGACATCCCTTTGTATACAGACGCCACTCCTACATACAGACATCCCTCTATATACAGACACCACTCCTATATACAGACATCCCTCTATATACAGACACCACTCCTATATACAGACATCCCCCTATATACAGACACCACTCCTATATACAGACATCCCTCTGTATACAGACACCACCCCTACATACAGACATCCCTCTATATACAGACACCACTCCTATATACAGATATCCCTCTATATACAGACACCACTCCTATATACAGACATCCCCCTGTATACAGACACCACTCCTATATACAGACATCCCTCTATATACAGACACCACTCCTATATACAGACATCCCTCTATATACAGACACCACTCCTATATACAGACATCCCTCTATATACAGACACCACTCCTATATACAGATATCCCCCTATATACAGACACCACTCCTATATACAGACATCCCCCTATATACAGACACCACTCCTATATACAGACATCCCTCTATATACAGACACCACTCCTATATACAGACATCCCTCTGTATACAGACACCACTCCTATATACAGACATCCCTCTATATACAGACACCACTCCAATATACAGACATCCCTCTATATACAGACACCACTCCTATATACAGACATCCCTGTATATACAGACATCTCTCCTATATAGAGACATCCCTCTATATACAGACACCACTCCTATATACAGATATCCCCCTATATACAGACACCACACCTATATACAGACAACCCCCTATATACAGACACTACTCCTATATACAGACATCCCCCTATATACAGACACCACTCCTATATACAGACATCCCCCTATATACAGACACCACTCCTATATGCAGACATCCCTCTATATACAGACACCACTCCTATATACAGACATCCCTCTATATACAGACACCACTCCTATATACAGACATCCCCCTATATACAGACACCACTCTTATATACAGACATCCCTCTGTATACAGACACCACTCCTATATACAGACATCCCTCTGTATACAGACACCACTCCTATATACAGACATCCCTCTATGTACAGACACCACTCCTATATACAGACATCCCTCTATATACAGACATCTCTCCTTTATACAGATATCCCTCTATATACAGACACCACTCCTATATACAGACATCCCTCTATATACAGACACCACTCCTATATACAGACATCCCCCTATATACAGACACCACTCTTATATACAGACATCCCTCTATATACAGACACCACTCCTATATACAGACATCCCTCTATATACAGACACCACTCCTATATACAGACATCCCTCTATATACAGACACCACTCTTATATACAGACATCCCTCTATATACAGACACCACTCCTATATACAGACATCCCCCTATATACAGACATCACTCCTATATACAGACATCCCTCTATATACAGACACCACTCCTATATACAGACATCCCTCTATATACAGACACCACTCCTATATACAGACAATCCCCTATATACAGACACCACTCCTATATACAGACATCCCCCTATATACAGACACCACTCCTATATACAGACATCCCTCTAAATACAGACACCACTCCTATATACAGACATCCCCCTATATACAGACTCCTATATACAGGTCAGAGTTGTGGGTCACTTACTTTTCACACACGGGGCCAGGGGGGCACTTACTTTTCACACACGGGCCGGGGGGCACTTACTTTTCACACACGGGGCCGGGGGGCACTTACTTTTCACACACGGGGCCAAGGGGGCACTTACTTTTCACACACGGGGCCGGGGGCACACTTACTTTTGCACACTGGGCCGGGGGCGCACTTACTTTTGCACACGGGGCCGGGGGCGCACTTACTTTTGCACACGGGGCCGGGGGCGCACTTACTTTTGCACACGGGGCCGGGGGCGCACTTACTTTTGCACACGGGGCCGGGGGCGCACTTACTTTTGCACACGGGGCCGGGGGCGCACTTACTTTTGCACACGGGGCTGGGGGCGCACTTACTTTTGCACACGGGGCCGGGGGCGCACTTACTTTTGCACACGGGGCCGGGGGCGCACTTACTTTTGCACACGGGGCTGGGGGCGCACTTACTTTTGCACACGGGGCCGGGGGCGCACTTACTTTTGCACAGGGGGCCGGGGGCGCACTTACTTTTGCACACGGGGCCGGGGGCGCACTTACTTTTGCACACGGGGTCGGGGGCGCACTTGCTTTTGCACACGGGGCCGGGGGCGCACTTACTTTTGCACACGGGGCCGGGGGCGCACTTACTTTTGCACACGGGGCCGGGGGCGCACTTAATTTTGCACACGGGGCCGGGGGCGCACTTACTTTTGCACACGGGGCCGGGGGCGCACTTACTTTTGCACACGGGGCCGGGGGCGCACTTACTTTTGCACACGGGGCCGGGGGCGCACTTACTTTTGCACACGGGGCCGTGTGATAAATGATCATGTCCTAAAATGGATACCGTACATTTGCATAGCTGCCATCTTTGGAAGGTCAAGTTTGGGGTAATGGAAAGTTCGCCATTATTTCCTATGGGAAATTTTTTTTTTAAAATGCGATTTAAATAAAATCTACATATCGGATTGACTATAAAAGTCATAGCACACCTGTCCCCACCGAGGGCTTCGAAACGCCGCCTGAACGGGGTCTCTGCGCCGAGCGGTTCGGGCCGCATTAATTGCGGAAAACGCGGAGAAGAATAATAATAATAATAATAATAATAATAATAATAAGAAAATATAAGAAATCGGATTACAATATGTTGCTTGAACCTAGGAGGTTCAAGCACCATAATAATACTAGATGGGCATTTCCTGAAGGAAATACATGGTGCTTGAACAGCGCTGCCAGCTGCCAATGAACCTCAGGAGCAAGTCTGGCATGCAGGGCCCTGCCCCTGGGTATCCAATTTGGCCCCTTGGTAGCCACTTTGATGTGCGGGGGCCCTTGTTAGCAACATTGGCCCCTTGGTAGCCATTTTGGAATGCAGGAATCCTTGGTAGCCACTTTGGCCACATCCTCTTATATACAGACATTACTCCTATATACAGACACCACTCCTATATACAGACACAACTCCTACATACAGACATCCCTCTATATACAGACACCACTACCATATACAGAGATCCCTCTATATACAGATACCACTCCTATATACAGACACTACTCCTATATACAGACATCCCTCTGTATACAGACGCCACTCCTACATACAGACATCCCTCTATATACAGACACCACTCCTATATACAGACATCCCTCTATATACAGACACCACTCCTATATACAGACATCCCCCTAAATACAGACACCACTCCTATATACAGACATCCCTCTGTATACAGACACCACTCCTACATACAGACATCCCTCTATATACAGACACCACTCCTATATACAGATATCCCTCTATATACAGACACCACTCCTATATACAGACATCCCCCTGTATACAGACACCACTCCTATATACAGACATCCCTCTATATACAGACACCACTCCTATATACAGACATCCCTCTATATACAGACACCACTCCTATATACAGATATCCCCCTATATACAGACACCACTCCTATATACAGACATCCCCCTATATACAGACACCACTCCTATATACAGACATCCCTCTATATACAGACACCACTCCTATATACAGACATCCCTCTGTATACAGACACCACTCCTATATACAGACATCCCTCTATATACAGACACCACTCCAATATACAGACATCCCTCTATATACAGACACCACTCCTATATACAGACATCCCTGTATATACAGACATCCCTCCTATATAGAGACATCCCTCTATATACAGACACCACTCCTATATACAGATATCCCCCTATATACAGACACCACACCTATATACAGACAACCCCCTATATACAGACACTACTCCTATATACAGACATCCCCCTATATACAGACACCACTCCTATATACAGACATCCCCCTATATACAGACACCACTCCTATATGCAGACATCCCTCTATATACAGACACCACTCCTATATACAGACATCCCTCTATATACAGACACCACTCCTATATACAGACATCCCCCTATATACAGACACCACTCTTATATACAGACATCCCTCTGTATACAGACACCACTCCTATATACAGACATCCCTCTGTATACAGACACCACTCCTATATACAGACATCCCTCTATGTACAGACACCACTCCTATATACAGACATCCCTCTATATACAGACATCTCTCCTTTATACAGATATCCCTCTATATACAGACACCACTCCTATATACAGACATCCCTCTATATACAGACACCACTCCTATATACAGACATCCCCCTATATACAGACACCACTCTTATATACAGACATCCCTCTATATACAGACACCACTCCTATATACAGACATCCCTCTATATACAGACACCACTCCTATATACAGACATCCCTCTATATACAGACACCACTCTTATATACAGACATCCCTCTATATACAGACACCACTCCTATATACAGACATCCCCCTATATACAGACATCACTCCTATATACAGACATCCCTCTATATACAGACACCACTCCTATATACAGACATCCCTCTATATACAGACACCACTCCTATATACAGACAATCCCCTATATACAGACACCACTCCTATATACAGACATCCCCCTATATACAGACACCACTCCTATATACAGACATCCCTCTAAATACAGACACCACTCCTATATACAGACATCCCCCTATATACAGACTCCTATATACAGGTCAGAGTTGTGGGTCACTTACTTTTCACACACGGGGCCAGGGGGGCACTTACTTTTCACACACGGGCCGGGGGGCACTTACTTTTCACACACGGGGCCGGGGGCGCACTTACTTTTGCACACGGGGCCGGGGGCGCACTTACTTTTGCACACGGGGCCGGGGGCGCACTTACTTTTGCACACGGGGCCGGGGGCGCACTTACTTTTGCACACGGGGCCGGGGGCGCACTTACTTTTGCACACGGGGCCGGGGGCGCACTTACTTTTGCACACGGGGCCGGGGGCGCACTTACTTTTGCACACGGGGCCGGGGGCGCACTTACTTTTGCACAGGGGGCCGGGGGCGCACTTACTTTTGCACACGGGGTCGGGGGCGCACTTGCTTTTGCACACGGGGCCGGGGGCGCACTTACTTTTGCACACGGGGCCGGGGGCGCACTTAATTTTGCACACGGGGCCGGGGGCGCACTTACTTTTGCACACGGGGCCGGGGGCGCACTTACTTTTGCACACGGGGCCGGGGGCGCACTTACTTTTGCACACGGGGCCGGGGGCGCACTTACTTTTGCACACGGGGCCGGGGGCGCACTTACTTTTGCACACGGGGCCGTGTGATAAATGATCATGTCCTAAAATGGATACCGTACATTTGCATAGCTGCCATCTTTGGAAGGTCAAGTTTGGGGTAATGGAAAGTTCGCCATTATTTCCTATGGGAAATTTTTTTTTTAAAATGCGATTTAAATAAAATCTACATATCGGATTGACTATAAAAGTCATAGCACACCTGTCCCCACCGAGGGCTTCGAAACGCCGCCTGAACGGGGTCTCTGCGCCGAGCGGTTCGGGCCGCATTAATTGCGGAAAACGCGGAGAAGAAGAATAATAATAATAATAATAATAATAATAAGAAAATATAAGAAATCGGATTACAATATGTTGCTTGAACCTAGGAGGTTCAAGCACCATAACTAGATGGGTATTTCCTGAAGGAACTACAGATAGTGCTTTGGAATGGTGCCCGGGCTGCCCCTGCAAGACTTTCACACTTGGGTGCCCCTCAGGCGCTGGTTTGGTAGTTGTAGCCACTCTGGGTCCGATTTGGTGGCCCGGGTCACTCTGGGTCCGATTTGGTGGCCCGGGTCACTCTGGGTCCGATTTGGTGGCCCGGGTCACTCTGGGTCCGATTTGGCGGGCGGCGCCACTCTGGGTCCGATTTGGCGGGCGGCGCCACTCTGGGTCCGATTTGGCGGGCGGCGCCACTCTGGGTCCGATTTGGCGGGCGGCGCCACTCTGGGTCCGATTTGGCGGGCGGCGCCACTCTGGGTCCGATTTGGCGGGCGGCGCCACTCTGGGTCCGATTTGGCGGGCGGCGCCACTCTGGGTCCGATTTGGCGGGCGGCGCCACTCTGGGTCCGATTTGGCGGGCGGCGCCACTCTGGGTCCGATTTGGCGGGCGGCGCCACTCTGGGTCCGATTTGGCGGGCGGCGCCACTCTGGGTCCGATTTGGCGGGCGGCGCCACTCTGGGTCCGATTTGGCGGGCGGCGCCACTCTGGGTCCGATTTGGCGGGCGGCGCCACTCTGGGTCCGATTTGGCGGACGGCGCCACTCTGGGTCCGATTTGGCGGGCGGCGCCACTCTGGGTCCGATTTGGCGGGCGGCGCCACTCTGGGTCCGATTTGGCGGGCGGCGCCACTCTGGGTCCGATTTGGCGGGCGGCCCCCCTTGGTCCGATTTGGCGGGCGGCGCCACTCTGGGTCCGATTTGGCGGGCGGCGCCACTCTGGGTCCGATTTGGCGGGCGGCGCCACTCTGGGTCCGATTTGGCGGGCGGCGCCACTCTGGGTCCGATTTGGCGGGCGGCGCCACTCTGGGTCCGATTTGGCGGGCGGCGCCACTCTGGGTCCGATTTGGCGGGCGGCGCCACTCTGGGTCCGATTTGGCGGGCGGCGCCACTCTGGGTCCGATTTGGCGGGCGGCGCCACTCTGGGTCCGATTTGGCGGGCGGCGCCACTCTGGGTCCGATTTGGCGGGCGGCGCCACTCTGGGTCCGATTTGGCGGGCGGCGCCACTCTGGGTCCGATTTGGCGGGCGGCGCCACTCTGGGTCCGATTTGGCGGGCGGCGCCACTCTGGGTCCGATTTGGCGGGCGGCGCCACTCTGGGTCCGATTTGGCGGGCGGCGCCACTCTGGGTCCGATTTGGCGGGCGGCGCCACTCTGGGTCCGATTTGGCGGGCGGCGCCACTCTGGGTCCGATTTGGCGGGCGGCGCCACTCTGGGTCCGATTTGGCGGGCGGCGCCACTCTGGGTCCGATTTGGCGGGCGGCGCCACTCTGGGTCCGATTTGGCGGGCGGCGCCACTCTGGGTCCGATTTGGCGGGCGGCGCCACTCTGGGTCCGATTTGGCGGGCGGCGCCACTCTGGGTCCGATTTGGCGGGCGGCGCCACTCTGGGTCCGATTTGGCGGGCGGCGCCACTCTGGGTCCGATTTGGCGGCCCGGGTCACTCTGGGTCCGATTTGGCGGGCGGCGCCACTCTGGGTCCGATTTGGCGGGCGGCGCCACTCTGGGTCCGATTTGGCGGGCGGCGCCACTCTGGGTCCGATTTGGCGGGCGGCGCCACTCTGGGTCCGATTTGGCGGGCGGCGCCACTCTGGGTCCGATTTGGCGGGCGGCGCCACTCTGGGTCCGATTTGGCGGGCGGCGCCACTCTGGGTCCGATTTGGCGGGCGGCGCCACTCTGGGTCCGATTTGGCGGACGGCGCCACTCTGGGTCCGATTTGGCGGACGGCGCCACTCTGGGTCCGATTTGGCGGACGGCGCCACTCTGGGTCCGATTTGGCGGGCGGGGCAATAATTAAAATAAGACTACAGATAGTGCTTTGAAATTGTGCTGTGCTATCACTTTAAGAGCTGATATTATCTGGCAAAACTGTGCTGGGGTCATGTACAGTTCGCAGGCGTTGGCATAGTAACTGGGCCTGACTGCACATATCAATGAGCTAATCAGCCAGGTGGCAGGTACATTTCAAATTGCCTCGGAAACCCGGCCATTATAACCTATGGGAAAATTTCCCTATTGAAATGCATTACAATGAGGGGAAAAAACATTTTCAAACGCAAATTGCGCCAAAACTACAAATCCGATCGGCACGAAAAATACTTAGCACACCTCTTGGGGACGCTGGCTTCGAAATGACACCTCACTGGAGTCTGAGTGAAGCGGTTCGGGCCGCATTACGTGCGGACTGAATAATAATAAGAATAATAAGAATAAGAAGAAGTTATCCACGATGGAATAACAGTATAGTGCTTTGTTCCAAAGCACTATAATAATAATAATAAGAAGAAGTTTACCACGGTGGAATAACAGCATAGTGCTTTGTTCCAAAGCACTATAATAAGAAGAAGTTATCCACGATGGAATAACAGTATAGTGCTTTGTTCCAAAGCACTATAATAAGAAGTTTACCACGATGGAGTAACAATATAGTGCTTTGGAACAAAGCTTTGGAACAAAGCTTTGGAACAAAGCACTATAATAATAATAAGAAGAAGTTTACCACGATGGAATAACAGTATAGTGCTTTGTTCCAAAGCACTATAATAATAATAAGAAGAAGAAGTTTACCACGATGGAATAACAGTATAGTGCTTTGTTCCAAAGCACTATAATAAGAAGTTTACCACGATCGAATAACAGTATAGTGCTTTGTTCCAAAGCACTATAAGAAGAAGTTTACCACGATGGAATAACAGTATAGTGCTTTGTTCCAAAGCACTATAATAAGAAGTTTACCACGATGGAATAACAATATAGTGCTTTGTGCCAAAGCACTATAATAAAATATAAGAAATCGGATTACAATATGTTGCTTGAACCTAGGAGGTTCAAGCACCATAAATATAAGAAATCGGATTACAATATGTTGTTTGAACCTAGGAGGTTCAAGCACCATAATAAGAAAACCGGTTTTTACGTACCGGTAATAGGATTTTACAGAGTCCACGACAGCACCCACAACGAGAGAGAGAGGGGATCCGCCCACCTTCCGGACAGGAACCTACAGGTTAAAAAAGGGCGGCCCCCCCTCGCCCTCCAGTTTGTGTTCCAGAGTACAAGGGATACCGCCAATGAATCAGTACATGACAATATTATCTTAAACACTACTAAATACCACCACCTCATAGAGTGATCTCTAAGGCACACCTTCCAACAGAGTGCAGGAATAAGTAACTAAATACGGGGGGGAATGTATGGGTGCTGTCGTGGACTCTGTAAAATCCTATTACAGGTACGTAAAAAATGGTTTTCCTATCGCCACGACAGCACCCACAACGAGAGACTTTCAAAGACTATTTAACTGGGAGGGACCACAGCACTAAGTACTGAACGGCCAAACTGTAAGCTGGCATTAGCAGATAGATCAAGGCGATAGTGTTTATAAAAGGTGGAAGGTGATGACCAAGTTGCCGCCTTACATATCATTTTAATGGGGACATCTGCCTTCTCCGCCCAGGATGATGCCATGGCCCGAGTGGAGTGCGCCCTGATGCCTTCGGGTGGTGTTACTCCCCTGGCAGAGTAGGCAAGACATATCGCTTCTCTAATCCACCTAGCGATAGAGCTCTTCGTGACACTGGAACCCTTTTTTCGATTCTGGAAAGAAATAAACAGAGCCCTACTCTGTCTCCAGCTTTGTGTCCTATCCAGGTATTCTAATATTACCCTCTTAACATCTAGGGTATGATATTTTTTCTCCTCATCTGAACCCGGATTTTCATAGAAAGATGGTAAATAAATCTCCTGACTTCTATGAAATTTAGTTGCCACTTTTGGCAAGTATGCAGGATCAGGTTTTAAGACAATCTTATCTTGGAGAATTATCAAGTAGGGAGGATCTACTGACAAAGCATGTATATCACTGACCCTCCTGGCAGATGTTAACGCTAAGAGTAGGGCTGTTTTTAATGTTAGGTTTTTAATCGAAATAGATTCTAATGGCTCAAAGGGGGGTTCAGTCAACGCCTCAAGCACCAAGTTTAGGTCCCAAGGAGGTACCCTGGCAATATGGATTGGGTTAGAACGCTGACATGCCTTAATAAATCTAGCAACCCATCTATTACCAGCTATGTCACTGTTGTACAGAGCTCCTAAGGCTGATACATGAACCCTTAGAGTGTTAACCGCTAGACCCAACTCCCAGCCCTTCTGAAGAAATTCTAAAATGGCTGAGATCGGAGCATTACCTCCCAATGGTTTCTGGTAAAACATAAGGAATTTTTTCAAAATTTTTGAATAGATTTTTGTTGTAACCTCCTTCCTGCTTTTCAATAAGGTAGTTACTAAAGCCTCGGAGAACCCCCTCTCCTTCAGAAGCTCCCTCTCAAGTTCCAAGCTGTTAAGTGAAGAGTCTCCAAATCTGGATGACGAAATGGACCTTGAGAGAGGAGATCCGGAACCACTGGTAACACCCAGGGATCGGTGACAGACATTGCTTTGAGGAGAGAAAACCAAGGCCTCCTGGGCCAGAAGGGGGCGATTAAGATTATTCTGGCCCCTTCTTCCCGGATCTTCCTGAGAACTATCGGAATTAGACACATAGGAGGGAATGCATACGCTAGCCGGAAGTTCCAACGGACGCGAAGGGAGTCCACTATGAGAGGTTGGTCTGCCCTGTGTAAGGATGCGAACCTCCTGGTCTTCTTGTTCTCCCTCGTAGCAAACAGATCTATTGTCGGTAATCCCCACAGATTGACTATCTGATTGAATATGCGCTGGTCTAGGGACCACTCTCCCTGACGAAGGGAATGGCGACTGAGGTAGTCTGCTTCTATATTGAGTTTCCCTTCTATGTGAACCGCTGTCAGAGATTGTAAGTGATCCTCGGCCAGAGATAATATCTGTGCTGCAGTGGTCATTAAGGAACGTGACCTTGTCCCTCCCTGATGATTGATGTAGGACACCACAGTCATATTGTCTGACTGTATTTGAACGTGCGAACTCTTCAGGGAAGGTAGCAGACAAAGAAGAGCCTGGTTGACTGCGGCCAGCTCTCTTAGGTTTGAGGAGTTCTGGGACTCTAGACTTGACCAACGCCCCTGGGTTAGAATGTCTCCCATATGGGCTCCCCAACCGAACGGACTGGCATCTGTCGTGACCACGTTGTCCGGAGTGATGGTCCAGAGGACTCCTTTTGACAAGTGTACTGGATTGAGCCACCATCTGAGATCGTGAAGAGTGGCAGGTGATATACTGAACTTCCTGCTTAGAGCACCCTGAAGATTTTTCTCTGCTTGAAGCACCTCGTACTGAAAGCATTCGGGTGTGAGATTGAGCCCATCTCACCGCCGATATACATGCAGTCAAAGAACCTAGAAGAGACATTGCGTCTCTTAAACTTAAGTTTGGAGCTTCCCTTACGGCCGTGATCTTCTGAATGATCCTTTGTTTCTTTTCTTCTGGTAGGAAGGATGACTGATTCTCTGAGTCTAGGAGAACTCCTAAGAATGATTGATGTCTCGTGGGTTCTAGTTTTGACTTTTTCCAGTTGATTATCCACCCGAGACTCTGTAGGGATGATATTATGGCATTTACCCTAGATGTACACTGAGCGACAGAATTTCCAATTATTAAAAAATCGTCTAGATAGGGCACTACCAGGGTTTCTCTTTCCCTGACATGGGCCATTACTTCTGACACAACCTTTGTAAAAATTCTAGGAGCCATGGATAGGCCAAAGGGCATTGCTAAGAACTGGAAATGCTTAATCTGATGGTTTACCCATACTGCCATCCTGAGGAATTGCTGATGATCCCGGTGAACTGGAAGATGGTAATACGCATCTTTTAGATCCAACACTGTCATGTAGCACCTAGGAAACAAAAGCTTAGTTGTTGATCTGATGGATTCCATCTTAAAAGCGCGGTACTGAAGATATTCATTCAACCTGCGTAAATTTATAATAGTCCTAAAGGACCCATCAGGCTTAGAGATTAAGAACAGCGGAGAATAAAAGCCAGTCTTCTCCTGATATCTTGGTACTTCTTCAATAACTCGCTTTGTCAACAATTGTTGAATCTCTAACTCTAAGGCCTGTTGTTGGGCCGGAGTATCCAGTGATGTTACAATAAAACGATTTGGGGGAGTTCTCAAAAACTCTAATTTTAAACCTGACCCGACTACCCCCATTATCCAGGCACTAGATGTTATCTTCTGCCATTCTGCTGAGAAGAACTTTAGTCTTCCCCCTACTGGCAGACCTGCTTTATCTGCGTCTCCGTCTTGAGAAAGATGAAGGGTTTTTATAGTATCCACCTTTCTTCTTCTGATCCGACGTTTCCCAGTCCCGATTATATCCCTGCTGGTCTGACTGGAATTTCCTGAAGGGCATGCGTCTCCGGAAGGCGTTCCTAAAAGTGGGATTAAATGCTTTAGGAAATCCCTTCTTTCTTTCTATCTTCTGCCTTTGCAAGTATGTCATCTAGCACCGGGCCGAATAGGTACTCACCCCTACATGGTATAGAGCACAATTTGGCTTTTGCCTGGGCATCCCCCTTCCAAGTCTTTAGCCAAAGCGCCCGTCGGGCTGCATTTGAGAGCCCCGCCGATCTTGCAGCTAATTTCAGGGAGTCAATTGAGGCATCTGCCAGGTAAGCCGCTCCTTCTCTGACCTGAGACAGGGAGTTTAGCAACTTATCCCTAGGTGTTTTGGCTTTAAGCTGTTCTTCCAGCTGCGTCACCCAGACCATGATTGACCTCGCCGTACAGGTGCCTGCGATTGCAGGTTTAAAGGCTCCCGATGATGCTTCCCACACTTTCTTAAGGAGCATGTCAGCCTTTCTGTCTGAGGGATCCTTAAGGAGTCCTACATCCTCTAATGGTAGTGAGGCTGTTTTTGAGGTAGAGGCTACTGCCGCATCCACTTTCGGGACCTTCACCCACTGAGATAAGGTGTCATCCTCAAAGGGGTACCTTCTTTTTGCGGCCGAAGGTAAGAACCCCTTATCCAGCTTGTCCCATTCTCGTCTGACCAGATCTTTAATGGTCTCAACTACGGGGAAAGCTCTACGATTTCTCTGGCTCAGTCCTGCAAACATGATTTCCTGGGTGGTTTTTGGCTCTTTGCTCTCTGCCACCCCCATAGTTGCACGGACTGCTTTAATTAAAGTGTCTATATTCTCCGTGGAGAAACAAGGCCTTCCTTCCTCATCCGAGGAGGCCGATGATGAAGTGTCCGAGCACTCGCCCTCTTGCAATGAAGGGCTGGAATCGGATAATACCTCCATGCTACTTTTCTCATGCCGCTTGGTTTTAAGGGATGATTTTATTTTCTCCCTAATTACTTCCCTTAAATCTGATACACGAAGGGGAGCTTCTTCCTCTAACGTGCGGCATATACACAACTGACATAACTTTTTTAGATAGGTGTCAGGTAGTGGCTCCGTGCATAACGCACACTGCTTATGCTTGGACTTTGAGGTCTTTTTTCCCTATAAGAAAACATAGTACAGGGGACAATCTGTATCAGCCAATGGTTCAAATATAAAACTCACCACTGCTGATGAAACAATAAAGTACCGGTTTTTGAGGGGGTGAGGTACGACGTGACGTGCCAGGGTCCTGCTGCCCGCGTGCCACATCTCCAGTGTGAGATCTGCTGCTGCTCCTCTGCTCACCTAACGGTCGGTGTTCGGCGTCTCCTGTAGAAGACATGCTGCCGCACACTACTCACCAAGCGCTGCCTTCTTTTCAAAGGTCCCGCGCTCTTCCTCCCGGCCTCCTCCGGAAGTCGTTCCTCTACTTCCGGGTCATAAGCGCCGACATTCTGTAGCGTCGTGCGCGCGTGGTCGACCCGGGGCGGCGTGCCTTCCCCCGGGAACGCCACTTCGACCGCTCAGCTATTCCTCACCGAGCCGGTCCTTGCCAGACGAGGGGGGAGGCTGAAAACAGAACCTCCCCCGACGCTGCTTCCAGGCCCCCGACTCTGCCGTTCTCACCCGGACACCGCACAGAGGCTTGGCGGACCTGGGTAAGCTAAACTGTAGGCTCCCGCCGTCCGGACAGGAACCCAAACTGGAGGGCGAGGGGGGGCCGCCCTTTTTTAACCTGTAGGTTCCTGTCCGGAAGGTGGGCGGATCCCCTCTCTCTCTCGTTGTGGGTGCTGTCGTGGCGATAGGAAAATATAAGAAATCGGATTACAATATGTTGCTTGAACCTAGGAGGTTCAAGCACCATAATAAGAAGAAGTTTACCACGATGGAATAACAATATAGTGCTTTGTGCCAAAGCACTATAATAAGAAGTTATCCACGATCGGATTACAATATAGTGCTTTGTTCCAAAGCACTATAATAAGAAGAAGTTATCCACGATGGAATAACAGTATAGTGCTTTGTTCCAAAGCACTATAATAATAAGAAGAAGTTATCCACGATGGAATAACAGTATAGTGCTTTGTTCCAAAGCACTATAAAAATAGATACCAATAAAGTAAAATTAATTGAGACATCAGTAGGTTAAGTGTTTTTGAATCCATATTGAATCAGGAGCCCCATATAATGCTCCATAAAGTTTGATGGGCCCCATTAGATGATCCATATTAAAATATGCCCCATATAATCCTGCATAAAAGGGTAATACGGGCCCCATAAGATGCTCCATAGAGATATTTGCCCTATATAGTGCTGCACAAACGTTATGGCCCCATAAGATGCTCCATACAGACACTTGCCCCATATAATGCTGCACAAACGTTATGGCCCCATAAGATCATCCATACAGTCACTGCCCCATATAGTGCTGCACAATCGTTATGGCCCCATAAGATGCTCCGTACAGTCACTGCCCCATATAGTGCTGCACAAGCGTTATGGCCCCATACAGATGATCCGTACAGTCACTGCCCCATATGCTTTTGCTGCGATAAAAAAAAAAAAAAAAAAAAAAAAAAAAAAACCACATACTCCCCTCTCTTCGCTCAGGACCCCCGGCACTTTCAATATTTACCTGCTCCTCGTGCGGCTCCGTCTTCAGCACTGACGTTCAGCAGAGGGCACGCACTGACTACGTCACCGCGCCCTCTGACCTGAGCGTCACAGCCAGAGGACGCTGATGACGGAGCCGCACCGGAACGAGGAGCGGTTAATATCGTGCAGCGCTGCGCAGCGCTGTATACTCACCTACTGCTGGCGCTGTGCAGTCCCTGCTTCTTCCAGCGCTGCATCTTCTTCCTGTATTGAGCGGTCAGTTACCGCTCATTACCAAAATGAATATGCGGCTCCACCTCTATGGGAGGTGGAGCCGCATACTCATTACTGTAATGAGCGGGACCATGTGACCACTCAGTACAGGAAGAATATGCAGCGCTGGATGAAGCAGGGACGCGCACGGACCGCGCCAGCAGTAGGTGAGTATAATTAGATAGCCCACGCCCCCCCTCCCCTGCCGACCCCCGGGTATGACTCGAGTATTAGCCGAGATGGGGACTTTCAGCCCAAAAAAATGGGCTGAAAATCTCGTCTTATACTCGAGTATATACGGTACATAGAGTGGGGAAAATAAGTAGTTCATGGAGAAGACTGTCATGTTTATCGTAGGTACACCAACTGTGAGGCTGTGCGCACACGTTGAGTATTTGCTTGCAGAAATTTCTGCAAGGTTTCTGAAAGGTCTCTTGACAGAAAAAACGCTGTGGCAAAAACAGGCTCTTTTGGTGCATTTTTGTACAGCAATGAAGGTTTTTTTGAGCTAAATAAAGAAACTAAAAAAAAGGTTTTGTGATGTAATTTCTTGGTTCAACACCACCTTTCTCATGCTGATGTAGTGGTATCAGGGTAATGGGATTAGGGCTTGGTGTCAGCAGCTGTCATAGACACTTAGGGTACTGTCACACAGTGCAATTTTGATCGCTACGACGGCACGATTCGTGACGTTGCAGCGTCGTATATTTATCGCTCCAGCGTCGTATACTGCGGTCACACGTTGCAATACACTGCGCTGGAGCGATAATTTCATGACGTATTTGCGATGTAGAAGCCGTTGGTTACTGTGCGCACATCGTATACAACCTGGGTCACACGATGCAATCATGCCGCCACAGCGGGACACTAGACGACGAAAGAAAGTTTCAAACGATCTGCTACGACGTACGATTCTCAGCGGGGATCTGGATCGCAGGAGCGTGTCAGACACAACGATATCGTAACGATATCGCTAGAACGTCACGAATCGTGCCGTTGTAGCGATCAAAATTGCACTGTGTGACAGTACCCTTAGGCTTAGGCTTAGTAATGTAAAGATGTCAGCCAGATACCCTCATTACTAAGTCGATAAGTAAACCAAAATACACTCACAAACACATACAAACCTACACACACGTTGTCACAGCCCATGTAGGAGCAATAACAGAACAAACGTACATAGGCTGTAAGCAAACAGCAACTGCTCATTTTAAATTTAAAAAAAAAAAAAAAAATGGCGTGGGATCCCACGTAATTTTAAATACCAGCAGAGGGAAAGCCGATGGCGGAGGTTAATATTCTGGGAGGGAGCCAATAGCCATAAAGGTTCCCAGGCTATTAATATCAGCTCACAGCTGTTGCTTATCCTCTACTGGCTAGTTTACAGGGGGACCCCAGAAAAATGGACATAGGGTCCCCCTATAAAATCTAACCAGCAAAGGCTAGGCAGACAGCTGCAGGCTGGATATTGGCCCCCTCCCAGACTAAAAACATCAGCTCTCAGCTAACCCATTAAGACTTGCTCTTTTTATTTGCCCTTTAGCGGTGGAAAGTGGGGTTCATATTTGTGGGGTTGATGTCACCTTTATATTGGCAGGTGACATCAAGACCACAGGACCAGACACCTATCCATTAGTAACCCCATAGTGATTTTGTATGAAAACACAGACACCGAGAAGAAAGTCCTTTATTTGAAATGACACAGACTCCTTTAATGAATTAATTTCATTAAACCATACTCACCGAACGCCTAATCCACCTAAGCCAACGTCTCCTGCAACAAAGATAAAATAATAAACCACAATATTCCTCACCTGTCCACTGAGAAGATAATCCATAATGTCCCACGATGATCCTGATGACTTTGATAGCAGCCACTGATGTGACCGATCTACCAGGCCGCCGGCGATATATTGACAGGAGGTAATAGCTCCCGCAGTGTATCACTGAAATGCCGTAAGAAAGTTCTCATGAAGCGGTGTCATAAGTGAGAGCATAGAGCTGATCAGCTGATGAACCTTGGTGACCTCTCTCACAGCAGCTCATTGATACACTGCGGAAGCAATTACCTCCTCTGTCAGTGTATTGCCAGTGGCAGGGTACAGAAGTCACATTTCCCGATGGGAATGTTCTACAAGTGAGATCGCCATGGGACACTGGGGATTATGTGGACTACAACGGAAAGGCGAGTATATGGTGGTTTACCATTTTATATTTTTTCTTGGGGATTTGGTGTTAGGTGAGTATAATGGCAGCGGCACCTGCTGTCACTGGAAACACCATAGGAAGCCGGTAGAATGCAAACAAAAATTCAGCAAATCCGCAAACATTTTAATACTTGCATTTTTGCTGCAGATTTGACTGTCTCAATTGAAGTCAATAGGTGAAAAACACTGCAGAAATGCACAAAGAACTGACATGTTGCAGAAAAAAAATGCACTGCAAATTTAATGATCATGTGCACAACACTTAAGGATTCCATTGCATTTTTGGTCCATTTCCGTACGGAAAAAGCGCTCCGAAAATGCATCAAAAACGCACAGTGTGCACACAGCCTGAGAGACAGAATCTTAATTTAAAAAAATCCAGAAAATCACATTGCATTGATTGCTTTTGACTTAATTCATTTGCATTTTATTGCCTGAAATAAGTATTTGATAAAACAGCAAAACAGAACTTAACCCCTTCCTGACCTTTGACCCAGCGTATGCATCATGAAAACCAGTGCCAATCCGACCTGTGACTCAGCATATGCGTCATGGCCGGATCGTGTCCCTGCAGGCCGGGTGAAAGGGTTAACTCCAATTTCACCCGACATGCAGGAACAGGGGGAGTGGTACTACAGCCCAGGGTGGGTGGCTTCGCCCCCCCCATGGCTACGATCGCTCTGATTGGCTGTTGAAAGTGAAACAGCCAATCAGAGCGATCTGTAATAATTCACCTATGAAAATTGGTGAAATATTACAATCCAGCCATGGCCGATGCTGCAATAGCATCGGCCATGGCTGGATACCCCGATCTGGCCCCCCCACCGACTGGCGGCGGCGATCTGCAGCCGCCGTCAGTGTTCCCTACCCCTCCGTCCTGTCCTAAGCGCCTTCCTCTCTCCTCCGCCCCTCCCCCCCGCTGTCCGATCGCACCCCCCCATACTTACCTAGTCCCGGTGTCCTCCTTCTTCTCGCATGGGCGCCGCCATCTTGGAAAATGGCGGGCGCATGCGCAGTGCGCCCGCCGAATCTGCCGGCCGGCCGATTCGTTCCCTGTACATTTTGATCGCTGTGATAAGTTCTATCACAGCGATCAAAATAAAAAAATAGTAAATAACCCCCCCCCCCTTTATCACCCCTATATGTAGGGCCAATAATAAAATACAGAAAATATATTTATTTTTGTTTTTCCATTAGGGTTAGGGCTAGGGTTGCACTTAGGGCTAGAATTAGGCTATGTGCACACAGTGCGGACTTGGCTGCGGATCCGCAGCAGATTGGTCGCTGCGGATTTGTAGCAGTTTTCCATCACGTTTACAGTACCACGTAAACCTATGGAAAACCAAATCCGCTGTGCCCATGGTGCGGAAAATGCAGCGTGGAAACGCTGCGTTGTATTTTCCGCAGCATGTCAATTCTTTGTGCGGATTCCGCAGCGTCTTACACCTGCTCCATAATAGGAATCCGCAGGTGAAATCCACACAAAAAACACTGGAAATCCGCGGTAAATCCGTAGCGCAGTGCGTTTTACCTGCAGATTTTTCAAAAACGGTGCCGAAAAATCCGCACACAAATCCACAATGTGGGCACATAGGGTTAGGGTTGGAATTAGGGTTAAGACTAGGGTAAGGGGTGTGTTGGGGTTAGGGTTGGGATTAGTGTTGGAGTTAGAATTGAGGGGTTTCCACTGTTTAGGCACATCAGGGTGTCTCCAAACGCGACATGGCGCCACCATTGATTCCAGCCAATCTTGCATTGAAAAAGTCAAATGGTGCTATCTCCCTTCCGAGCCCGGACGTGTGCCCAAACAGTGGTTTACCCCCACATATGGGGTACCATCGTACTCAGGAGAAACTGGACAACAACTTTTGGGGTCCAATTTCTCCTGTAACTCTTGGGAAAATGAAAAATTCCAGGCTAAAAAATCATTTTTGAGGAAAGAAGAATTATTTTTTATTTTCATAGCTCTGCGTTATAAACTTCTGTGAAGCACCTGGGGGTTTAAAGTGCTCACTATGCATCTAGATAAGTTCCTTGGGGCATCTAGATTCCAAAATGGGGTCACTTGTGGGGGAGCTCCAATGTTTAGGCACACGGGGGCTCTCCAAACGCGACATGGTGTCCGCTAAAGATTGGAGCCAATTTTTCATTCTAAAAGTCAAATGGCGCTCCTTCCCTTCCGAGCCCTGCCGTACGCCCAATCAGTGGTTTACCCCCACATATGAGGTATCAGCGTTCTCAGGACAAATTGGACAACAACTTTCGTGGTCCAGTTTCTCCTTTTACCCTTGGGAAAATAACAAAATTGTTGCTAAAAGATCATTTTTGTGACTAAAAAGTTAAATGTTCATTTTTTCCTTCCGTGTTGCTTCTGCTGCTGTGAAGCACCTGAAGGGTTAATAAACTTCTTGAATGTGGTTTTGAGCACCTTGAGGGGTGCAGTTTTTAGGATGGTGTCACTTTTGGGTATTTTCAGCCATATAGAACCCTGAAACTGACTTCAAATGTGAGGTGGTCCCTAAAAATGGGTATTATACCTACCGATAATTCGGTTTCCAGGAGTCCATCCTGACAGCACTCTGGAGGACGTCCTCCTCCTCCTTGCAGGGACAGGAAACAACACGAGAGGTTAAAAGGTCCCACTCCGCCCCCTTTCCTTTAGTGTTTTGACAAGTACCACACCATGGATAGATACCATTTGAATTTTTATTTAACCAAATCATATTTACAGCATATGACATAGTATACATAGGGGGGGAAGTAACGGTGCTGTCAGGATGGACTCCTGGAAACCGAATTATCGGTAGGTATAATACCCATTTTCCAGGACGTCCCCCTGACAGCACTCTGGAGAATACCAAAGAAAACTCCTTTAGGGTGGGATAACTGCCTGGAGAACCTTTCTCCCAAATGACATTTGCTGTGTTGCTAACACGTCTAGTTTGTAGTGTTTACAGAATGTGTTCGCACTGGCTCATGTTGCGGCTTTACAGATTTGTTCTAAAGATGCCCCTGCCCGTTCAGCCCATGATGCTGAAATGGCCCGAGTGGAATGAGCTTTTATTCCCATAGGACAATCTACCCCTTCTGACGTATAGGCTTTTGAGATAACTGTAGTGATCCATCTAGCTATAGAGGTTTTGGATGCTTTTTTACCCCTATTTTTACCTCCAAACAAGATAAATAGATTGGGATCTTTTCTCCAAGTACTAGTGGCCTCCAAATAGTCTAGTACTGCCTGTCTAACATCAAGAGAATGTAAGGATTGTTCTTTTGTATTAGAGGGTTTATTGCAAAAGGAGGGTAGAATTATTTCCTGATTTCTGTTTTGTACTGAAGCCACTTTGGGAATAAATGATGGATCTAGTTTTAAGATTATATGATCCTCACGAACCTGGAGGTACGGATCCCTAATTGACAGGGCTTGTATCTCCCCTACTCTTTTGGCCGTTGTAATTGCTACCAAAAAAGCTGTTTTCCAAGTTTGTATTGCAATGGGCATGTCACCTTTAATGGTAAAGGGATCTTTACATAGGGCTCTGAGCACTAAATTTAAATCCCAAGTGGGAGATATTTGTCTAAACGTGGGACGTAATCTCTGGATTGCTTTTACAAATCTGATTACCCAAGGGTGAGAGGCCAATGGGTAATCCAGGAATGTGCTAAGAGCCGAAATCTGCACCTTAAGGGTACTAGGTCTCAGCCCCATATTGAATCCAGATTGGAGAAAATCCAGAACTCTGGGAACATCCGGGTTTCCCGACGTCTCGGCCAACCTGCCACCCTTCATACAGAATTTCTTCCAAATCTTGTAATAAATAGCTGAAGTCACTGGTTTACGACTAGCTTGGATTGTTGAGATGACTTCATCCGATAATCCCCGCGATTTCAAGATGTCCCTCTCAGGATCCACGCTGAAAGGTGTAATCGTTCCGGGTTTTGATGTAACACCGGCCCCTGATGAACGATGTCCTTCCATAGGGGAAGTCTGATTGGACTGTCTGTTGTCATTTGTCCTAACAATGGAAACCAGCTCCTTCTTGGCCAGAATGGCACCACCATCAGCACTGTTGCTTGGTCTTCCTGAATCTTTCTGAGCACTCTCGGAATGAGTGCTATTGGAGGGAATGCATAAGAGAGTGGCTCGACCCATGTTTGACTCAAAGCGTCGACTGCTTCTGGCATGTCCATAGGGTTGAGGGAATAGAATCTGGCCACCTTCGAATTTCTTCTTGTAGCGAATAGGTCTATCCTGGGAGTTCCCCAATGATGACATAATTGGTGAAAGATTTCTTGATTTAATTCCCATTCTGTCGGACAGACTTCTTTTCTGCTCAAATAATCTGCCAGGACGTTTTGAGATCCCTCTAAGTGGACTGCTGTGATCGACAGGACTGTGTTCTCTGCCCAAAAAAATATTCTTCGTGCCAACTCTTGAAGTGGTTTGTGTCTGGGACCTCCCTGATGTCTTATGAAGGATACTGCTGTCATGTTGTCCGTTAGGACTTTCACATGTTTGTTCCTCAAGCGAGAGTGATTCCTTCTTAGAGCTTCCCAAATAGCGTAAAGCTCCCTGTAGTTTGAAGATCTTTGACTGATATCTTCTGGCCATCTGCCTTGGATGAATGATCCTTCTAGATGGGCTCCCCAACCCCACTGACTGGCGTCTGTGGTAATCACCACACAAGGGTTCAAGGTCCATGGAACACCCACTCTTAGGTTGCTGTTTTGAGTCCACCAGTGCAATGACTTTTTTACTGCTCTTGTCAGATGGATTACTTTGTCCAGTGATGACTGACGTCGATCCCATGTCGAGAGCACCTGATCTTGTAACAATCTTGAGTGAGCCTGTGCCCACCTTACGCAAGTGATACAGGCCGTCATCTTCCCTAAGATCTTCATGGCTGATCTTATAGTAATCCGATGTTTTAGGAATTCCACAATTAACGCTCTCATTGACACCTGTTTTTCTCTTGGTAAAAAGGATTGTCTTGAGGTGGCATCTAGAAGAACTCCCAGAAACACCTTCCGAGATTCGGGCTTTATGTGTGATTTCTCCTGGTTTACAACCCAACCTAGATATTCTAGGACTGAGATGGCTCGATCCCTGTGTAGGATTAAGGTGTTTTTTGTTCTGGCTACCAGCAGAAAATCGTCCAAATAAGGAATTATTGTAATTCCTTCGTTTCTTAAATATGCCACCACCTCTGCTACCAGTTTTGTAAATATCCTTGGTGCTGAGGCCAGGCCGAACGGGAGACACTGAAATTGTAGGTGGCAGGTTTGGTCCGGAATCTTTACAGAAAACCTCAGAAGCTCCTGAGATGTTACATGGATTGGAACCTGATGATAAGCGCTTTTTAGGTCGAGCGTACACATTACCGCATCTTTGTCTATGAGGTGGACAGTTGTTTTTATTGATTCCATTCTGAATCTTTTGTATCTTACATAGGCGTTCAAGGGTTTTAGGTTTATTATTGTGCGAGTTTTTCCCGATGGCTTTGGAATTGAAAATAGTGAAGAGTAGTGACCTCTGGCTATTTCTGTTTTGGGAACCCGCACTATAACCTGAGACCTGAACAGCTTGTGAAGGTCCGAGAACATTGGTGAATCTTTTGCCACGCTGGTGGGTGGTATACACCTCTGTGGTGCTGGGGATACTAGCTCTATTTTGTATCCTTCTGAAATTATTTTGAGGACATAGGCATTTTTTGTAATTTTTTTCCAGTTGTTCAGGAAAAAACTGAGTCTGCCCCCTATACCTATGGCGTCATTGTCTCCTAGATCTAGGGCTTGATCCAAATAGGGTATTTCTTCCCTTTCGGTTCTGAGAGTATGCTCCTCTATAGGTACCTCTGTTGGATCTCCATTGTTCTCTATAGTCAGGCTGTTTGCCTCTATAGGAACTTCGAGGTGGGGGTCTTTTCCGAAATGGCTGAAACTTTTTTGGTTTCTCCTCCGGAAACCCTTTTTTATTGTCTGAAGCAGACTCTAGAATGTCATCTAAAGCCTGTCCAAATACTTTGGAACCTGAAAAGGGGATAGCACATAATTTATTTTTAGATGCATTATCTCCTGACCATGATTTAAGCCATATAGCTCTACGAGTCGCATTGGATAAGGAGCTATTCCTGGCCGCAAATCTGACGGATTCTGCTGACGTGTCAGCCATAAAGGCTGTGGCAGACTTTATGATGGGTAAGGAGGAAATTATATCGGCCCGTGGGGTTTTATTCACCAAATGTTCCTCTAACTGCCCCATCCACAAATACATTGATCTAGCTACTGACGTGGCTGCAATGTTAGCCTTTATCAGCGCTGCCGATGCTTCCCAGGAACGGCGCAACAGAATATCTGCTTTGCGATCCATAGCGTCTCTGAGGCTAGATGAGTCCTCAAAAGGAATAGCCGTTTTTTTTAGTAACCTTGGCTATGGGTACGTCAACCTTTGGAATTTCCTCCCAAGACTTGATATCCTCTGGATCGAATGGTAGACGACTTTTAAATTCCCGAGACACTATCAGTCTACGTTCAGCATCCTTCCATTCTTGCAATATCATCTGCTTTAGGTGATCGCTTACAGGGAATACCGTCTGTTTTTGTGACGTAAGCCCTCCAAACATTAAATCCTGTCTAGACTTAGGCCGCGGTTCTTCTTTCATCTGCATCGTATTCCTCACTGCTTGCACTAAATCTTCTGTTTCTTCTACGGGAAATAGAAACTTCCTTCCTTGGTCCTGTTCCTCCAATGGTAATTCTCCTTCTTGGTCCGAACTTCTCCCGTCTGATTCTTCCTTAGATGACGCCTCCACATCATCCTGGTCCAGGTCCATCCGTGGTCTCTTGCGACCTCGACCTGGGCTGGAGGGGTACCGTTGTGTCATGGTAGCTAATGAATTCTGTACTTCTTCCCGAATTAAGGATCTCATTTCGGATAATAACGACGGTTGCTCTTCTCTTACAACTCTAGCAATGCAGGCCCCGCACAGCTCCTTTTTATGCGCTTCTGGTAACTTTGCATTACATATGGAGCATCGTCTGGACTTTGTCAGTGCCTTGCCTGACTTTTTTGCCACTGGCAGGGATGTCTGTTGAGCCTCCTTATCCTAAGTATAAGAGTGAGTATATCTTAGTGACTTAGGAATAAGTGAGAAAGGTAATATGCGCTATGCGCACTTACCCCAGTCTCTTCACTCCTGGGATCCATATCCTCTGTTTAAATATAAATATATATATACCATAAATAGCACATCCCCTGCCAGATATACATATAGGGATTTAGCAGCCTTGCTGCACTTACCCCTTGTCTCTGGCATTGCAGACCTCCTTTTCTGGCTCGTTTGAATGTGCGTCCCGGTTCACTGTAGCGCTTGCCGAGTAGAACGCTTGGACGCTCATTTTCAAAACCGGCGCCTTTTTATAGACGCTTCAGCGTTCCACACTGTGGAACGCAAGTTCTGTCACCGCCTTCGCCGGAAATGACGCCGCTGACGTCACCGGAAGTGACAATACACACTTACTTCCACGTTCCACGCAGTGGAACGCACGCTGAGCCGGGAGGTTCTGCCGTCCATGCATGTTCACCTGAGGTCATGTGGACCTATGCGCCTTTTCCCTTACTGGCGCCGGCGCCTCTTGTTCCTCCTGGCGCCCGAGCCGAGAGCCTCCCCCTGGGAGGAAGCGGCTCACCCAGGAGCGCGTCCGCTCGACTGGTCTCTGGGCACAGGGACTCCCACCCGGGAAGTATGTGCCCTGGGCTATCGACGAGGGGGAAGGATATTGGACCAGCCGCACGATCCCCCTGAGCCCTCCGGTCCGGTAAGCTTGCTTCTCTCGCGTGTCCCTCCATGCAGGGACAGGAAAAACACTAAAGGAAAGGGGGCGGAGTGGGACCTTTTAACCTCTCGTGTTGTTTCCTGTCCCTGCAAGGAGGAGGAGGACGTCCTCCAGAGTGCTGTCAGGGGGACGTCCTGGAAAAAATGGTTTTGTAAATTTTGTTGTAAAAATGAGAAATCACTGGTCAAATTTTAACCCTTATAACTTCCTAGCAAAAAAAAAAATTTTGTTTCCAAAATTGTGCTGATGTAAAGTAGACATGTGGGAAATGTTATTAACTATTTTGTGTCACATAACTCTGGTTTAACAGAATAAAAGTTAAAAATGTGAAAATTGCGAAATTTTCAAAATTTTCGCCAAATTTCCATTTTGTTCACAAATAAACGCAGAAATTATCGACCTAAATTTACCACTAACATGAAGCCCAATATGTCACGAAAAAACAGTCTCAGAATCGCTAGGATCCGTTGAAGCGTTGCTGAATTATTACCTCATAAAGGGACACTGGTCAGAATTGCAAAAAATGGCCAGGTCATTAAGGTCAAAATAGGCTGGGTCATGAAGGGGTTAATATTTGGTACAGAAACCTTTTGTTTGCAATTACAGAGATCAGAGGTTTCCTGTAGTTCTTAACAGAGTCTGCATACACTGCAGCAGGGATTTTGGCCCATTCCTCCATACAGATCTTCACCAGATCTTTCAGGTATTTTTGGCTGTGGCTTCAACTCCCTCCAATGATTTTTTATTGGATTCACATCTGGAGACTGGCTAGGCCACTCCAGGATGTTGAAATGCTTCTTAGTTGCCCCGACTGTGTTTTAGATCATTACCATGCTGGAAGACCCAGCCACGACCCATCTTCAATGCTCTTACTGACATAAGAAGGTTGTTGGGTAAAATCTCGCAAAACATGACCCCTTCCATTCACCCTTCAATATGGTGCAGTCGTCCTGTCCCCTTTGCAGAAAAGCACTCCCAAAGTATGATGTTTCCCCCGCCATGCTTCACGGTTGAGATGCTGTTCTTTGAGTTGTAGTAATCCTTCCATCTCACCACATGACCTTCTCCTGTGTCTCCTCTGGATCATCCATATGGTCATTGGTGAACCTGAAATAGGCCTCGACATGTGCTAGCTTGAGCAGGGTGACAGAGTGCCTTGAAGTATTTTAATTACCGTATTTCGCGGACTATAAGACGCACCGGACCATAAGACGCACCCCAAATTTGGGGTGAAAATTGCAGAAAAAAAGATTTTTTATAAGATGGGGGTCCGTCTTATTGTCCGAATTTACAGTATCTTACCTGTGGGCTGGTGGTGGCAGAGCAGGGTCACAAGAGGCATGGTGTCGGCAGAGGTGGGGTGAGGCGGTACGGCGTGCACCTGAGCAGGGTCCCTTCCTGCTTAGGTGGGCGACGCCACAACCTGGTGTCCATGGGAGGGTGGCAGCAGTGGTTACCGACAGAGGTGTTGGGATGAGGAGGCACAGTGAGAGGTATGGCGTTAGAGGGGTCCCTTTCCCCGGTGAGGTGATGCAGCAGCCCGGTAATGCAGCAGAGCCGGGTGAATCCTGTTGTTACCGCGGTGGCAGAGGTGTGGAGACGAGGAGGCGCAGTGAGCGGGGTCCCTTTCCCTGGTGAGGTGATGCAGCAGCCCCGGTAATGCAGCAGAGCCGGGTGAATCCTGTTGTTACCGTGGTGGCAGAGGTGTGGAGATGAGGAGGCGCAGTGAGCGGGGTCCCTTTCCCCGGTGAGGTGATGCAGCAGCCTCGGTAATGCAGCAGGGCCGGGTGAATCCTGTTGTTATCGGTGCGCGCGGCCATCTTCCTGAGGCCGCGCGTTCGCAGATGGAGCTCTGCTGCCCGGGGCTTCAGGAAAATGGCCGCCGCGATCCCCATCTGCGCACGCGCGGCATCCCGCGGCCATTTTCCTGAAGCCCCGGGCAGCAGAGCTCCATCTGCGAACGCGCGGCCTCAGGAAGATGGCCGCGCGCACCGATAACAGGATTCACCCGGCCCTGCTGCATTACCAGGGCTGCTGCATCACCTCACTGGGGAAAGGGACCCCGCTCACTGCGCCTCCTCATGTCCACACCTCTACCGCCACACCTCTGCCGCCACGGTCCACGGTAAGCCTGCATTGCGAATATAAGACGCACCCCCCCATTTTCCCCCCTTTCTTTGGGGGGAAAAAGTGCGTCTTATATGGCAAAAAATACGGTAATTACGGCTTAGGCTACTTTCACACTAGCGTCGTTTGCAATACGTCGTTTAGGAGAAAAAACGCATTCTGCAAAGTTGTCTGCAGGATGCGTTTTTTTCCCCATACACTTACATTACCGACGCATTGTGACGTATCGCCACACGTCGCAACCGTCATGCGACAGTTGCGTCATGTTTTGGCGGACCGTTGGCACAAAAAAGTTACATGTAATGTTTTTTTGTGCGTCGAGTCCGCCATTTTCGACCGTGCATGCGCGGCCGAAACTCCGCCCCCTCCTCCCTGGACCTTACAATGGGGCAGCGGAAGCGTCGTAAGACTGTTTCCGCTGCCCACGTCGGGCATTTCTTTCACAACGCGCGACGGCACGTCGGGCCGACGCTAGTGTGAAAGCAGCCTTAGTGTGTTACTAACGGTAAGGCCGGCGTCACACTTAGCGTAGGGAAATACGGTTCGTTTTTTACAGACCAAATATGCAGAAATGTTCCCTGAACAGTGATCCGTATGTCATAAGTAGGCAAGGTGTGGCTGCGTTTTTTCCGCATGTAAACCTCCGTATGTAATCCGTATGGCATCCGTACAGCGAGATTTTTACGCCAGCTTGCAAAATGGACATAGAATGGATCCATGGGCTCAAATATTCGTGAAAACATATATATTTACAGTATATATATATATATATATATATATATATATATATATATATATATATATATATATATATATATATATATATATATATATATATATATATATATATATATATATATATATACACACACACACACACACTGTGTGCAGAATTATTAGGCAAGTTGTATTTTGAGCACATGATACTTTTTATACATGTTGTCCTACTCCAAGCTGTTCAGGCTTGAGAGCCAACTAAGTAAATCAGGTGATGGGCATCTCTGTAATGAGGAGGGGTGTTGTATAATGACATCAAAACCTTATATAAGGTGTGCTTAATTATTAGGCAACTTCCTTTCCTTTGGCATAATGGGTCAGAAGAGAGATTTGACGGGCTCTGAAAAGTCCAAAATTGTGACATGTCTGGCAGAGGGATGCAGCAGTCTTGAAATTGCCAAACTTTTGCAGTGTGATCACCGAACTATCAAGCGTTTCATGGCAAATAGCTAAAAGGGTCGCAAGAAGCGTGTTGGGCAAAAAAGGTGCAAAATAACTGCTCATGAATTGAGGAAAATCAAGCGTGAAGCTGCCAAGATGCCATTTGCCACTAGTTTTGCCATATTTCAGAGCTGCAACGTTACTGGAGTAACAAAAAGCACAAGGTGCGCAATACTCAGGGACATGGCCAAGGTAAGGAAGGCTGAAAATCGACCACCTTTGAACAAGAAACATAAGATAAAACGTCAAGACTGGGCCAAGAAATATCTTAAGAGTGACTTTTCAAAGGTTTTATGGACTGATGAAATGAGAGTGACTCTTGGTGGGCCAAATAGATGGGCCAGAGGCTGGATCAGTAAAGGGCAGAGAGCTCCACTCCGACTCAAGACGCCAGCAAGGTGGAGGTGGGGTACTGGTATGGGCTGGTATCATCAAAGATGAACTTGTGGGACCTTTTCGGGTTGAAGATGGAGTGAAGCTCAACTCCCAGACCTACTTCCAGTTTCTGGAAGACAACTTCTTCAATCAGTGGTACAGGAAGAAGTCGGTATCGTTCAAGAAAAAGGGAATTAGACCTACCGGTAATTCGGTTTCCAGGTAGTCCCTCAGGACAGCACCATGGAGGACGTCCTTCCTTGACCTATAGCGGGACAGGATCATAGAGAGGTTAAAATGACCCTCCCACCTCCACCCTCCAGTGTTTTTTCAAAGTACCACAGAAGGATGGAAATAAATAGTCTAAACATGCCCTTACAAACATGTCTGTAATAACCATTTAACGACTTCATCTTAATTTCGAGCCATGGTGACCCAAAGGACAAACGATCTGCCGGTAGATTAATCCCGTACAAGCCTAAAAAGAGAAACATAAGGGAGGGAACTAAGGGTGCTGTCCTGAGGGACTACCTGGAAACCGAATTACCGGTAGGTCTAATTCCCTTTTTCCATTACGTCCCTCAGGACAGCACCATGGAGAATACCAAAGCAACTCTCCCAGGGTGGGTACAGAAGCCCAGGAATCAAAGTCCCAGGCAAAAACCAGACTAGATATATAAATGATCTGAAAAATCAGAAAAACCATAGATGTCTAAAGAGATCCGAAAAGAAAATCACCGTAGTGAGTGTCTGATATACATCTATAATGGCCAATTTCAGTATGAATGTGGTAAACAAAATAAGCATCAGAAGCAGAGAGTGAAATACACCCCTTGTACTCCAATACCAATAATGAACCAAGCAAGTTATTTATTGTGATAGATACTTATAGACATCGCAGCCCCAGAATAGGGTTAGAAAACCTTATTGCCCAGCAAAATATAGTGAAAGTCACAGCCAGGACACAATGAGGACTGTACTACCGACCAATAATAAGCTGCATGTGCTTATAACCCAGGACTGTTCCTTCATCGGACCTTCTGGGCTCAGGTTAAGCCTTGGTTACAGACCAGCTTACCGTACAAGGAGACCTACAGGACAGAGGTCCTGGACTGCGGGAAGATCAAACCAATAACAGTTAGTACATGGATAATGGCAGAGCATTGGGATGTACGCACATTACTCATTCAGGAGATCACGTCTATTTCAAATCCTTAGATGTCTAACCCCAAGTAAGGGTTGGATATTATTGAAACTAAGGAATACACCATCCGGCAGGTAATATCTCCTGCCATTACCAATGTCGGGCTTCTCATTAGAAGCGCTGAAAGAGATAAGTGGATCATCACTCCTGTTTTACTGATGTTAGACACAGGGAGTCCGGACTCTGAATCAATGAAGGTGGTGTTGCTAGTAAAAAAAAATCTTCCGACACTTGAAATTATTCGAAACTGCATTTATACGAGTCATTAGTCCAGACATTATAAGTGTGTCAACTTATTTGTCCATATATGCATATTACGCACATACATATCCCAAGAGGCAATCTTCACAGGGATCTTTATACACTCAGACTGCCATTGTGGGAGTAACCATATTCCATGGCTAGAGAAAAAGTAGGTTTCTTCCTCATTACGGAGGGAGATTATCTACTGTGAGGCAGTGAGACTATGGGGTCTTAACAGTAAGAGCCCTGGATACAGTTTCATTTATCTTAGGAGCAGAGACTGCTGTAAGAGCCGTATGAGCTGTATGGGATCCTCTGTCACACGACACAGTACTGCTGCTTCACCACAAGGTACAAAAGGCAGTGCTGATGTCCCTGGTGAACACAACGCAACAGACTTATGGGACAAGAATCTGTCTGATTGCCGAATGTGGAGTTTGGGAAGGATTAATAATAATAACAACAATAAACTTTATTTATATAGTGTCAACATAATCCACAGCGCTTTACAGTTTGACAGTTTTAAACACAACAGTCATAAGTAACAACCATATAATAATTAAAGCAAAATAAAAGACCCTGCTCGTGAGAGCTCACAATCTACAATGAGGCGGGAAAGATACAATGTACAAGTGTGTATTAACAATGTTGTATTTACAATGATGGCACAGACATCTTCAGGGGGTGGGGGATAGATGGAGATAGAGAATGGGCTACACACACACACACACACAAACATAAAATGACTGATTAGGGAACGTGATAGGCCACTCTGAACAAATGTGCCCTGAGGGAGCGCCCAAAACTATGCAAATTGTAGATGGTCCTAATATCTTAGGGCAAAGCATTCCAAGGAGGAAGGAATCCTTCCTTTCAACTCGTGGGATTTTTCCGCTCCCAGGACAGTAGTATGTCCTTTTATAGGATGTACCAAAATGACGTGTCATCTTTTAAAGCCAATTATGTAAAGACTTGCCTTTAGCACTCAAGGTAGAACCTACCTGAGAGATCTGTTCCAAACAGAAGAAATGCAAATTTTACTAAGCCAATTCAAGCATATCTGTTTGCTTGACTAAGCCCAATTGTAAAGAATGAAGTAACAAAAGCTGGATCTGGGCCCAAAACACAAGGACTCCATATCCAGAGTTGAGGCCCAAGACAAAAATGTGAAGTGGTAGGCCAATGATACAATGTGCGGCCACACAAGGCACCAGACAGAAGGTCTAACCCAGTGGTTCACCGCCAGAGGCGAAAAAAGCACCACGCCTGACTCACTAATGATAACCCCTGAGGCACAGGGCACCGAAACCCTATGATGCAATATGATGCATATAGGAACTATGAAGCAATATGATGCAAAGTCACTATGAAGCACTATGATGCATATAGCAACTATGAAGAAATATGATGCATATAGGAACCATGAAGCAATATGCTGTAATATAATGCACAAAGTCACTATGAAGCGCTATGATGCATATAGGAACCATGAAGCAATATGCTGTAATATAATGCACAGAGGCAATATGAAGCGCTATAATGCGTATAGGAACCATGAAGCAATATGATACAAAGGCAATATGAGCACTATGATGCATATGGGAACCGTGATGCAATATGATGCAGAAAGGCAATATGAAGCATTCTGATGCATAAAGGAACCATGAAGCAATATGATGCACAAAGTAACTATGAAGCGCTATGATGCATATAGGAACTATAAAGCAATATGATGCACAAAGTCCCTATGAAACAGTATGATGCCGTATGAAGCCACAGAGGCACTCAATATGTTGCATAGATGTACTATGATGCAGTATCATGCACAGAGACACTCCATATGATGCATAAAAACAGTATGATGCAGTATTATGCACGGAGGCACTCGAAATGATGCCTAGAAGCAGTATGATGCAAAGAGATGCACAGAGAGACTAGGCCATGCTTGAAGGAGCCCAACAAGAGACCAGACTTACACTTTTAAGCAAAAGAGCAATCTATCAGAGTTCCAGATAAATCTCCACTAGAGCTAATTAATGAGCCGCAGCTGGAGGGCAGTCTTCATGGAGACAATGTGCTGAATTAACACCTTGTGTCCTATGGACGGAGTAGTTAAGTTGCAAAGAAAAGTGAAACACTTGTTTATTGAACCAGAAAATGGAAAGCATGCTTCCAAAAAAAAAAAAAAAATCACTCTGAAGCCCAATCATAAGGCTCTGTGCAGACAAGACCTGCAACTAAGGCTACGTTCACATTTGCGGTGTGCGCCGCAGCGTCGCCGCCGCAACGCACAGCGCAAATGTGAACACATGCACAACGCTGCGTTTTGCGCCGCATGCGTCCTTTTTTCCATTGATTTTGGACGCAGCAAAAATGCAACTTGCTGCGTCCTCTGCGCCCCGACGCGGGCGCCGCAGGGACGCATGCGGCGCAAAAAGCAAGTGCACCGCATGTCCATGCGCCCCCATGTTAAATATAGGGGCGCATGATGCATGCGGCGCCCGACGCTGCGGCGCTAGCCGCAAATGTGAATGTAGCCTAACTGAAGTCCAGTCATGAGATGTAGCCTGGACATATGGCCCTACCATAGCCTAAAGGTCCAAGGCCTAGCTGCAAATGGGTTCCAGGTACAGCTTTGGCACAAAGGCATGAGACTAGAGTCAGCCCAGAGGCCCAGGCCATCAATGCAACATTTAAACCATGCACTCACCTGTGCTGGCTCCATACCTGCTAGAAGACAGGGGCAGCTGGTAATGCCGAGAGCCTACCGTGGAAGGAAGCGGCGTCAGTCAGGAATGCCGCGTTACTGTCAATGATTTCTTCACCTGTGCCCCCTTCTGTGTTCCATCGTGGAACGCACGCCATTCCTATGTCCTTTCGAACGTAGTGGTGTTTTACCGGTCGGCGTCCGAGCCAAGAGCCCCCCACCGGGAGGAAGCGGCTCTACACAGGAGCCCGTCCGCTCGACTGGTCTCTGGGGCTTAGGGACTCCCCACCGGGGAGTTTCCACCCTGGGCTACTTGACAGGGGGAAGGACTGGACCTGCCGCACGATCCCCCTAAGCCCATTGCACAGGCTGACTGTTGGCTGAGGAACCTCTCAAAGAGGAGTCTCTTTGCTCTAGGAGCAACATCATACAACAGTCCCCTGTAGGGACAGGAAAAACACTGGAGGGTGGAGGTGGGAGGGTCCTTTTAACCTATGATCCTGTCCCGCTATAGGTCAAGGAAGGACGTCCTCCATGGTGCTGTCCTGAGGGACGTAATGGAAAAATCATGATTTTCATGCAGGACAATGCTCCATCACATGCCTCCAACTACTCCACAGCGAGGCTGGCAAGTAAAGTTCTCAAAGAAGAAAAAATAATGACATGGCTTGTTCACCTGATCTGAACCCCATAGAGAACCTGTGGTCCCTCATAAAACGTGAGGGCTACAGAGAGGGAAAACAGTGCACCTCTCGGAACAGTGTCTGGGAGGCTGTGTTGGCTGCTGCACACAATGTTAATTGTAAACAGATAAAGCAGCTGACAGAATCTATGGATGGAAGGCTGTTGAGTGTCATCATAAAGAAAGGTGGCTCTGTTGGTCACTAATTTTTTGGGGTTTTGTTTTTGCATGTCAGAAATGTTTATTTCTAAGTTTTGTGCAGTTATATTGGTTTACCTGGTGAAAATATACAAGTGAGATGGAAATATATTTAGTTTTTTATTAAGTTGCCTAATAATTCTGCACAATAATAGTTACCTGCAGAAACAGATATCCTCCTAAGATAGCCAAATCGAAAAAAAAAAAAAAACACTCCAACTTTCAAAAATAGTAAGCTTTGATATTTAAGAGTCTTTTGGGTTGATTGAGAACATAAATGTTGATCAATAATAAAAATAATCCTCTAAAATAAAACTTGCCTAATAATTCTGCACAATATATATATTATATATATATATATATTATATATATATATATATATATATATATATATATATATATATATATATATATATATATATATATATTTGTCTAAGGGGTACTTCCATCTTTCTGTCTGTCTGTCGGCAACTTCAGTCACGGATATTCATTCGCTGATTGGTCTCGCCAGCTGCCTGTCATGGCTGCCGCGACCAATCAGCGACGGGCACAGTCCGATTAGTCCCTCCCTACTCCCCTGCAGTCACTGCCCGGCACCCGCTCCATACTCCCCGCAGTCACGGCTCACACAGGGTTAATGCAAGCGGTAACGGACCGCGTTATGCCACGGGTAACTCACTCCGTTACCGCCGCTATTAACCCTGTGTGACCAAGTTTTTTGCCTATGCAGCCTCAATAGTAAAAACATCTAATGTTAAAAATAAGAAAAAAAAAGAAAAAAAATTTATATACTTACCTTCCGCCACCTTTCCGACGCTCCGGTGACCGGTCCATGCAAGTGGCAGGTTCCGGTGCTAAGGTTGGTGTGCGACAAGGACCTGCCATGACGTCACGGTCATGTGACCGCGACGTCATCACACCCTCGGACCGGAAGCTGCCGCCTGAACCGAACACAGGCAACAAAACTACAAGGGGCCTCTCGGAAGGTGAGTATATGTTTATTTTTTATTTTTTAACCTGTGACATACGTGGCAGGGCAATATACCACATGGCTCTGTGCTGTACACTACGTGGCTCTGTGCTGTATACTACGTCACTGGGCAATATACTACGTCACTGGGCAATATACTACGTCACTGGGCAATATACTACGTGGACATGCATATTCTAGAATACCCGATGCGTTAGAATAGGGCCACAATCTAGAACACACATATATATATACACACTAGATGTTTCCAGCCAGCTAACGCTCGGCACGCTCATTGCTATCTAACGCTGCTAGTGATTAAACTAAAGTAAATAATGACAACATTCAATAGCGCTTATGCAGGTGGTAAATTAACTTAAAATGAAGTTAATAACAATAATAATCATGTGTGGGGACGAAGCCTTGTGTGGTAATGTGTGGGACGGAGCCTCGTGTGGTAATGTGTGGGGACGGAGCCTCGTGTGGTAATGTGGAGGGGCGGGATTATGTGTGGTAATGTGGTGGGGGGCGGGATTATCTGTGGTGATGTGGTGGGGAGGCGGGATTGTGTGTGGTAATGTGGTGGGGAGGCGGGATTGTGTGTGGTAATGTGGTGGGGGGGCGGGATTGTGTGTGGTAATGTGGTGGGGGGCGGGATTGTGTGTGGTGATGTGGTGGGGGGCGGGATTGTGTGTGGTAATGTGGTGGGGGCGGAATTGTGTGTGGTAATGTGGTGGGGGCAGGATTGTGTGTGGTGGGGCGGGATTGTGTGTGGTGATGTGGTGGGCAGGCGGGATTGTGTGTGGTGAGGATTTGTGTGGTAATGTGGTGGGGGGCGGGATTGTGTGTGTTGATGTGGTGGGGGGCGGAGCTACTGTGCAGGGGGTGGGATTAGCGAGTAATCACGATGCTATATATATATATATATATATATATATATATATATATATATATATATATATATATATATATATATATATATATATATATATATATATATATATATATATATATATACATATACACACACACATTATATAATTTTGACTGAGGGCAGATATTAATAGCTTCGAGAGGGACCATGGTTTTTGGCCCCCCCTGGCTAAAAACATCTGCCCCCAGCCACCCCGGAAAAGACACATCTGTAAGATGCGCCTATTCTGGCACTTAGCCACTCTCTTCCCACTCCCCTGTAGCGGTGGGATAAGGGGTAATAAAGGGTTAATGTCACCTTGCTAATGTAAGGTGACATTAAGCCTGGTTAATAATGGAGAGATGTCAATAAGACACCTATCCATTATTAATCCAATAGTAGTAAAGGGTTAACCCCTTCCTGACCTTTGACGCCACGTAGGCGTCATGAAAGTCGGTGCCAATCCGACCTGTGACGCCTATGTGGCGTCATGGAATGATCGCGTCCCTGCAGATCGGGTGAAAGGGTTAACTCCAATTTCACCCGATCTGCAGGGACAGGGGGAGTGGTACTTCAGCCCAGGGGAGGTGGCTTCACCCACTCGTGGCTACGATCGCTCTGATTGGCTGTTGAAAGTGAAGCAGCCAATCAGAGCGATTTGTAATATTTCACCTATGAAAATGGTTAAATATTACAATCCAGCCATGGCCGGTGCTGCAATATCATCGGCCATGGCTGGAAAACCTTATCAGCCAACCCCCCCCCCCCACCGCCGCCACCGATCGCCTCCCCAGTCCTCCTTTCGGCCCCGTAATGTGGTCCGCTCCCCTCCGTCCTCCTGTCCGCTCCCCCTGTGCTTCGATCCACCCAACACCCCCCGTGCTCCGATCTCCCCGCAGCCACCCCCGAAATGGCGCATCTGTAAGATGCATCAATTCTGGCACTTAGCTCCTCTCTTCCCACTCCCGTGTAGCGGTGGGATATGGGGTAATTAGGGGTTAATGTCACCTTGCTATTGTAAGGTGACATTAAGCCGGGTTAATAACGGAGAGATGTCAATAAGACGCCTATCCTTTATTAATCCAATAGTAATAAAGGGTTAATAAAACACACACACACATTAGGAAAAAAGTATTTTAATATTCTTCATTTAACCATACTTACCATACTTCAGCGCCTGCAGAATGTAAAATAAACCGTATACTACCTGTCCGCCGTAGTCCAATTAATAACGAGTGTCCCACGACGATCTCCCCTATAGAACAGTGACATCGGGTGATGTCACTGCTCTATAGGACCCTCAGTACACACTGACAGGAGACAATGGCTCCTGCAGTGCATCACTGAGAGGTTACTATAGTTCACTGGTCTCACTTTATGGCAAAAAGCTGCGTGGGAACTTTCTCACACAGCAATGCCAAAAGTGAGACTAGGGACTATTTTCTCACAGGGGCGTAGGAATGCATTGTGAGGAATACACTGTGGAAGGATACCTTCCATCATTGTAGTCCTGGAGCCCCTGGAGAGCAGTCGCATCAGCTAATGCTCCTGCTCACCACGGGAGATAGTCGTGGGACACTAGTTTTAATTGGATTTCTGCTTATCAGGGAGTATATTGTTTGTTTATTATTTTAATATTTTTTACAGGTGACACTGGCTTCGGGGAACAAAGTGACAAGTGATGGTGAGTATGTACTCTATGTTATATGTACTGTATGTCTGTATGTATGTTCTGTATGTATGTACTGTATGTATGTACTGTATGTGGCATGTCACATGTTGCATGTCATCGCATGGTGCATGTCACATGTCGCATGCTGTCACATGTTGCATGTAGCATGTTGTCGCATGCTGCATGCCATCACATGTCGCATGGTGCATGTCGCATGATGTTATGTTGCATGTCACATGGTGCATGTCGTCGCATGGTGCATGTCGTATGCTGCATGTCGTCGCATGTTGCCACATGTCGTCGCATGGTGCATGTCCTGTATGTGTGTTCTATGTATGTATGTGTGTTCTATGTATGTATTGTATATATGTGTTTTTTTTTTTTTTACATTCAACACATTAGCCGGATGATGAGACTACTACTGTCCCATCATTGGCTAATGTGCCACTCACTGTCACTGTAGCAGGCAGAGCCCGATGGGACTTGTAGTCCCATCGGACGATGCCTGCACACAGACGCCGCCGCCACCACCACCGCACAGCCCCGCAGACCCCCCACACACTCCAGCACCTTCGGCACAGGCCTTCACCGCGCAGACCCCCGCCGTTGCACCGGCCGACGACGACGCACCGGCCGCCACCGATGCACCGGCTGCCGCCACGGCACCGGCCGCACATCTCGGCACAGACACCAGCACAGCCCCACCCCCAGCACAGTCCCGCCCGCCCCCAGCACAGCCCCGTCACTCTTGAGTGACTGCTGCCTGTGGAGCCTTGGTCACGCCTGTTGCTGACGTCACCTCAATTTCCAGAGTCTGAAAATTGACGTGACGTCGGTGGAAATTAGCGGTGGCTGCAGCCTGGGGGTCACGTGACCCGGACTCAGCCGCTGCCATAGCGCCGCTCACAGGCGAAAACGGCACCAGCAGTTATTTACACAATTCATTAGGGGCCCCGGGGGGATAACAAAGTAGTGGACAACCCCTTTAATATACACACACACACATTATGAATAAAGTATTTTAATGAAATAAATACACACATGGGGTTTTAAAATCTTTATTGTACGCTTAATCCACCTGAAGACCCTCCTTCTGTAAAAAATTAAAATAAAAAAGCAACAATATCCCATGCCTGTCCGTCGTACAGTCATGTTCCACGCTGTAAATCCATCTCAAGGGGTTAAATAAATTTACAGCCAGGAGCCTGCTAATGCAGCTGTTGCTCCTGGTTGTAAAAACTGGGGAATGAATGGATTGCAGGGGAACGTAGCTTCGTAGACATGCGGTGATGCGCCCCCTGGTGGCATAAACTCATATGAACTCTAGCGTGGGAATTTTTCTGAATATTTTCCCACGCTACAGTTCATGTGAGTTGGGTCACCCAGAGTGGTTACCCGATTGGAACCATCGACACCCTGCATCATCAACCAGGCGGGGGCCGGAGCACGTGCTTGGCTGCCGCACAGGGAGAACCACCCATACTGCCTCGGTCCACTAGCCAGAACCAAACCTTCGGGGCAATAGAAGCCGAAGCTCCCCCCTCACCAGGGGTCGCTTGGTACCAGACTCAGCGCAGCGGACAACATTCTCGTGCCACGGCGCTGGCAACTGGCCTCCCATCTTCATCTCCCCAGGCTGTCTGCCAGCACCAAGACCACGCCACGGCCGGAACCAGAGTCCCTCAGTCCGGAGACACTCTGCCTGCATCTGACAGCGGTGAGTTTCTGGAATTTGGTGAACACTCTGAGATACAAAATCCGGGAGAAAGCAAGCTAGCATCTGCTATCAAGGCGCTAATTCAGCAGTTGACTCGCTCCCAACTGACACTAGCACCACCTAATCAGCTAGCCTTCGCAAGGATGTATTTTTCTGTGGAGTTAGCCCATTGGGCGCACATGTCGACTTAGAAACCAAACAAATAATATGGCAAAACGATTACATAGACATATGGTCACTTATCAGCAGATCAACAGTCCGTAGACAAGGAAAGGAGGACAGGCGAGCGGCTACACGATAGGAACAAACCAAAAATAGGACAAACTATGAATAACTGGCTTCAGGCCTTCACGGTTCTCGGTTGCATTATGGGCCAAAAACATCCAGAACGTTGTTCTGAATTATTTATTTATCAGGACCTAATTTATAATTCAAACAAGTCCCACTGTGGGTCTGCATGGAAGCGGTACGATGAGGAGTTCCGCAGGTGGTTGGCCATGCAAACAGATTTGGGCTGGGGGGGTAAAAGTGTTGAGGAGAGCCATAAGATCAAATACTTAATTAACCTCAACACATAAGACATAAGGTAATTGAGAGAAGCAACCTATAACGTGTATTGTTTAACCTTACATAAGGTTTCCTCAGATCAATGTGAGACCCTAAAGATGGCTGCCATTTAATGTATCAGAACCATGTGCTGGTATCCAAGATGATCAATGAGACACTAAAGATGGCTGCCATTTCCTGTATTAGCATGCCATGTGCTCTGGTATCCAAGATGACGCCCACCCTTGTGACCTCATGGATCCACCCACAGTGACGCCCACCCCGATGACCTCATGGACCAACCCACCCTGATGACCTCATGGATCCGCCCATGGACTTGCTCATTGCTCAACCCACTAACCAATGAAATACATCCGATCACCCCCATTTTAGAGCTAACCGAGCCCCCTTACAGGAAATATATAAGCTTGTGTTTTGACTAATAAAATTCCTTCTTGGAGCTGAGCCACAGATTGATTAAGGAGTATACATCTGACTGTCTGTCTGGTGTATTTCTTTAGTGTTCACATGATCAATATCCATTAGGCCAGGAGTAGGCAACTAGAGAATTGAACATTTTATTAATTGTTCAACCCAACATATTTGGCACCCAACGTGGGGCCAGCAGAGGAAGAGCCCCGAGACCCTGAGGACCAGCGAGTGGAATGGCTGGACGCACTGTATACCCCGAACCTGGAGACTGATCACCTCCTTATCAGAACACAGTAAGTCTGCTGATTTTTATAATCTGTAGTCTTTACCTTGTGTCCTTCGGGGTATCCTGTGCAGACTGCCTGACCGTGTCCAGTTTTCTTGGTATCTGTAAGACGGCAGAAAGGGTCTCTCCGCTGCTGGTCATTTAATTGCAAGAACCGTCACATATTTTAGTTGCCTACTGCCTGTTACATGTTGTGAAGAGGGGGGATGACTGGTAGTTAAGAGAAGCAAGTGTTTAAAAACAGGAAAAGCAAGTTTTTTTAGAGAAGGAGAGCAAGCAAGCGTAAGGAAAAAAAAAATAATTTGTCTGTGGTATGCGGTTGTCGCCTGTGATTAGATTTTCAGTTCTGTATAAGAGAGACTAGGACCTTGAGTGATTGACTCGGCCTAGGGGGGGCCCGGTAAAGCTTGGAGTGAAATGACTCAGTTCGAGCCAAATAAATAAATTTATAGTTTTGCCTTGTGACACTGAGTGAATTGACTCTGCACGGGGACTGGTAAGTTAGGGAGCAATTTGATAAGTAGGGAATAATTGGTTTGTAAAATACGGAACACGGAAGTCAGACAGGGACCACGTGACAAGAAGGAATAGGAACTGAGTACTGCAGACTCAGTTCCCTTTAGAATCTCAGGTTTGAGTCATCTCCCCCGTCTTATTGTTTGTTTGGTGTTTGTTATCTTGATAGATACATATACTGTATATCTATAGAAAGATGGAGAAATTAATGCAGTTCTGCCGTATTGGCACTAAGCCAAATTCAGATGGCAAGTTAGACCCGTGTAAATTAGTGGAAGTTGTGTGGAATGCCAGAAGGGGGGAGGTTACAGCCCCTGGAGTGGAAGATGGTCTTAGAAAAAAAAAAAAAAGTATCCTAGAAGATAATGGATTCTTGTCTTTTGCTAGGGCAGGAGAAAGAGTCTCTGAAAGTTTGTATAGAGAAAATTGGGTAGAAGAGGAAAGGAATAGAAAGAGTAGAGTTTTGAGTTATGTGTATTACAAAAATATATCCTGTGAGCGGCTACCACCGTATAATGGTGGCCCAGAGCCATGTGCTAAATGTAATAGCAGCCATTTTGTTGATGGCAAATGTGTTAATTGTACCAGCAGCCATTTTGTGGATGGCAAATGTAATTCTGGCGGCAGCCATTTTTCTGGATGGCAAATGTGCTGCTCCTGGTGGTGAGCATCTCAGACTAAGGCTACACACCACATCACTAAATCCTTGTTACCCAGTAATGACCACTCACGGCCAATACTATATTCCTTCGGGAAGTGAACAGGCTTTACCCATGTTTCCCGTCTCAGCGGTTTCAAATGAGGCACCGACCCTTTCCCCTATCACTCCTGTTGTGAATCCAGCAATCCTCCCACCTGGATCGTCCCCGGCACCGACCCTTTCTACTGTCACTTCCACTGCCAATTTAGCCGCACACCCACACGAGATGCTCCAAGCAACGGCCTCTCCTCCCAACGCTTCCACTACAACAGCACTCTCACACAGTCTACCTAACCCTGTACCCGGTACCTCACAGGCTGTCTCGCAGCCAAGCGCACACCTGTATGGGACGGTGGCAACTGTATCAAGGGGGGGGCTCAATCTGGGAGGGGGATACCAATAGCACAGGAAGCACAAAGGGGAGGGAATGTTGGCAACCTATTTTTGAAAGAGAACTTCCTGAGGGACCCTTGTTAGTGGTGGGAAAGGGTGACATAACAACAATGGAGACAGACGCTATTGTTAATGCTGCCAATTCTCAGTTAGAGCACAATGGAGGTGTAGCTAGAACTATAGTGGAAGCAGGAGGGGCGACTATTCAAGCTGACAGTCGAATCATTGTTGAGTCACGTGGTCAGATAGCTGTTGGGGACGTAGCGGTGACTAAAGCTGGCAATCTTCCATGTAGAATGATCATACACGCTGTGACCCCTACTTATGACCCTATTCATCCAGACGTTAGTGCTCAACAACTTCGTGCAGAAATAACTCGCATTAATGAGGACAGGACTGTTAAAGCTTTTAAGACTGCCTGTGTCACCTGGATCCCACACCATGATACTGGAGCTGCCCAAATAGAGCCCCTCATTCCAGGACTGTTACCTCCTCCGGCTCCTCATACACAAGGGACTACATCTGTACTCTCGGTGCTATCTCTACTCCCCCTCAGGTGCCACCACCAACAGTGCCAATGCTCATGTCAGAGGAGCCCACCCTCTAAGTCAAGTTTACACCCCAGCAAGCTGCTACTCTGTTGAACCAACTTCCAGATCCAGAAAAACAGCCGATGCCTTTCAACAGAAGCATGCTTCAAATCCAAAGGAATCACTCAGCCACGTGGCAAGATCTCATTTCCCTGGCAAATCTTAAAGCGGGCGATGCATATTGGCCTGTTATGGATATACTCGAAACCTCGTGGCACGCTCGTGGTAACGGAGTCTCAGCGTGCCACGAGGTTTCGAGTTTTTGCTTATGTACCCAGGTAATATGTATTGCATCGGACATTGTCTCCATGTGGATTCTCCATAGTGAGATACGCTTTTCGGAGTATAAGTGCAATGAGGATCTAAGCTGAAATTTTTGTCTGGCTTGATCCCTCTTGTAGTTGGGGCAAGGTCTTTTGTTCCCTTGAAACTTATGTGAGGTGTGGGTGACTATTTTGTGATCTGGTTACTGGGAGGCTATAAGGCTCAGGAATATATTAGAGGTAAATTTACACCATATTGAATGTCAGGTGATTGCCCATTATAATTGTGGGACAATTTATCATTGTGCTATGACCTGTCACAGGTTTCCTTATGGGGAGATGGGAATGCACAATACATATTGGCATCCCTAGGGATCTTACCAGCTATCTAGTCTGCACTGTCACTTTAATTCTATTGATTTTTGTATTATATTATATTTGATGCAAGACCATTTATATTAATTATGCATATTATGCAAGGAGATTGTGATTTACCTGGAATTGCGTAAGCAAAATTTTCGCTGGTCTCTGTATTGGTATTAATATTTTTGATTGTGAAGCATTTTTTAACTATGTGTATTTTATGTGTTAATAAAGGTATTTGGAAAAAAAATTTAACGCTTCATGACTATGGGAGTTTAATAACTCTAGTGTCAGTATATTTTCATTAATGTTGAAGTGTTCCCCATTCTAGGTATAGAGGAAATGGGTTTGTGCTTTGTGTTCATTCCGAGAAAAACATGTCTGAAGACCCATTCCCACATGCTGACCTGACGTTCTTCACTGATGGTTCCAGATGAAACAGGAAGGTTCCATACGGGATATGCCGTGGTTACACATGACCAGGTCATCTCAGCTGGATCGCTACCACCGCACATGTCTGCACAAGAAGCGGAACTTAAAGCTTTGACGTTGGCTTGTCAGGAAGCGACGGAGAAGGTGGTCAACATCTACACGGATTCAAGATACGCTTTCGGAGTGGCTCATGACTTCGGCAGTATCTGGGCAGCCAGAGGATACCTAACGTCCAGTGGAGCTCCTGTAAAACATGCTGCTATCATACAAGAACTTGTGGCCGCTCTAGATCTACCTTTGGAGGTTGAAGTGATCAAGATCAAAGCTCACGGGAGACTGGATTCTCCAGAAGCAAGGGGGAACTTCTTTGCTGACAAAACAGCAAAAACCTATGCTGTGGATCCATTTGGGAAAGAGAAAGCAGCGGTGTACGTGTCACAGGACACTTAAGAAGGGCCTAAAGGCTCTCTTGAGGATTATCCATCTACATCAAGACATCAGATGATGAAAAGAAGTCATGGCAAGAAGGAGCTAAAAAGGATGAAGATGAGATGGAGGGTGAACAAAAAGCTCTGTCTACCCCGTAATCTGTACCCTTCGGTGACAGAATGGGCACACGGTATCACCCACAGAGGCAAGAATCAGATGAATGACCTAATTTGGAAGACTTTTATGGCACCAGGAATCTCTACTGTCACCCAAAATGATTGCAAATCCTGCCATGTGTGTGCAACATCCCATCCAGCACCGCCTCAGAAACATTTGGCTAAACCATTTTATCCCTTTCAGAGGATTCAGATTGATCACATTCAAATGCCAAAAGTAGGGAAGTGCGAGTATGTACTGGTAGTGACTGACATGTTTTCAGGATGGCCCGAAGCCTATCCAGTAACAAACATGACTGCCAGAGTGACTGTTAAGAGACTGATGACTGAAGTAGTATGCAGATATTGGGTCCCAGAGGTAATTGAGAGTGACCAAGGACCTGCATTCATTGCAGCACTGACTAAGGAACTATGGACATTGGTGGGAGCTGATTTGGGTTTACATACTCCATATCACCCCCAGAGCAGTGGGAAAGTAGAAACACTGAATGGCACCTTCAAAAATAAAATACTGAAAGCCAATTAGGAGGTCAGACTTGAACAGACATTTTGCTCACTGCCTTAAACTCAGTCAGAAACACTCCAAGGGGTTCCACTAAACTCACACCATACGAGATTCTTTTTGGGGGGCCTCCAAGGTTGGGTCAATATTTTCCACAACAGCTAGCCTTAGGAAGTGATACTCTTGTAAATTATGTAATTTTTGTTACTAAAGAACTGTCAGTAACACATGTACAAGTTTTATCATCCTTTCCAGGTCCAGATTCCAGTGAAGGTACCCATGCTTTCCAACCTGGTGACTACATGCTGGTAAAGAAGTTCATCAGAAAGACATTCCTGGAGTCGAGATTTGAGGGTCCCTACTAAGTGCTCCTGACTACTCCTACTGACTACTCCTACTTCAGTCAGGGTTGCTGAGCGCCTCCTGGATCCATCTCTCACATTATAAACTTGTTAGACAGTTAGGGACAGAGTAGGATCTGACCTGCTTGTCAAAGTCCAGCTACAAAGGTAGGTTTTCCACAAGGGAAAACTTGTCTCAAACTGATGAAAACTCCAATTCCCCCCTCCCGGGCAAGACGGTCAGATCTAGGATGTGTTTCATCAGGATTAGTCGCACTTGTGTATTTTATGTAACCATGGAGATGGGAGATTGGAGAGTAATAGATCCAGCAGGTAGGAAAGTCCCGAGGACATGGGTAACGCACTCCGATATACCTCCTCGGTATACCCATAATTAGTCACACATTCTCTGGTGTCTATAGCATCCGTATTGTCATGAAGCCTCTGATGTCATAGTGACAGTTAACACTGGTAGGTTAGGGAACCACGGTGGGATTAAGATAAAAAAAAAAAGGTGGTTAATAAAGTGCTTAGGGGGGGGACTGTTGAGGAGAGCCATAAGATCAAATACTTAATTAACCTGAACACATAAGACATAAGGTAATTGAGAGAAGCAACCCATAACGTGTATTGTTTAACCTTACATAAGTTTTCCTCAGATCAAAGTGAGACCCTAAAGATGGCTGCCATTTCCTGTATCAGAACCATGTGCTGGTATCCAAGATGATCAATGAGACACTAAAGATGGCTGCCATTTCCTTTATTAGCATGCCATGTGCTCTGGTATCCAAGATGACGCCCACCCTTGTGACCTCATGGATCCACCCACAGTGACGCCCACCCCGATGACCTTATGGACCAACCCACCCTGATGACCTCATGGATCCGCCCATGGACTTGCTCATTGCTCAACCCACTAACCAATGAAATACATCCGATCACTCCCATTTTAGAGCTAACCGAGCCACCTTACAGGAAATATATAAGCTTGTGTTTTGACCAATAAAATCCCTTCTTGGAGCTGAGCCACAGATTGATCAAGGAGTATACATCTGACTGTCTGTCTGGTGTATTTCTTTAGTGTGCACATGATCAATATCCATTAGGCCAGGAGTAGGCAACTAGAGAATTGAACATTTTATTACTTGTTCACCCCAACAAAAGCGACGGACGTATGGTTACGACTCATGCTGTCCCAAAAACAGACCCCTTTTCAGAAGTGACCACTTATTACTCAGCAGCCACAGGCCAGAATTCAGTAGTCGTACATGGCCCAGGGGCCTTGCTTACTTTTTAACCAAGGATACTGCAGTTTCCACGGGTCCTGTAAATATAGACACGAATGTTCATCCTGCGGAGGTGGACACCCTGCATCCAGGTGTACCCGCCAAGCAAACAGAGCTTTTACGAGGCATAACCCCGGTGAACGTAACCGCAATGGGCCCATGGCTAAACCTTTATCCCAATAAAGAAGCGGTGCAGCAGCTTTATTTCGGTTTTAAATACTTTTTTTTTTATCCCCTTCAAATTTAAAACTCCAGTAGTCCCTCACTACCTTCAAGACCACACTCGCCACAGCAAAACAAACCTACTTCTCATCTCTTATTTCCTCCCTGTCCCACAACCCCAAACAGTTATTCAACACCTTCAATTCTCTCCTCCGCCCCCCAGCGCCTCCTCCCTCCCCACTCATCTCTGCTGAAGACTTTGCCTCATTTTTCAAGCAGAAGATTGATAGCATCAGAGACAGTTTCAGTCGACAACCCCAAGAACCCTTCCTCCCAACTACCCAGCCCTCCACCTCCAAAACCAACTTCTCCACCATTACAGAAGACAGACTCTCCACTCTACTCTCAAGATCGCATCTCACCACCTGTGCACTTGATCCGATCCCATCCCACTTCATCCCAAACCTCGCCACAGTCTTCATCCCAACCCTAACCCATCTCTTCAACCTATCACTAACAACTGGTGTTTTCCCCTCAAGCTTTAAACATGCCTCAATCACACCTATCCTCAAAAAGCCCTCTCTTGACCCATCCTCTGTATCTAGCTATCGCCCTATATCACTTCTCCCCTATGCCTCAAAACTACTGGAACAACACGTCCATCTTGAACTGTCCTCCCATCTATCTTCCTGCTCCCTCTTCGACCGCTTTCAATCTGGCTTCCGGTCACACCACTCCACTGAAACTGCCCTAACTAAGGTCACCAATGACCTATTAACCGCCAAGAGCAAGCGGTACTACTCTGTCCTCCTCCTCCTAGACCTGTCCTCTGCCTTTGACACAGTGGACCATTCCCTGTTGCTGCAGACCCTCTCATCCCTTGGCATCACAGACTTGGCCATATCCTGGATCTCATCATACCTAACAGACCGGACATTCAGCGTCTCCCACTCACACACCACCTCCTCACCTCGCCCCTATCTGTCGGAGTCCCGCAAGGTTCAGTTCTAGGGCCCCTGCTCTTCTCCATTTACACCTTTGGCCTGGGACAGCTCATAGAATCTCACGGCTTTCAGTATCACCTCTATGCTGATGACACACAGATCTACATCTCTGGACCAGATATCACCACCCTTCTAGCCAGAATCTCTCAATGTCTATCCGCTATTTCATCCTTCTTCTCCGCTAGATTTCTAAAACTTAACATGGACAAAACAGAATTCATCGTCTTTCCCCCATCTCACGCGACCTCCCCAACGAACCTATTCATTACAGTAAACGGCTGCCCACTCTCCCCAGTCCCACAAGCCCGCTGTCTTGGGGAAATCCTTGACACTGATCTCTCCTTCAAACCACATATCCAAACCCTTTCCACTTCCTGCCGCCTCCAACTCAAAAATATTTCACGGATCCGTACATTCCTAAACCAAGAATCTGCAAAAACCCTAGTCCATGCCCTCATCATCTCCCGCCTCGACTACTGTAACCTCCTGCTCTGTGGCCTCCCCTCTAACACTCTCGCACCCCTCCAATCTATTCTAAACTCTGCTGTCCGACTAATCCACCTGTCCCCCCGCTATTCCCCGGCCTCTCCCCTCTGTCAATCCCTTCACTGGCTCCCAATTACCCAGAGACTCCAGTACAAAAGCCCAACCATGACATACAAAGCCATCCACACCCTGTCTCCTCCATACATCTGTGACCTCGTCTCCCGGTACTTTCCTGCACGCAACCTCCGATCCTCACAAGACCTCCTTCTCTACTCCCCTCTTATCTCCTCTTCACACAATCGCATACAAGATTTCTCTCGTGCATCCCCCCTACTCTGGAACTCTCTTCCACAACATATCAGACTCTCGTCTACCATCGAAACCTTCAAAAAGAACCCGAAGACCCACCTCTTCCGACAAGCCTACAACCTGCAGTAACCACCAATCGACCAAACCGCTGCACGACCAGCTCTATCCTCACCTACTGTATCCTCACCCATCCCTTGTAGATTGTGAGCCCTCGCGGGCAGGGTCCTCTCTCCTCCTGTTCCAGTTGTGACTTGTATTGTTCAAGATTATTGTACTTGTTTTTATTATGTATACCCCTCCTCACATGTAAAGCGCCATGGAATAAATGGCGCTATAATAATAATAATAATAATAATAAATTTAGTCAAACACAGAATACGGCAAATAATCTAAAATCGGCACGCAAATTCCAAAGATTTTACATCAAAAAAATCCAAAAAGAGGTAGAACTAGGCAGGATGGCGGGCCCATTTAAATCATTGCTATTCAGAAATTTCAGGATCTCGCCATTAGGTATTGTTCCCAAAAAAGAACCCGGAAAATTTCGGCTAATACATCACCTTTCCTACCCAAAAGGTGCATGGGTTTACGACACGATACCCGCAGAAGAGACGTCCGTAACCTAGGCTTCTTTCGACAGGGCAGTCGAGCTTGTGCACGCAGCTGGGCCCAGTGCCCTGTTGGCAAAATCCGAAAGTCAGCTTTCCGCCTTTAGCCCGTGCACCCTGAATGCTTCCATTTATTGGGTTGCAAGGTGGACCAGGTGTTTTAATTCGACATGTGCCTACCAATGGGCTACTCCATTTCCTGTCGCCATTTTGAGCTTTTCAGTACATTCCTAGACTGGGCAGTACAACACAAAACCAGCAGCAATTCAACAATTCACTACCTCGACGATTTTTTGTTCGTTGGTCACAGGGACTCTAAACTCTGCTCCTTCCTTCTCCAAAAGTTTAAGTTTATATCTAGTAAATTCAGAGTACCACTATCACCTGAAAAAAAAAAAAGAGTTGGCCTGTGTAACGTTCTGCCTTTCCTCGGCATCAAAATAGATAACAATGCAATAGTTTTTCAATTACCAGCTGAACAACTACAAAAAACTCTGCAGATGGTTGAAAGCTTCCACGAAGCTAAAAAAGTCACCTTACAGCAGATGCAGTCCCTGCTAGGTTTGCTCAACTTTGCTTGTGGCGTAATGCCAGTGGGCAGAGCTTTTTCACGCCGATTATTATTATTATTATTATTATTTATTGTTATAGCGCCATTTATTCCATGGCGCTTTACAAGTGAGGAGGGGTATACATAATAAAAACAAGTACAATAATCTTGAACAATACAAGTCATAACTGGTACAGGAGGAGTGAGGACCCTGCCCGCGAGGGCTCACAATCTACAAGATTATCGCTAGCAACCAAGTGCATTGCCCAGCCAGGCCACAGAATTAGACTCAACCGCTCCTTTAAGGCGGACTTGCTGGTCTGGAGGACATTCCTAGAATCCTACAATGGGCATACATGCGTAATGGCGCAGGAGATGCCAAGCAAAGATTTAGGCCTAGTGGTGGGTGGAAATATCACAGACGGTTTTGTGGCAATCTACAAGGACCAATGGTGCAAAGGCACCTGGCCAGAATTATGGACCACAGCCGCCTGGGACCGCGACCCAGCACTGGTAGAAATTTTCGTGATAGTAACATCCGTCGAGCTTTGGGGTGCCCAAATGAAAAATATGAACATCAGATTTTTAACCAAACAGCCGAGAACAGCAAAAACCTTAAACAGCATGTTCTCTTCTTCCCCGCGCTGTTGCGCCAACTAGTACTATTATGCCTCAAACACAACATCTGGTGCCGTACCAGATGGAGATGATAAAATTGTTAACTCTTTGTTATCTTCCGATTGGCAGGTCTTCAAAGTCTTCCTTCCCAGGTTAGCATCCTCAATAATCAGAACCTCCCACTCCCGTCTCCAAGACTTTACACGGGCTGCGCCGACTCTTTGGAATGCACTACCTAGGTTAATACGATTAATCCCCAATCCCCCCAGTTTTAAGCGCGCCCTAAAAACTCATTTGTTCAGATAGGTTAATGCGTTGAGGCGGTAGGCCAAACTATCCCTGTGTGGCCCATTCAAAAAAAGAAAAAAAAAAACATAATCAGGTTCCTCGCATCATGTTTTCATACACTTCATGCAGTTAATAGCCCTCTGCATCTGTACTGCTACATACTTAGGCAGTTAACTGGTTCATGCAGCTTTTCATGAACACCCGAGCCTTACACTATGGCTGGTCCAAATAACTAAAGCAATTGTTACCATCCACCTCTCGTGTCTCCCCTTTTCCTCATAGTTTGTAAGCTTGGGGGCAGGGCCAGTCATTCCTCTTGGTATCTATTTTGAACCGTGATTTCTGTTATGCTGTAATGTCTATTGTCTGTACAAGTCCCCTCTATAATTTGTAAAGCGCTGCGGAATATGTTGGCGCTATATAAATCTTTTGTCTACTGGGTGTGCAAAAGGGCCAAACTATGGCAGGCGGAACAAATTTTGGCTTCCCAAAGCTGGAGGTCAACTCGAGAAGCATCAGAGGGGTCCGGTGGCGTCAGATCTTCCGAGAGATGGTCGACATTGCTAAGAGGGCCAAGGGGCCACTGGTACTAGTGCTACATGCTGGGGGCAATGATCTGGGCAAGAGGAAAGGGGCCGAGCTATACACAGTGATGTCAACAGACATAGAGCGGTATATTTGTCTATTACCAGATATGGTGGTGGTGAGGTCTGAGATAATACCACGAGCGGTTTAGCACGGAGCCAAGGACGCGAAAGCCATCAATAAATCATGAAAAAGGAGTAACACGAAGATGTCGAAGTTTGTGAGAGAAAATTACGGCATCGTGGTTCGCCACGAGTTAGGCTACGTTCACATTTGCGGTCAGCGCCGCAGCGGCGCCGCATGCGTCATGCGCCCCTATATTTAACATGGGGGCGCATGGACATGCGTTGTGCTGCGTTTTGCGCCGCATGGCCGCAAGCGTTGGACGCAAGAAACGCTTCAAGTTGCATTTTTTTTGCGTCCAACTTTCGGCCAAAAAGGACGCATGCGGCGCAAAACGCAGCGTTTTAGCGTGCGTTTTGCCGCGTTTTCGTTTGCGTTGTGCGCTGCGGCGCACAACGCAAATGTGAACGTAGCCTTAGAAGGAGACAATTCAACTTTACTGAGACAGGACGGCATCCACCTCACGGACATCGGGCTCGATATATTTTTAACCAGCTTGCGGGATGGTGTTGAACAGGCCCTAATGATGTTGTTTGGGGGTTTGAGTCCTGTGTAGGTCATACACATGATCCTCCGTGGCGGTAGGTAGAGGGGGCAAAGGTTTGTAACCTCTCATCAGCTTGCTTGGTCATCGACGGGGCCTTCAGCAATGAGTCGATTGCAGGGCCGCGCTTAGTAACCCGATGTTTACCCTGGTTACCAGTGTAAATGTAAAAAAAAAAAAAAAAAACACTACATACTCACCTTCTGATGTCTGTCGCGTCCCCCCGCGTCCGCTTCCCTGCACTGTGTCAGCGCCGGCCGGCCGTAAAGCAGAGCACAGCGGTGACGTCACCGCTCTGCTTTAGGGCCGGCGCTTACACAGTGCAGGGAAGCGGACGCTGGGGGACACGACAGGCACCGGAATGTAAGTATTTAGTGTTTGGGTTTTTTTACATTTACACTGGTAACCAGGGTAAACATCGGGTTACTAAGCGCGGCCCTGCGCTTAGTAACCCGATGTTTACCCTGGTTACCCAGGAACTTCGGCATCGTTGGTCGCTGGAGAGCTGTCTGTGTGACAGCTCTCCAGCGACCACACAACGACGAAACAGCGACGCTGCAGCGATCGGCATCGTTGTCTATATCGCTGCAGCGTCGCTTAATGTGACGGTACCTTTAGCCAAATTTCACTGACAGCTAATGGTAGGATTGCTATATAGGCACCTCAGAACCTCAGCTTGACTGGAAAAGACGTTCAGAAAAATTTAGCAGACTCTGGAGTTGTGATACATTGTTCTACTGCACAGAGACACCTGCACAAACATGGCCTTTATGTTAGAGTCATCAGAAGAAAAACACAGCTGTGTCCTCAACATAAAATTCTGCATCAGAAGTATGCAAAAGAACATTTAAACAAGCCTGATGCATTTTGGAAACATTTCATGTGGACCGATGAGGTTAAAATAGAACTCTGGCCACAATGATCAACGATATGTACGTGTGGAGAAAAAAAGGCACAGAGTTTCAGAAAAAGAACAATCTCGCCAACCATTATGCATGGGGGAAAAAATAGATTCAATTAAAGTTCAACAAATTCTTGATGCAAACCTAACACCATCTTAAAAAAGCTGAAGTTGAAAAGAGGATGACTTCTACAAATGTATAAAGATCCTATACACACACACACACACGTCAGAATCCACAATATTCTACCTCCAAAGATGCAAGCTGAAGGTTTTACAATGATCCTCACATGTCCCTGATCTGAACATCATTGAAAATGTGCGGCTAAACCCCATAATAGCAGTGTATGCAAGACGACCCAGGAATCTCACACAACTGGAAGAATATTCAAACAAGAATTGAAAACTCTTGGCTGGCTACAAAAAGCATTTAAAAGCTGTGATAAGTGAAAAGGGGGAGCTACTAGGTACTACAATGCAGGGTGAACAAACTTTGCCATTTGCCCACTTTCCTTTATGCAATTTTTAAAATGTTAAAGATGTAAAAAAAAAAATTCCTAAAACAAAGGAAATATGTCATCTTTAACATAGAAGCGGCTAACGTGACGCCAGAGGCGAGCAAGCGAAGCGGCTAACGTGCCGCCAGAGGCGAGCAAGAGAAGCGGCTAACGTGCCGCCAGAGGCGAGCAAGAGAAGCGGCTAACGTGCCGCCAGAGGCGAGCAAGAGAAGCGGCTAACGTGCCGCCAGAGGCGAGCAAGAGAAGCGGCTAACGTGCCGCCAGAGGCGAGCAAGAGAAGCGGCTAACGTGCCGCCAGAGGCGAGCAAGAGAAGCGGCTAACGTGCCGCCAGAGGCGAGCAAGTGAGGAGGGTAACATTACGCGAGAGGCGAGCAAGTGAAGTGGGTAACATGCCATCAGAGGGGAGCAAGAGAACCGGGTAACATGCCAGAGGCGAGCAAGAGATGTGGGTAACATGCGCCAGAGGCAAACAAGAGAAGGGGTTAACATGCCGCCAGAGGCAAGCAAGAGAAAGTGGTTAACATGCCGCCAGAGGCAAGCAAGAGAAGCGGGTAACATGCCGCCAAAGGCGAACTAGAGAAGCGGGTAACACGTCATGAGAGGCGAGCAGAGAAGTGGGTAATTTTTAAAATGTTAAAGATGTAAAAATAAAAAAAATGACACAAAGGAAATGTGTCATCTTTAACATGCCGCCAGAGAAGCAGGTAACATGCCGCCAGAGGCGAGCAAGAGAAGCAGGTAACATGCCGCCAGAGACGAGCAAGAGAAGAGGTTAACATGCCGCCAGAGACGAGCAAGAGAAGAGGTTAACATGCCGCCAGAGACGAGCAAGAGAAGAGGTTAACATGCCGCCAGAGACGAGCAAGAGAAGAGGTTAACATGCCGCCAGAGACGAGCAAGAGAAGAGGTTAACATGCCGCCAGAGACGAGCAAGAGAAGAGGTTAACATGCCGCCAGAGACGAGCAAGAGAAGAGGTTAACATGCCGCCAGAGACGAGCAAGAGAAGAGGTTAACATGCCGCCAGAGGCGAGCAAGAGAAGAGGTTAACATGCCACCAGAGGCAAGCAAGAGAAACGGGTAACATGCCACCAGAGGCAAGCAAGAGAAACGGGTAACATGCCACCAGAGGCAAGCAAGAGAAGCGGGTAACACGCCGTGAGAGGCAAGCAGAGAAGCGAGTTAGGCTACGTTCACACTAGCGTTGTGCGCCGTTGCGTCAGCGACGCAACGCACAACGCGTCAAAACGCACGCAAAAACGCTGCGTTTTGCGACGCATGCATCGGTTTTTGCCGAAAATCGGACGCAAGAAAAATGCAACTTGTTGCGTTTTCTTGGTCCGACGCTTGCGGCAAAAAAGACGCATGTGTCGCACAACGCAACAAAAAAAAAAAACACATGCGTCCCCCATGTTAAAGGGAACCTGTCACCCCGTTTTTTCGGTATGAGATAAAAATACCGTTAAATAGGGCCTGAGCTGTGCATTACAATAGTGTATTTTGTGGACCCCGATTCCCCACCTATGCTGCCGAAATACGTTACCGAAGTAGTCGTTTTCGCCTGTCAATCAGGCTGGTCAGGTCAAAAGGGTGTGGTGTCCTCCCCCAGATCTTGCGTAGTGTTCCGTTGGTGGCGTAGTGGTGTGCGCATGCCCAAGGTCCCGAATCCTCTGCCAGGGGTGTGAAAACAACAGCGATGTCCGTTATTCCATTGGTGGTCGGTGGGCGCGGCCATCTTGCTTTGGCCGCAGAATCGGCGCTCTGCTGGCCGCGGCTTCAGGAAAATGGCCGCGGGCATCCGCGCGTGCGCAGATGGCTATCGCGGCGGCCATTTTCGTGAAGCCGAGATGCGAATTCTGCTTCACGAAAATGGCCGCCGCGATAGCCATCTGCGCACGCGCGGATGCCCGCGGCCATTTTCCTGAAGCCGCGGCCAGCAGAGCGCCGATTCTGCGGCCAAAGCAAGATGGCCGCGCCCACCGACCACCAATGGAATAACGGACATCGCTGTTGTTTTCACACACCTGGCAGAGGATTCGGGACCTTGGGCATGCGCACACCACTACGCCACCAACGGAACACTACGCAAGATCTGGGGGAGGACACCACACCCTTTTGACCTGACCAGCCTGATTGACAGGCGAAAACGACTACTTCGGTAACGTATTTCGGCAGCATAGGTGGGGAATCAGGGTCCACAAAATACACTATTGTAATGCACAGCTCAGGCCCTATTTAACGGTATTTTTATCTCATACCGAAAAAATGGGGTGACAGGTTCCCTTTAAGTATAGGGGCGCATGACGCATGCGTCGCCGCTGCGTCGCCGACGCAAACCCGACGCACATTAGCTTAACGCTAATGTGAACGTAGCCTAAGGCTACGTTCACATTTGCGTTGTGCGCCGCAGCGTCAGCGCAGCAGCGCACAACGCAAACAAAAACGCGGCAAAACGCACGCTAAAACGCTGCGTTTTGCGCCGCATGCGTCGTTTTTGGCCGAAAGTTGGACGCAAAAAAAATGCAACTTGATGCGTTTCTTGCGTCCAACGCTTGCGGCCATGCGGCGCTAAACGCAGCACAACGCATGTCCATGCGCCCCCATGTTAAATATAGGGGCGCATGACGCATGCGGCGCTGACCGCAAATGTGAACGTAGCCTTAGGCTATGTTCACATTTGCGTTGTGCGCCGCAGCGTCGGCGCCGCGCGCCGCAGCGTCGGCGCCGCAGCGCACAACGCAAACAAAAACGCAGCAAAACGCATGCACAACGCTGCGTTTTGCACCGCATGCGTCCTTTTTTTAATTGATTTTGGACGCAGCAAAAATGCAACTCGCTGCGTCCTCTGCGCCCGGACGCGGGCGCCGCAGCGACGCATGCGGCGCAAAACGCAAGTGCGACGCATGTCCATGCGCCCCCATGTTAAATATAGGGGCGCATGACGAACGTAGGATGACATGTTGCGAGAGGCGAGCAGAGAAGCAGGTGACATGCGGCGAGAGGCGAGCAGAGAAGCAGGTGACATGCGGCGAGAGGCGAGCAGAGAAGCAGGTGACATGCGGCGAGAGGCGAGCAGAGAAGCAGGTGACATGCGGCGAGAGGCGAGCAGAGAAGCAGGTGACATGCGGCGAGAGGCGAGCAGAGAAGCAGGTGACATGCGGCGAGAGGCGAGCAGAGAAGCAGGTGACATGCGGCGAAAGGCGAGCAGAGAAGCAGGTGACATGCGGCGAAAGGCGAGCAGAGAAGCAGGTGACATGCGGCGAAAGGCGAGCAGAGAAGCAGGTGACATGCGGCGAGAGGTGAGCAGAGAAGCAGGTGACATGCGGCGAGAGGTGAGCAGAGGAGAGGGTGACATGCGTAAAAAGATTGCAATTCTACAATAAGGTCCGGCAAAACACATTCACAATAATCAGATGTAGTCATTTCACAATCGCGGTCTGGTGACTTCCTGAAGAACCAGGAAGTTTAGCGATACTCGAACCTACGTGATATCGTCCGATTATCCGCACACTGCCTCCGCTTTTCTTGTGCCGTGTAGTCTACTAACCTGTAATCTATGATGCAGATCTCACACGTTCAGATTTTCTCTAACAAAGCGTTTTACCGACTCTGCAAACAGTAATCAAAAGCGAAAGTGCCAGTTCTAGGCAGGTAAATGCTAGAGTATATGGGCTCCTTCAAGGTGTGACGTCATTTCCGGGGGCGTGTCCTATTGGGAGGGGGCGTGTTCTCCAAGGCGGCAAAGGAAAGCAGCATGACAGCTTGTGGACGCCATGGAGGTCAGTGGTTTCAGGGTGAAAAATGCTACTTGCCGATCGCTATTGGGGGGAGGCCCTGTGGTGGTCGACCTACTTGTCTGTGTGGGGAGTGACCCGTGGTGGGATTATGGGGGGCTCTGCTGCTGCTGGCTATTGTGGGGGACCCCTGCGGTGGTATTTTGGGGGGCTCCGCTGCTGCTGGCTATTGTGGGGGACCCTTGCGGTGGGATTTTGGGGGGCTCGGCTGCTGCTGGCTATTGTGGGGGACCCCTGCGGTGGGATTTTGGGGGGCTCGGCTGCTGCTGGCTATTGTGGGGGACCCCTGCGGTGGGATTTTGGGGGGCTCCGCTGCTGCTGGCTATTGTGGGGGACCCCTGTGGTGGGATTTTGGGGGGGCTCCGCTGCTGCTGGCTATTGTGGGGGACCCCTGCGGTGGGATTTTGGGGGGCTCGGCTGCTGCTGGCTATTGTGGGGGACCCCTGCGGTGGGATTTTTGGGGGCTCCGCTGCTGCTGGCTATTGTGGGGGACCCCTGTGGTGGGATTTGGGGGGGCTCCGCTGCTGCTGGCTATTGTGGGGGACCCCTGTGGTGGGATTTTGGGGGGCTCCGCTACTGCTGGCTATTGTGGGGGACCCCTGCGGTGTTATTTTGGGGGGGCTTCGCTGCTGCTGGCTATTGTGGGGGACCCCTGCGGTGCTATTGTGGGGGACCGCTGCGGTGGGATTTTGGGGGGGCTCCACTGCTGCTGGCTATTGTGGGGGACCGCTGCGGTGGGATTTTGGGGGGCTCCGCTGCTGCTGGCTATTGTAGGGGACCGCTGCGGTGGGATTTGGGGGGGCTCTGCTGCTGCTGGCTATTGTGGGGGATCCCTGCGGTGGGATTTTGGGGGGCTCCACTGCTGCTGGCTATTGTGGGGGACCGCTGCGGTGTGGTTTTGGGGGGCTCCGCTGCTGCTGGCTATTGTGGGGGACCGCTGCGGTGTGGTTTTGGTGGGCTCCGCTGCTGCTGGCTATTGTGGGGGACCCCTGTGGTGGGATTTTGGGGGGGCTCCGCTGCTGCTGGCTATTGTGGGGGACCCCTGCGGTGGGATTTTGGGGGGCTCCGCTGCTGCTGGCTATTGTGGGGGATCCCTGCGGTGGGATTTTTGGGGGGCTCCGCTGCTTCTGGCTATTGTGGGGGACCCCTGTGGTGGGATTTTGGGGGGCTCCGCTGCTGCTGGCTATTGTGGGGGACCCCTGCGGTGGGATTTGGGGGGGCTCTGCTGCTGCTGGCTATTGTGGGGGACCCCTGCGGTGGGATTTTGGGAGGCTCCGCTGCTGCTGGCTATTGTGGGGGACCCCTGTGGTGGGATTTTGGGGGGACCTGCTGCTGCTGGCTATTGTGGGATTTTGTGGGGTGGGGGACTGCTGCTGGCTGTTGTGGTGGACTTCTGTGGTAGGCGACCTGCTTGTGTGAGGGGGGCTGCAGGCTATTGGGGGACCCCTGACCTGCTTGTGGGGGGGCGAGCTGCTGCATGCTATTGGGGTGACCCATTTTAGTGGGGGGTGACCTGCTTGTGGGGGGGGGACCTGCTGGCATTTGGGGGGACCCCTGTGGTGGGATTTAGGGGTGACCTGCTGCTTATGGGGTGACTTGTTTGGGGTGGGAGACCTGCTGCTGGCTATTGGGGTGACCCCTATGGTGGGAACCCTGTGGTGTGATTTGGGGGCGATCTGCGTGCGGGGGACCCCTTTTAGTGAGGGTGACCTGCTTATGGTTGGGTTTGGGGAGGCGACCTGCTTGTTGCGGGACCCCTTTTAGTGGGGGCGACCTGCTTGTGGAGGGGTGACCTGCTGATGGCTATTGATGGGCCCCTGTGGTGGGGTTTGGGGGTGACCTGCTGGCTATTGAGGGGGACCCCTGTGGTGGGGTTTGGAGGTGACTTGCTGCTTACGGGGTGGACCCCTTTTAGTGGGGTCGACCTGCTGCTGGCTATTGGGGAGACCCTGGTGGTGGGGTTTGAGGGCGACATGCTAGTGGTCGGGTTTTGGGAGGGCGTGACCTGCTGTCTATTGGGGGGGACCCTTGTGGTGGATGTGGGGGGAGACCTGCTGCAAGCTATTGGGGGACCCCTGTGGTGGGATGTGGGGGTGACCTGCTTGTGGTGGGATGTGGGGAGGCGACCTGCATGTGAGGGGTGACCTGCTGCAGGCTATTTGGGGGACCCCTGTGGTGAGATTTGAGGGCGACCTGCTTGTGGGGAGGCGACCTGCTTGTCGTTGAATGTGGGGAGGCGACCTGCTTGTCGTTGAATGTGGGGAGGCGACCTGCTTGTCGTTGAATGTGGGGAGGCGACCTGCTTGTCGTTGAATGTGGGGAGGCGACCTGCTTGTCGTTGAATGTGGGGAGGCGACCTGCTTGTCGTTGAATGTGGGGAGGCGACCTGCTTGTCGTTGAATGTGGGGAGGCGACCTGCTTGTCGTTGAATGTGGGGAGGCGACCTGCTTGTCGTTGAATGTGGGGAGGCGACCTGCTTGTCGTTGAATGTGGGGAGGCGACCTGCTTGTCGTTGAATGTGGGGAGGCGACCTGCTTGTCGTTGAATGTGGGGAGGCGACCTGCTTGTCGTTGAATGTGGGGAGGCGACCTGCTTGTCGTTGAATGTGGGGAGGCGACCTGCTTGTCGTTGAATGTGGGGAGGCGACCTGCTTGTCGTAGAATGTGGGGAGGCGACCTGCTGCTGGCTATTGGGGGGATCCCGTGGTTGGATTTGGGGACGACCTGCTGCTTACTGGGGGATCCCTTTTATTGGGGGGCGACCTGCTTATGGGTTGGGTTTGGGGGGGGCTGAAGAGGGTTTAAGCTGGGTGGGGGGTGGACATCGAAGGGGGTGTGTGCTGGGTGGGGGGGTCCATGTCCGATGGGTGTTGGACGTCCGATGGGGGTTTGTGGGGGTTGGACGTCCGAAGGGGGGGTCCAAGTCCGATGGGGGTTTGTGCTGGGTGGGGGGGTCCACGTCTGATGGGGGTTTCTGCTGGGTGGGGGGTCTACATCTGGGGGTTTCTGCTGGGTGGGGGGGTTCCGCGTCCGGTGGGGGTTGTACGTCCGATGGGGGTTTGTGGGGGTTGGACGTCCGATGGGGGTTGGACGTCCGATGGGGGTTTGTGGGGGTTGGACGTCCGATGAGAGTTTAAGCTGGGGTGGCGTTCGATTGGAGGGGGTGTCTGATGGGATTTATGGTTGGGGCAGGGGGCGTCATATTTGGATTTACGCTTGAGGGGAGGGAATGTCTGGTGGGCTTTGGATTTATCCTGTGGGGTCCGCTGGTTAATGTGAGGTGGATGTTTCTGACTGGGGGAGCGAGGTTATGCTGTGTGGCCCGCTGGTTAATGTGAGGTGGAGGTTTCTGACTGGGGGAGCGAGGTTATGCTGTGTGGCCATCTGGTTGATGTGGGGGGGGGGGCTAATGCTTCATTGGGGTACACAAAAAAAAATATGAGTGTATGCTGCTTATGCTATGCAAAAAAAAAATGTAGATATTTCCCTGTAGAGGAGGCCACACCACCAACTGGCACGAAGCTAATCCTTTTTAGCTTAATGTCAGTAGGAGGCAGACATGGGTCTGGACCACCCAGCCCAGTTTCTGACTTAGGTTTTGGGGGGTTTTTTTATTAACGATTTTCCTTTTTTCTTTTTTTTTCTTTTTTTTTTTTTTTTTTTTTTTTTTTTTTTTTTTTTTTCCCAGATACGGCTTTTGAGGGCGACAGTGGAATTGTCACTCTAATCTCCCACCTAGAATTGTCACTACCGTATCATCTGTGGTCTACGAGGCAAGGCCCTAACACATCAAGAGTGTTTGTGGTTCCCCAGAGGACGGTCCATGCCACGAATCCCCCTACCCTCTGGCCCCCCCAGAGCCAGATAGAGTAGGGAGGGAAGACGAATCCGTTATGTGCCAGCCGCCGAAAGGTCTGCGTCCAGGTTATTCCATGCCCATCTTCATCATCGGTCTGTGAAGAATGATGTGTGATCTTCAGGACACATATATCCTACCAGGCAGTGAGGGGGCTACTTTAAAAAAAAAAAAAAAAAAAAAATGGAAAGGACAGGACAAGTATGTCCTAGTTTGCCCCTGAGCTATATGGACGTCTCCTGGGGAAACCTTCCTATTCATGCAGCCTCCATGTTTTCCAGAGGCTCCTGTGACCCTGCTCTTAAAATATCCAGGCTTCGGTCAAGGCCTTCTCTGGTGGCCGGTCCACACCGCCAGTGCCCTGAACAATCATGCACGCCAACTTTCTAGTGTGTCCTACTCTGCACTTATCAGTTTAAGAGTACTTCGCTTCTGCAACAGAGGACTAAAGTCTGCCTCCCAAGAGATCTGCTGTTCAATTTTGGTTGTTTTGGAAATGTTCTGTCCAAAAAACCGATGGGACAACTCTCCGACCCGCCAGGAAAAGACGAGACCTTCCTTTAGGCCAACCCCCTCCTGGCATCCATGAACCCACCAGCACTGGTCTGCTAGGCCTGGATCTAGCAGACTCTCTTCGACATGATGGGGCGTTCCCACCTAGGATGTTTCTCAGGGTCGGCTGCCGTGTCCTTCACAATTCAAGGCCGGTATTATGATCTCTGGTCTGGGACACCGAAACCTCAGACATCGGAGGCAGGCCTGGGGGGAACAGAGCCACATACCAAACCGACAGTCCAGCCCGCATGCACCAACAGCATATTACAGTTTGAAAATACTGTAGAAATGCATAAAATGAAACAAGCAAAGGCATAAAGTTATTCAATGCAAAAAAATGCAGTTTTATAAAATTAGAAATGTTTCTATATCTAATGGTAAAATGATATTTATCCAGTATTTCTATAAGTAAAAGTCTGAGATTTCTGTGGGAAATGGTCATTTGTTCCTCTTAAACCAGTTCTGAATGTAAATAAAACATTGCTCTGATGAAGTCTCCACATTGTATTTTAGCCTTTCATTTCATGCGTAGGGCAGGACAAGCTCATGATGTATCTGTGTAACACATGTAAGGTGCTATAATAACAGCCTTAGGCTGGTTTCACACCAGCGTTCGGCAGGACTGCGGATGGCAGCCTTCTTCCTCCGTTAAGGCTACTTTCACACTAACGTCGCTTGCTGTACGTCTCAATGCGTCGTTTTGGAGAAAAAACGCATCCTGCAAAGTTGCCTGCATGATGCGTTTTTTCTCCATAGACTTTCATTAGCAACACATTGGGACGGATTGCCACACGTCGCATCCGTCATGCGACAGATGCGTCGTGTTTTGGCGGACCGTCGGCACAAAAAAAGTTCCATGTAACTTTTTTTGTGCGTCGAGTCCGCCATTTTCGACCGCGCATGCATGGCCGAAACTCCGCCCCCTCCTCCCCAGAACTCACAATGGGCCACGGATGCGTTGTAAAACTGCCTCCGCTGCCCACGTTGTTCTACATAAAACACACTGTCCGTCGGGCCGACGGTCTGCGACGGCCCGTACCGACTGACTAGTGTGAAAGCAGCCTAAGCCCTGCTCACTGCCACAACTCTTTATTCAGTTCCGCCTACGTCTGCATGCGTCCTGCATACCCTATCTTTAATATTGGGTACGCAGGCCAAGCGGATGCCTCCACATGCGTTGTTTTAATGCTGCGCCGACTGCAATAAAATGCAACATGTTGCGTTCGACGCAGTTCAGCGCATCTTCAAAATGAGGCATGCCTGCGTACCCAATGTTAGATAGGGGACGCATGCAGACTTAGGAGGATCTGAAGGAAGAGGTGCAGCAGTGGGCGGGGCTTAATGGAGGAAGAAGGCTGCCGAACGCTGGTGTGAAACCTGCCTGAGACAGGTAAGCCACCTTTGAAACAATGTTCACATGTACAAGCTCTTAGCCCCTTTGTGGCGGGGCCAATTTTTTAAAATCTGACCAGTGTCACTTTATATAGTAATAACTCTGGAATGCTTCAACATCCCATTGATTTTGAGATTAATTTTTTTTTTCGTGTTATATTAGACTTTATGATAATGGTATACTTGAGTTGATATGTTTTGCTTTATTTTGTAAAAAATCTGAAATTTTACAAATTTTAAAAAATATACATTTTTAGTGATTTTCCCTTTAAGGCCGGAGTCACACAAGAGAGGAATACGGACGAGTGCTATGCGAGAAAAAAATCGCATAGCACTCGAACCAATGTTAATCTCCCATCACTTTTTTTTTCACGGCCGTATATGTGCGAGTGAAATTGCAGTATGCTGTGATTTGCACCGTATATCAGCCGAGACTCGCCAATGAAAGTATATTTGTGCAAGAAAAACTCGCACCACACGGGCCATCAGTGTGACTTGCGAGAAATACGCAACGGTGTCCTTTGAAAGGCCGACAATTCAGGTGCAGTGTACAGTAAAATCACACTGACAGGTTACAATAGAATAGATATATATACACACAGTATAGGTGTATTTAAAATCTAAAGAGATACACTACAGACCAAAAGTTTGGACACACCTCATTTAAAGATTTTTCTGTATTTTCATGACTATGAAAATTGTACATTCACACTGAAGGCATCAAAACTATGAATTAACACGTGGAATTATATACTTAACAAAAAAGTGTGAAACAACTGAAATTATGTCTTATATTCTAGGTTCTTCAAAGTAGCCACCTTTTTCTTTGACTGCTTTGCACACTCTTGGCATTCTCTTGATGAGCTGCAAGAGGTAGTCACTGGGAATGATTTTCACTTCACAGGTGTGCCCTGTCAGGTTTAATAAGTGGGATTTCTTGCCTTATAAATGGGTTTGGGACCATCAGTTGTGTTGTGCAGAAGTCTGGTGGATACACAGCTGATAGTCCTACCGAATAGACTGTTAGAATTTGTATTATGGCAGGAAAAAAGCAGGTAAGTAAAGAAAAACGAGTGGCCATCATTACTTTAAGAAATGAAGGTCAGTCAGTCCGAAAAATTGGGAAAACTTTGAAAGTGTCCCCAAGTGCAGTGGCAAAAACCACCAAGCGCTACTAAGAAACTGGCTCACATGAGGACCGCCCCAGGAAAGGAATACCAAGAGTCACCTCTGCTTCTGAGGATAAGTTTATCCGAGTCACCAGCCTCAGAAATCGTAGGTTAACAGCAGCTCAGATTAGAGACCAGGTCAATGCCACACAGAGTTCTAGCAGCAGACACATCTCTACAACAACTGTTAGGGCTTGTTTCCATTTGCGAAAAACACATCCGTATCTCGCATGTGGAAACCAAGCTGTGGCGCCGACACTTTGGAGCGGAGCATGCAGCTCCATGTGTTCCTATGCGGCCGCACGCTCCGCTCTGGAGTGCCGGTGCTACAGCTTGGTTTCCACATGCGAGATACGGACGTGTTTCTCGCAAATGGTAACAAGCCCTTAAGAGGAGACTTTGTGCAGCAGGCCTTCATGGTAAAATAGCTGCTAGCAAACCACTGCTAAGGACAGGCAACAAGCAGAAGAGACTTGTTTGGGCTAAATAACGCAAGGAATGGACGTTAGGCCAGTGGAAACCTGTGCTTTGGTCAGATGAGTCCAAATTTGAAATCTTTGGTTCCAACCACCGTGTCTTTGTACACAGAAAAGGTGAATGGATGGACTCTAAATGCCTGGTTTCCACCGTGAAGCATGGAGGAGGAGGTGTGATGGTGTGGGGGCTTTGCTGGTGACACTGTTGGGGATTTATTCAAAACTGAAGGCATACTGAACCAGCATGGCTACCACAGCATCTTGCAGCGGCATGCTATTCCATCCGGTTTGCGTTTAGTTGGACCATCATTTATTTTTCAACAGGACAATGACCCCAAACACACCTTCAGGCTGTGTAAGGGCTATTTGACCAAGAAGGAGAGTGATGGGGTGCTACGCCAGATGACCTGGCCTCCACAGTCACCAGACCTGAACCCAATCGAGATGGTTTGGGGTGAGCTGGACCGCAGAGTGAAGGCAAAAGGGCCACCAAGTGCTAAGCATCTCTGGGAACTCCTTCAAGATTGTTGGAAGACCATTCCCAGTGACTACCTCTTGAAGCTCATCAAGAGAATGCCAAGAGTGTGCAAAGCAGTCATCAAAGCAAAACGTGGCTACTTTGAAAAACCTAGAATATAAGACATATTTTCAGTTGCCTTACACTTTTATTAAGTATATAATTCCACATAGTTTTGATGCCTTCAGTGTGAATGTACAGTTTTCATAGTCATGAAAATACAGAAAAATCTTTAAATGAGGTGTGTCTAAACATTTGGTCTGTACTGTCTGTGTGTATGTATGTGTGTGTGTATATGTATGTGTGTATATATATATATATATATATATATATATATATATATATTATAATATATCACACGGACAGCGGAATAGCTGATAGATAATTTGTCGGCTTCTGTTAAATCATTGCAGAGGCTGACAGGATAGGAGACATGGTTTACATACAGTAAACCATTGCAGAACAGTTAGACTTATATAGGTCAGTGACTAATACGGTTAGTAGTGTGTGTGTGTGTAAAATTTGGGGCCTGTATGTATTTAATAATGTTTTCACTGAAAAACCTGGCGTGGGCTCCCGCACAATTTTCTGTGCCACAGAGGGAAAGCCAGTGACTGAGGACAGATATTATAGCCTAGAGAGGGACCATGGTTATTGCCACCCCAGAAAAGGTGCATCTGTAAGATGCGCCAATCCTGGCACTCAGCCTCTGTCTTCTCACTGCCCTGTAGCGGTGGCATATGGGGTAATAAGGGGTTAATGTCACCTTTGTATTGTAAGGTTACATTAGGCCAGCTTAGTAATGGAGAGATGTCTGATAGATGCCTCTCCATTACTAACCTGTGGGCTTGATGTTACTTGACAATAAAAAGGTGACATCAACCGTACAATTATGAACCCCTCTGCTACAGGGCAAGTGGGAAGAGCGAGGCTAAGTGCCAGAATTGGCACATCTGTAAGATGTGCCATTTCTGCGACGGCTGAGAGCTGATGGTTTTTAGCCTGTGGGGCTGCCAATATCCATGGCCTCTTCACAGGCTATAAATATCAGCCTACAGCTGTCTGCCTAGCATTTGCTGGTTGGATTTTATGTCAATATTTTGTGTCCCCCTGTAAAATAGCCAGTAAAGGCTAAGCAAACAGCTGTGAGCTGATATTAATAGCCTGGGAACCTTTATGATTATTGGCTCCTTTCCAGAATAGTAACATCAGCTGTCAGCATTCCCACTGCTGGTTATGAAAATGATGCAGGAGCCCATGCAGGTTTTATTTTTTCAAAAATAAACATATTGCATTTCACGCAGGTTTCTTAGTTGTTTTTTTTACAGCATATGTAGGTTAATTATGTTAATGCTCCTACATGGGTGTGTGTGTGTCTTTAGTTAATATTAATAAGGGTATCTCGTGAAGAGTTTGAATAAGGAAATGCATCAAATTCCTTTATTTATTTTATTTTTAATATATCTTTATTTAGCGCTCACGATTTACAGAAACGCATCAAATCCGCATAAAAAAGTACAGAATTTCCACTGCGTTTTCTGCTAAGAGACGCACTAACCATGCAGACATTTCCTCAAGCAAATCTGCAACGTGCGCACATAGCCTTAACCATTATGCGTCTATATTCATTAATGAGCAGAACCACGTGACCGCTGAACACAGGAAGAGCTGCCCGGAGACCATCGGACATGCAGGGACCGTGCCAGGAGCAGGTGAGTATGTGACAGCCACCGCTTCCCCGCCGACAATGACTCGAGTATAAGCCGAGAGGGTCTCTTTCTGCCCAAAAAAATTTCGGCTTATACGCGAGTATATACGGTACAGCACTCTAGAAGGGTGTGTATAAGGGCATATAGGTGCTGGTGGTACTATATATGGGGAAAACCTGGTGACAGGTTCCCTTTAACCCCTTCCCGACCTTTGACGCCACGTAGGCGTCATGAAAGTCGGTGCCAATCCGACCCATGACGCCTATGTGGCGTCATGGAATGATCGCATCCCTGCAGATCGGGTGAAAGGGTTAACTCCAATTTCACCCGATCTGCAGGGACAGGGGGAGTGGTACTTCAGCCCAGGGGGGTGGCTTCACCCCCCCCGTGGCTACGATCGCTCTGATTGGCTGTTGAAAGTGAAACTGCCAATCAGCGATTTGTAATATTTCACCTAAAAAACTGGTGAAATATTACAATCCAGCCATGGCCGATGCTGCAATATCATCGGCCATGGCTGGAAACCCTGATGTGAGCCCCCCCACCCCACCGATCACCCCCCCAAGCCACCGATCTGTCCCGTAGTCCCCTCCGTCCTGTGCTCCGCTCCCCCGTCCTCCTGTCCGCTCCCCCCGTGCTCCTATGCCACCCCCCCGTGCCCCGATCTCCCCCCCCCTTATACTTACCGAGGCTCCCGGTGTCGGTCCGTCTTCTCCATGGGCGCCGCCATCTTCCAAAATGGCGGGCGCATGCTCAGTGCGCCCACCGAATCTGCCGGCCGGCAGATTCGTTACAAGTACATTTTGATCGCTGTGGTAGGTTCTGTCACAGCGATCAAAATAAAAAAAAATAATAAATAAACCCCCCCCTTTATCACCCCCATAGGTAGGGACAATAATAAAATAAAGAAAATATTTTTTTTCTTTTTCCACTAGGGTTAGGGTTTCAACTAGGGTTAGAACTAGGGGTAGGGTTAGGGGTAGCGTTAGGGTTACCGGTAGGGTTAGGGGTAGGGTTAGGGTTATGGCATGTGCACACAGTGCGGATTTGGCTGCGGATCCGCAGCGTATTGGCCGCGGATCCGCAGCGTATTGGCCGCGGATCTGCAGCGGATTGGCCGCGGATCCGCAGCGGATTGGCCGCTGCGAATTCGTAGCAGTTTTCCATCAGGTTTACAGTACCATGTACACCTATGGAAAACCAAATCCGCTGTGCCCATGGTGCGGAAAATCCCGTGCAGAAACGCTGCGTTGTATTTTCCGCAGCATGTCAATTGTTTGTGCGGATTCCGCAGCGTTTTACACCTGTTCCTCAATAGGAATCCGCAGGTGAAATCCGCACAAAAAAACACTGGAAATCTGCTGTAAATCCGCAGGTAAAACGCAGTGCCTTTTACCTGCAGATTTTTCAAAAATCGTGCGGAAAAATCTCACGAATCCGCAACGTGGGCACATAGCCTTAGGGTTAGGGTTGGAATTAGAGTTAGGGTTGGAATTAGGGCTAGGGTTGGAAATAGGGATAAGATTAGGCTTGTGGTTAGGGTTACGGATAGGGTTAGGGGTGTGTTGGGGTTACAGTTGTGGTTAGGGTTGGGATTAGGGTTAGGGTTGGGATTAGGGTTACGGGTGTGTTGGGGTTAGGGTTGTGGTTAGGGGTGTGTTGGGGTTAGGGTTGTGATTAGGGTTATGGCTACAGTTGGGATTAGGATTAGGGGTGTGTTGGGGTTAGTGTTGAGGTTAGAATTGAGGGGTTTCCACTGTTTTAGGCACATCAGGGGTCTCCAAACGCAACATGGCGCCACCATTGATTCCAGCCAATCTTGCGTTCAAAAAGTCAAATGGGGCTCCCTCCCTTCCAAGCCCCGACGTGCGCCCAAACAGAGGTTTACCCCCACATTTGGGGTACCAGCATACTCAGGACAAACTGGGCAACAACTGTTGGGGTCCAATTTCTCCTGTTACCCTTGCAAAAATAAAAAATTACTTGCTAAAACATAATTTTTGAGGAAAGAACAATTATTTTTTATTTTCACGGCTCTGCGTTATAAACTTCTGTGAAGCACTTGGGGGTTGAAAGTGCTCACCACACATCTAGATAAGTTCCTTCGGGGGTCTAGTTTCCAAAATGGGGTCACTTGTGGGGTGTTTCTACTGTTTAGGCACATCAGGGGCTCTGCAAATGCAACGTGATGCCCGCAGACCATTCCATCAAAGTCTGCATTTCAAATGTCACTACTTCCCTTCCGAGCCCTGACGTGCGCCCAAACAGTGGTTTACCCCCACATATGGGGTATCAGCGTACTCACAACAAACTGGGCAACAAATATTGGGGTCCAATTTCTCCTGTTACCCTTGTGAAAATAAAAAATTGCTTGCTAAAACATCTTTTTTGAGGAAAGAAAAATGATTTTTTATTTTCACGGCTCTGCGTTGTAAACTTCTGTGAAGCACTTGGGGGTTGAACGTGCTCACCACACATCTAGATAAGTTCCTTGGGGGGTCTAGTTTCCAAAATGGGGTCACTTTTGGGGGTTTCTACTGTTTAGGCATATCAGGGGCTCTGCAAACGTAACATGATGCCCGCAGACCATTCCATCAAAGTCTGCATTCCAAAACGTCACTACTTCCCTTCCGAACCCCGGCATGTGCCCAAACAGTGGTTTACCCCCACATATGGGGTATCAGCGTACTCAGGAGAAACTGGACAACAACTTTTGGGGTCCAATTTCTCCTGTTACCCTTGCAAAAATTAAAAATTCTGGGCTAACAAATAATTTTTGAGGAAAGGAAACACATTTATTATTTTCACGGCTCTGCGTTATAAACTTCTGTGAAGCACTTGGGGGTTTAAAGTGCTCACCACACATCTAGATTAGTTCCTTGGGAGGTCTAGTTTCCAAAATGGGGTCACTTGTGCGGGAGCTCCAATGTTTAGGCACACAGGGGCTCTCCAAACGCGACATGGTGTCCGCTAATGATTGGAGCTAATTTTCCATTCAAAAAGCCAAATGGCGTGCCTTCCCTTCCGAGCCCTGCTGTGCGCCCAAACAGTGGTTTACCCCCACATATGGGGTATCATCGTACTCAGGACAAACTGGACAACAACATTTGGGGTCCAATTTCTCCTACTACCCTTGGGAAAATAAAAAATTCTGGGTTAAAAATCATTTTTGAGGAAAGAAAAATTATTTTTTATTTTCACGGCTCTGCGTTATAAACTTCTGTGAAGCACCTGGGAGTTATAAGTGCTCACTATGCATCTAGATAAGTTCCTTGGGGGGTCTAGTTTCCAAAATGGGGTCACTTGTAGGGGAGCTCCAATGTTTAGGCACACAGGGGCTCTCCAAACGCGACATGGTGTCCGCTAACGATTGGAGCTAATTTTCCATTCAAAAAGTCAAATGCCGCTCCTTCCCTTCCGAGCCTTACCATGTGCCCAAACAGTGGTTTACCCCCACATGTGAGGTATCGGTGTACTCAGGAGAAATTGTCCAACAAATTTTAGGATCCATTTTATCCTGTTGCCCATGTGAAAATGAAAAAATTGAGGCTAAAATAATTTTTTTGTGAAAAAAAAGTACTGTTTCATTTTTACGGATCAATTTGTGAAGCACCTGGGGGTTTAAAGTGCTCACTATGCTACTAGATAAGTTCCTTGGGGGGTCTAGTTTCCAAAATGGGGTCACTTGTGGGGGAGTTCCAATGTTTAGGCACACGGGGGCTCTCCAAACGCGACATGGTGTCCGCTAAAGAGTGGAGCCAATTTTTCATTGAAAAAGTCAAATGGCGCTCCTTCCCTTCCGAGCCCTGCCGTGCGCCCAAACAGTGGTTTACCCCCACATATGAGGTATCAGCGTACTCAGGACAAATTGGACAACAAAGTTCGTGGTCCAGTTTCTCCTTTTACCCTTGGGAAAATAAAAAAAATTTCGCTAAAAGATCATTTTTGTGACTAAAAAGTTAAATGTTCATTTTTTCCTTCCATGTTGCTTCTGCTGCTGTGAAACACCTGAAGGGTTAATAAACTTCTTGAATGTGGTTTTGAGCACCTTGAGGGGTGCAGTTTTTAGAATGGTGTCACTTTTGGGTATTTTCAGCCATATAGAACCCTCAAACTGACTTCAAATGTGAGGTGGTCCCTAAAAAAAATGGTTTTGTAAATTTTGTTGTAAAAATGAGAAATCACTGGTCAAATTTTAACCCTTATAACTTCCTAGCAAAAAAAAAAAATTGTTTCCAAAATTGTGCTGATGTAAAGTAGACATGTGGGAAATGTTATTTATTAACTATTTTGTGTCACATAACTCTCTGGTTTAACAGAATAAAAATTCAAAATGTGAAAATTGCAAAATTTTCAAAATTTTTGCCAAATTTCCGTTTTTTTCACAAATAAACTCAGAAATTATCGACCTAAATTTACCACTATCATGAAGCCCAATATGTCACGAAAAAACAGTCTCAGAATCGTTAGGATCCGTTGAAACGTTCCTGAGTTATTACCTCATAAAGGGACACTGGTCAGAATTGCAAAAAACGGCAAGGTCATTAAGGCCAAAATAGGCTGGGTCATGAAGGGGTTAAGAAACCTATGGAACTAGGTTAAAATTAGCATTTTTTTGGATGGTGAAAAACTTGTAATTTAAATATTGATGGTGGCTGAACTGCAGGTGGTCTGTGTCGCTTCATAAGTTTAAGGCCGGGGTCACACTAGCGTAGAATACTTCAACTCAAAAATATTGCACGAATCCGTTCATTCCTCAACCAAGAATCTGCAAAAACCCTAGTCCATGCCCTCATCATCTCTCGCCTTGACTACTGCAACCTTCTGCTCTGTGGCCTCCCCTCAAACACTCTCGCACCCCTCCAATCTATTCTAAACTCTGCTGCCCGACTAATCCACCTGTCCCCCCGCTATTCTCCGGCCTCTCCCCTCTGTCAATCCCTTCACTGGCTCCCCATTGCCCAGAGACTCCAGTACAAAACCCTAACCATGACGTACAAAGCCATCCACAACCTGTCTCCTCCTTACATCTGCGACCTCATCTCCCGGTACTTTCCTACACGCAACCTCCGATCCTCACAAGATCTCCTTCTCTACTCCCCTCTTATCTCCTCTTCCCACAATCGCATACAAGATTTCTCTCGCGTATCACCCCTACTCTGGAACCCTCTACCACAACACATCAGACTCTCGCCCACCATCGAAACCTTCAAAAAGAATCTGAAGACCCACCTCTTCCGACAAGCCTACAACCTGCAGTAACCACCGATCGACCAAACCGCTGCATGACCAGCTCTACCCTCACCTACTGTATTCTCACCCATCCCTTGTAGATTGTGAGCCTTCGCGGGCAGGGTCCTCTCTCCTACTGTACCAGTTATGACTTGTATTGTTCAAGATTATTGTACTTGTTATTATGTATACCCCTCCTCACTTGTAAAGCGCCATGGAATAAATGGCGCTATAACAATAAATAATAATAATAATACGGACGAGCGCTATGTGAGAAAGCATCACATGGCACTCGGACCAGTGTTAATCTATGGGGCAGATCACATCTGTGATTATTTTTTCATGCCGAATCAGCACACGAGAACAATCGCAGCATATATACCTGACAGGGGCCCATACAGTCTATATCTACAATAATATATATCTGACAGGGGCCCATACATTCTGATATCATCACTAATATATACCAGACAGGGGTCCATTCATTCTGATATCATCACTAATATATATACCTGACGGGGCCCATACATTCTGATATCATCAGTAATATATACCTGACAGGGGCTCATACATTCTGATATCACTAATACAGTTAGGTCCATATATATTTGGACAGAGACAACATTTTTCTAGTTTTGGTTATAGACAATACCACAATGAATTTTAAACAAAACAATTCAGATGCAGTTGAAGTTCAGACTTTCAGCTTTCATTTGAGGGTATCCACATTAAAATCGGATGAAGGGTTTAAGAGTTTCAGCTCCTTAACATGTGCCACCCTGATTTTAAAAGGACCAAAAGTAATTGGACAGATTCAATAATTTTAAATAAAATGTTCATTTTTAGTACTTGGTTGAAAACCCTTGGCTGGCAATGACTGCCTGAAGTCTTGAACTCATGGACATCACCAGACGCTGTGTTTCCTCCTTTTTGATGCTCTGTCAGGCCTTCACTGCGGTGGTTTTCAGTTGCTGTTTGTTTGTGGGCCTTTCTGTCTGAAGTTTAGTCTTTAACAAGTGAAATGCATGCTCAATTTGGTTGAGATCAGGTGACTGACTTGGCCATTCAATAATATTCCACTTCTTTGATTTAATTAACTCCTGGGTTGCTTTGGCTTCATGTTTTGGGTCATTGTCTATCTGTAGGATGAAACGACGACCAATCAGTTTGGCTGCATTTAGCTGGATCTGAGCACACAGTGTGGCTCTGAATACCTCAGAATTCATTCGGCTGCTTCTGTCCTGTGTCACATCATCAATAAACACTAGTGACCCAGTGCCACTGGCAGCCATGCATGCCCAAGCCATCACACTGCCTCCGCCGTGTTTTACAGATGATGTGGTATGCTTTGGATCATGAGCTGTACCACGCCTTCGCCATACATTTCTCTTTCCATCATTCTGGTAGAGGTTGATCATGGTTTCATCTGTCCAAAGAATGTTCTTCCAGAACTGTGCTGGCTTTTTTAGATGTTTTATAGCAAAGTCCAGTCTAGCCTTTTTATTCTTGATTCTTATGAGTGGCTTGCACCGTGCAGTGAACCCTCTGTATTTACTTTCATGCAGTCTTCTCTTTATGGTAGATTTGGATATTGATACGCCTACCTCCTGGAGAGTGTTGTTCACTTGGTTGGCTGTTGTGAAGGGGTTTCTCTTCACCATGGAGATTATTCTTCTATCCTCCACCACTGTTGTCTTCCGTGGACGCCCAGGTCTTTTTGCATTGATGAGTTCACCAGTGCTTTCTTTCTTTCTCAGGATGTACCAAACTGTAGATTTTGCCACTCCTAATATTGTAGCAATTTCTCGGCTTGGTTTTTTCTGTTTTCGCAGCTTAAGGATGGCTTGTTTCACTTGCATGGAGAGCTCCTTTGACCGCATGTTTACTTCACAGCAAAACCTTCCAAATGCAAGCACCACATCTCAAATCAACTCCAGGCCTTTTATCTGCTTAATTGAGAATGACATAACGGAGGGATTGCCCACACCTGTTCATGAAATAGCCTTGGAGTCAATTGTCCAATTACTTTTGGTCCCTTTAAAAACAGGGTTGCACATGTTAAGGAGCTGAAACTCCTAAACCCTTCATCCAATTTTATTGTGGATACCCTCAAATGAAAGCTGAAAGTCTGAACTTCAACTGCATCTGAATTGTTTTGTTTAAAATTCATTGTGGTAATGTCTATAACCAAAATTAGAAAAATGTTGTCTCTGTCCAAATTTATATGGACCTAACTGTATATACCTGACAGGGGCCCATACATTCTGATACCATCACTAATATATATAAAGTGTGTATACTGGCGCCTAGTCACCTGAAAGGGTAGAGTAGGATGCTGTGGGAGCTGCAAGTGGTTGCAACAGGCTCTGCGCCAATCCTGTTAGAAAAAAACCAAGTAATGAAAGATAATAGAAACCACTGCGCTTCCCAAAGACAACAGAACAAGCAGATAAAAACTAGACTTACTTGATAAGGAGTTAGTTAATGGGTATAGGAGCCGGAGGTTCCCATAGGAGTGGGGTGGAACCTGATTAAGATATATAGCTGGAAAGAATGTAGCACAGTTAATGGGGTGTTAAAAAAGTGCAACTGTAATAATAGAGGGTATTGTGTACACACTCACTTATTATGAGAGGCTATTTATATGCTGAGCTGCAAGAAGTGTTCCTATGTAGGAGCTGCCAATCCTCCTTCCTTAAAGGATGTTTCTAAGGAGAAATAGCGTGTTACTAATACAAGGGTATACGCATACAACTTCAACCTATTAATAATATAGATTCAGACTACTCACTGCTTGTATGGGAGATCACCAGCGCCTCGCGTGCCCCGGCCGGAAGCAACGCTGAGGACGCGGCGGTGACTGGGGGGCGGAGCTGTAGTGACGTCACACAGAGTAAGGACGGGAGCGTGGTGGAGGCAGCTTGTCTCCACCACGCTCCCGTCCTTACTCTGTGTGACGTCACTACAGCTCCGCCCCCCAGTCACCGCCGCGTCCTCAGCGTTGCTTCCGGCCGGGGCACGCGAGGCGCTGGTGATCTCCCGCGCTCCCGCAGTCTTGCTAGAACGCGCTCCTGCAGGAAACCCCTGGTATCCTCCTGCATCATCTATTGCCGGACTTAACTAGCGCTATCACACCTAGAGGCATTGACCCTAACAGTATCGGGTGAGTGAACAGACAACTTTATCCCTTTGCTATTTCTAGTTTAACATGTTCCAGGACAGATTATCCATGGTATGATAGATCGCTTATATCATCATTTATCCTTCTTCACATTAGTATCGACTAAACTACACTGCGGCTAGCTAGCACCACCGGTGCAGCCACCAGACCCCCATACAAGCAGTGAGTAGTCTGAATCTATATTATTAATAGGTTGAAGTTGTATGCGTATACCCTTGTATTAGTAACACGCTATTTCTCCTTAGAAACATCCTTTAAGGAAGGAGGATTGGCAGCTCCTACATAGGAACACTTCTTGCAGCTCAGCATATAAATAGCCTCTCATAATAAGTGAGTGTGTACACAATACCCTCTATTATTACAGTTGCACTTTTTTAACACCCCATTAACTGTGCTACATTCTTTCCAGCTATATATCTTAATCAGGTTCCACCCCACTCCTATGGGAACCTCCGGCTCCTATACCCATTAACTAACTCCTTATCAAGTAAGTCTAGTTTTTATCTGCTTGTTCTGTTGTCTTTGGGAAGCGCAGTGGTTTCTATTATCTTTCATCACTAATATATACCTGACAGGGGCCCATACATTCTGATATCATAACTAATATATATACCTGACGGGGCCCATACATTCTGATATCATCAGTAATATATACCTGACAGGGGCTCATACATTCTGATATCATCACTAATATACACCTGACAGGGGCCCATACATTCTGATATCATCACTAATATATACCTGACAGGAGCCCATACATTCTGATATCACTAATATATACCTGACAGGAGCCCATACATTCTGATATCATCACTAATATATACCTGACGGGGCCCATACATTCTGATATCATCACTAATATATCTGACAAGGGCCCATACATTCTGATACATCACTAATATATATACCTGACAGGGGCCCATACATTCTGATATCATCACTAATATATACCTGACAGGGGCCCATACATTCTGATATCATCACTAATATATACCTGACAGGGGCCCATACATTCTGATATCATCACTAATATATACCTGACAGGGGCCCATACATTCTGATGATATCACTAATATATACCTGACAGGGGCCCATACATTCTGATATCATCACTAATATATACCTGACAGGAGCCCATACATTCTGATATCATCACTAATATATACCTGACAGGAGCCCATACATTCTGATATCATCACTAATATATATACCTGAGAGGAGCCCATGCATTCTGATATCATCAGTAATATATACCTGACAGGGGCCCATACATTCTGATATCATCACTAATATATACCTGACAGGGGCCCATACATTCTGATATCATCACTAATATATACCTGACAGGGGCCCATACATTCTGATATCATCACTAATATATACCTGACAGGAGCCCATACATTCTGATACATCACTAATATATATACCTGACAGGGGCCCATACATTCTGATATCATCACTAATATATACCTGACAGGGGCCCATACATTCTGATATCATCACTAATATATACCTGACAGGAGCCCATACATTCCGATATCATCACTAATATATATACCTGAGATGAGCCCATGCATTCTGATATCATCAGTAATATATACCTGACAGGGGCCCATACATTCTGATATCATCACTAATATATACCTGACAGGGGCCCATACATTCTGATATCATCACTAATATATACCTGACAGGAGCCCATACATTCTGATACATCACTAATATATACCTGACAGGGGCCCATACATTCTGATATCATCACTAATATATACCTGACAGGAGCCATACATTCTGATATCATCACTAATATATACCTGACAGGAGCCCATACATTCTGATACCATCACTAATATATACCTGACAGGAGCCCATGCATTCTGATACCATCACTAATATATACCTGACAGGAGCCCACACATTCTGATATCATCACTACTGTAATATATACCTCACAGAGGCCCATACATTCTGATATTATCACTAATATACACCTGACAGGAGCCCACACATTCTGATACCGTCAATAATATATATACCTGATAGGAGCCCATACATTCTGATATCATCACTTATATATACCTGACAGGAGCCCGTACAGTCTACAGTATATCTACAGTAATATATACCTGACAGGAGCCCGTACAGTCTATATCTACAATAATATATACCTGACAGGAGCCTGTACAGTCTGTATCTACAATAATATATACCTGACAGGAGCCCGTACAGTCTGTATCTACAATAATATATACCTGACAGGAGCCCATACAGTCTATATCTACAATAATATATACCTGACAGGAGCCTGTACATTCTATATATACAATAATATATACCTGACAGTAGCCCGTACAGTCTATATCTACAATAATATATACCTGACAGGAGCCCGTACAGTCTATATCTACAATAATATATGCCTGAAAGGAGTCTGTACAGTCTATATCTACAATAATATATACCTGACAGGAGCCCGTACAGTCTGTATCTACAATAATATATACCTGACAGGAGCCCATACAGTCTATATCTACAATAATATATACCTGACAGGAGCCTGTACATTCTATATATACAATAATATATACCTGACAGTAGCCCGTACAGTCTATATCTACAATAATATATACCTGACAGTAGCCCGTACAGTCTATATCTACAATAATATATGCCTGAAAGGAGTCTGTACAGTCTATATCTACAATAATATATACCTGACAGGAGCCCGTACAGTCTGTATCTACAATAATATATACCTGACAGGAGCCCATACAGTCTATATCTACAATAATATATACCTGACAGGAGCCTGTACATTCTATATATACAATAATATATACCTGACAGTAGCCCGTACAGTCTATATCTACAATAATATATACCTGACAGGAGCCCGTACAGTCTATATCTACAATAATATATACCTGACAGGAGCCCGTACAGTCTGTATCTACAATAATATATACCTGACAGGAGCCCATACAGTCTATATCTACAATAATATATACCTGACAGGAGCCTGTACATTCTATATATACAATAATATATACCTGACAGTAGCCCGTACAGTCTATATCTACAATAATATATACCTGACAGGAGCCCGTACAGTCTATATCTACAATAATATATACCTGACAGGAGCCCGTACAGTCTGTATCTACAATAATATATACCAGGAAGGAGCCCATACACTCTAGCATCTTCAGTAATGAGCCGGCTAGAGTGTATGGGCTGCAGTCAGGCACCTGGAAGGAGCCCATACACTCTAGCATCTTCAGTAGTGAGCCGGCTAGAGTGTATGGGCTGCAGTCAGGGAACCAGGAAGGAGCCCATACAGTCTATATCTACAATAATATATACCTGACAGGAGCCCGTACAGTCTGTATCCACAATAATATATATCTGACAGGAGTCCGTACAGTCTATATCTACAATAATATATATCTGACAGGAGCCCGTACAGTCTGTATCTACAATAATATATACCAGGAAGGAGCCCATACACTCTAGCATCTTCAGTAATGAGCCGGCTAGAGTGTATGGGCTGCAGTCAGGCACCTGGAAGGAGCCCATACACTCTAGCATCTTCAGTAGTGAGCCGGCTAGAGTGTATGGGCTGCAGTCAGGCACCTGGAAGGAGCCCACACACTCTAGCATCTTCAGTAGTGAGCCGGCTAGAGTGTATGGGCTGCAGTCAGGGAACCAGGAAGGAGCCCATACAGTCTATATCTACAATAATATATACCTGACAGGAGCCCGTACAGTCTGTATCTACAATAATATATATCTGACAAGAGTCCGTACAGTCTATATCTACAATAATATATATCTGACAGGAGCCTGTACAGTCTGTATCTACAATAATATATACCTGACAGGAGCCCATACAGTCTATATCTACAATAATATATACCTGACAGGAGGCCGTACAGTCTATATCTACAATAATATATGCCTGACAGGAGCCCATACAGTCTATATCTACAATAATATATACCTGACAGGAGTCCATACAGTCTGTATCTACAATAATATATACCTGACAGGAGCCCGTACAGTCTAAATCTACAATAATATATACCTGACAGGAGCCCATACAGTCTGTATCTACAATAATATATACCTGACAGGAGCCCATACATTCTATATCTACAATAATATATACCTGACAGGAGCCTGTACAGTCTGTATCTACAATAATATATACCTGACAGGAGCCCGTACAGTCTATACCTACAATAATATATGCCTGAAAGGAGTCTGTACAGTCTATATCTACAATAATATATACCAGGAAGGAGCCCATACAGTCTAGCATCTTCAGTAGTGAGCCGGCTAGAGTGTATGGGCTGCAGTCAGGCACCTGGAAGGAGCCCATACACTCTAGCATCTTCAGTAGTGAGCCGGCTAGAGTGTATGGGCTGCAGTCAGGCACCTGGAAGGAGCCCATACACTCTAGCATCTTCAGTAGTGAGTCGGCTAGAGTGTATGGGCTGCAGTCAGGACCTGGAAGGAGCCCATACACTCTAGCATCTTCACAGTGAGCCGGCTAGAGTGTATGGGCTGCAGTCAGGCACCTGGAAGGAGTCCATACACTCTAGCATCTTCAGTAGTGAGCCGGCTAGAGTGTATGGGCTGCAGTCAGGACCTGGAAGGAGCCCATACACTCTAGGCTCAACCTTGGATTTAGCCTCTACCGAACAGACAGAGCAGACACGAGGAAGCTGTGGATATCATGGCGGGATTTCGTGCAGGATTTGGATTTAGAGTGTTTTGTGCAGGATTTGCCTCTTCCTCCATAGAGCAGAGCAGACAGGAGGAGGCTGTGGATGTAATGGCTGGATTTTGTGCAAGATTTGGGGTATTTGGGGGTCATTTTCCAAAGTCACAATCAGGTAAGTGGGAGTCTGCCTGGGGAGAATGGGGTGATGTTGCTTGCATGGGGCTGCCTGGGGAGAATGGGGTGATGTTGCTTGCATGGGGCTGCCTGGGGAGAATGGGGTGATGTTGCTTGCATGGGGCTGCCTGGGGAGAATGGGGTGATGTAGCTTGCATGGGGCTGCCTGGGGAGAATGGGGTGATGTTGCTTGCATGGGGCTGCATGTGCATGCTGGACGGGGGGTCTGCTTGGGGAGAATGGGGTGATGTTGCTTGCATGGGCTGCATGTGCATGCTGGTTGGGGGGGTCTGCCTGGGGAGAATGGGGTGATGTTGCTTGCATGGGGCTGCCTGGGGAGAATGGGGTGATGTTGCTTGCATGGGGCTGCCTGGGGAGAATGGGGTGATGTTGCTTGCATGGGGCTGCCTTGGGAGAATGGGGCGATGTTGCTTGCATGGGACTGCATGTGCATGCTGGTGGGGGGGTCTGCCTGGGGAGAATGGGGTGATGTTGCTTGCATGGGGCTGCATGTGCATGCTGGACGGGGGGTCTGCCTGGGGAGAATGGGGTGATGTTGCTTGCATGGGGCTGCATGTGCATGCTGGTTGGGGGGTCTGCCTGGGGAGAATGGGGTGATGTTGCTTGCATGGGGCTGCCTGGGGAGAATGGGGTGATGTTGCTTGCATGGGGCTGCCTGGGGAGAATGGGGTGATGCTTGCATGGGGCTGCCTGGGGAGAATGGGGTGATGATGCTTGCATGGGGCTGCCTGGGGAGAATGGGGTGATGTTGCTTGCATGGGGCTGCCTGGGGAGAATGGGGCGATGTTGCTTGCATGGGACTGCATGTGCATGCTGGTGGGGGGGTCTTCCTGGGGAGAATGGGGTGATGTTGCTTGCATGGGGCTGCATGTGCATGCTGGATGGGGGGTCTGCCTGGGGAGAATGGGGTGATGTTGCTTGCATGGGGCTGCATGTGCATGCTGGTTGGGGGGTCTGCTTGGGGAGAATGGGGTGATGTTGCTTGCATGGGGCTGCCTGGGGAGAATGGGGTGATGTTGCTTGCATGGGGCTGCCTGGGGAGAATGGGGTGATGCTTGCATGGGGCTGCCTGGGGAGAATGGGGTGATGCTTGCATGGGGCTGCCTGGGGAGAATGGGGTGATGATGCTTGCATGGGGCTGCCTGGGGAGAATGGGGTGATGCTTGCATGGGGCTGCCTGGGGAGAATGGGGTGATGCTTGCATGGGGCTGCCTGGGGAGAATGGGGTGATGATGCTTGCATGGGGCTGCCTGGGGAGAATGGGGTGATGTTGCTTGCATGGCGCTGCCTGGGGAGAATGGGGTGATGTTGCTTGCATGGGGCTGCCTGGGGAGAATGGGGTGATGTTGCTTCCATGGGGCTGCCTGGGGAGAATGGAGTGATGTTGCTTGCATGGGGCTGCCTGGGGAGAATGGGGTGATGTTGCTTGCATGGGGCTGCCTGGGGAGAATGAGGTGATGCTGCTTGCATGGGGCTGCATGTGCATGCTGGACGGGGGGTCTGCCTGGGGAGAATGGGGTGATGTTGCTTGCATGGGGCTACCTGGGGAGAATGGGGTGATGCTTGTATGGGGCTGCCTGGGGAGAATGGGGTGATGTTGCTTGCATGGGGCTGCATGTGCATGCTGGACGGGGGTCTGCCTGGGGAAAATGGGGTGATGTTGCTTGCATGGGGCTACCTGGGGAGAATGGGGTGATGCTTGCATGGGGCTGCATGTGCATGCTGGACGGGGGGTCTGCCTGGGGAGAATGGGGTGATGTTGCTTGCATGGGGCTGCCTGGGGAGAATGGGGTGATGTTGCTTGCATGGGGCTGCCTGGGGAGAATGGGGTGATGCTTGCATGGGGCTGCCTGGGGAGAATGGGGTGATGATGCTTGCATGGGGCTGCCTGGGGAGAATGGGGTGATGTTGCTTGCATGGGGCTGCCTGGGGAGAATGGGGCGATGTTGCTTGCATGGGACTGCATGTGCATGCTGGTGGGGGTCTTCCTGGGGAGAATGGGGTGATGTTCCTCGCATGGGGCTGCATGTGCATGCTGGATGGGGGGTCTGCCTGGGGAGAATGGGGTGATGTTGCTTGCATGGGGCTGCATGTGCATGCTGGTTGGGGGGTCTGCTTGGGGACAATGGGGTGATGTTGCTTGCATGGGGATGCCTGGGGAGAATGGGGTAATGTTGCTTGCATGGGGCTGCCTGGGGAGAATGGGGTGATGTTTGCATGGGGCTGCCTGGGGAGAATGGGGTGATGCTTGCATGGGGCTGCCTGGGGAGAATGGGGTGATGATGCTTGCATTGGGGCTGCCTGGGGAGAATGGGGTGATGCTTGCATGGGGCTGCCTGGGGAGAATGGGGTGATGCTTGCATGGGGCTGCCTGGGGAGAATGGGGTGATGCTTGCATGGGGCTGCCTGGGGAGAATGGGGTGATGATGCTTGCATGGGGCTGCCTGGGGAGAATGGGGTGATGTTGCTTGCATGGCGCTGCCTGGGGAGAATGGGGTGATGTTGCTTGCATGGGGCTGCCTGGGGAGAATGGGGTGATGTTGCTTGCATGGGGCTGCCTGGGGAGAATGGGGTGATGTTGCTTGCATGGGGCTGCCTGGGGAGAATGGGGTGATGTTGCTTGCATGGGGCTGCCTGGGGAGAATGAGGTGATGCTGCTTGCATGGGGCTGCATGTGCATGCTGGACGGGGGGTCTGCCTGGGGAGAATGGGGTGATGTTGCTTGCATGGGGCTACCTGGGGAGAATGGGGTGATGCTTGCATGGGGCTGCCTGGGGAGAATGGGGTGATGTTGCTTGCATGGGGCTGCATGTGCATGCTGGACGGGGGTCTGCCTGGGGAAAATGGGGTGATGTTGCTTGCATGGGGCTACCTGGGGAGAATGGGGTGATGCTTGCATGGGGCTGCATGTGCATGCTGGATGGGGGGTCTGCCTGGGGAGAATGGGGTGATGTTGCTTGCATGGGGCTGCCTGGGAAGAATGGGGAGATGTTGCTTGCATGGGGCTGCATGTGCATGCTGGTGGGGGGGGGGTCTGCCTGGGGAGAATGGGGTGATGTTGCTTGCATGGGGCTGCCTGGGGCGAATGGGGTGATGCTTGCATGGGGCTGCATGTGCAGCTGGACGGGGGGTCTGCCTGGGGAGAATGGGGTGATGTTGCTTGCATGGGGCTGCCTGGGGAGAATGGGGTGATGTTGCTTTCATGGGGCTGCGTGCTGGAGGGGCCTGCCTGGGGAAGGGTGACTGCATGCTGGGGGTCTCAGTGGGAAGGGGGTCATGTTCCTTGCTAGCGGTGCTGGGTGTCTGTTGGGAAGGGGGTCATGTTGCATGCGTGGGGGATCTGCGTGCAGGGGGGGTCTACCTGCAGAATGGGGCTGATGTTACTCTCATGGGTCTGTGTGGTGTGCAGGTCAGTGTGTGATGTCACTTGCGGTGGGGGGTGCAGGAAAGTATAGTGCTACGTGTGTGGGGGCGAACAGGGGAGGGGATGAATGATGATGGAGATCTGAGGGATTGATATTACTTAACATGAGAATCTCTGCCTGATGGTGAGGAGTCGGCCCTGGTTTTTTTTTTTTTTGGTTTTTTTTTAATACATAAAACGTGTTCTCATTAATATTATTGGGGACACATGCTGTCAGGTTGATGACTGACCTATGACCTCTGGGAGCAAAACAGCTTTGCAACAATGTCTCCAGATCCCTGGCTTTATTCTCCCCTCGCACGCTGTGCTGGTCAGTATTAGCCCGGTGGCCACTGGTGTCAGCCACTACTTGTATCCAGTTTTCTGCATGATTTTTTTTCTGTTTTATTCTAGATATTGTGACTTTTCCCCATCCTGTGCCCCCCCAGAGCAGTGACCTCTCTGCAGATGTCATTTCATCACTGGACTTCTTTTCACCAAGTGGAATGGCGGTGCCCCCACAATCCATGTGAGGACCCAAAGGGATGACACTGTGGGCGTCTGATAATGTCAGATAGATGAGTATAATTACTAAAAAAAATTAAAAAATCCCTTTTTCTCGATCCGCTCTCCCTCTGCCTCCCCCCGCTCTCCCGCTGCCTCACCCCGCTCTCCCCCTTTGTGTTAAAGGGAACCTGTCACCCCCAAAATCGATGGTGAGCTAAGCCCACCAGCGTCAGGGGCTTATCTACAGCATTCTGTAATGCTGTAGTTAAGCCTCCAATGTATCCTAAAAGATAAGAAAAAGAGGTCATATTATACTCACGCGGGCGGTCCGATCCAAGTCGCGGTCCGGTCCTGGGCCTCCCATCTTGATAGGATGACTTCCTCTTCTTGTATTCACTCTGCGGTGCGCAGGCGCCGGAAAAGGTCAGAGAGGCCTGGGGCCTGCACACTGCAGTACTTTGTGCTGGAGCCGCAGCGTGAAGACACGAAGAGGACGTCATCTCATGAAGATAGGAGGCTCCGGACCGCGATGCCCATCGGACAGGACTGGGACTGTCCCTGGGTGAGTATAATATAACCTCTTTTTCTCATTTTTTAGGATACATCGGGGGCTTATCTACAGCATTACAGAATGCATTACAGAATGCTGTAGATGAGCCCCTGATGCTGGTGGGCTTAGCTCGCCCTCGATTTTGGGGGTGACAGGTTGCCTTTAAGCACCACAATACAATTTTTGCAGCTAAAGCACAGGGGACTTGGGAACAAAATGTGTTTTTCTTTTTTGTCATTAATCTGTCTTTAATGTTTAATTCATTGTTTTGATTTCTAAAACTCTTTATTATTGATTTGTATGTATGCATACTTATATATTTCTCTTTTTTATTTCTAACTATTCGTCTTGTAATAACCTTGTTTGACAGCTATGAGTTGAAATTTCATTTCCTTGCGGATTTACATTCTATGGGATAATGGGGAAGAGACAAAAGGTCGGGGGTGCAGTAGCTCTGGTGGTGGTGAGGCAGCAGAATGGTTATTGCAGGCTGTAGGCTTTCCTGAAGAGATGGGTTTTCAGGTTCCGTCTGAAGGATCCAAGGGTGGTGGATAATCGGACGTGTTGAGGCGTGGAATTCGAGAGGATGAGGGATATTGGGGAGAAATCTTGGAGGCGGTTGTGTGAGGAATGAATAAGTGTGGAGGAGAGTAGGAGGTCTTGGGAGGACCGGAGATTACGTGAGGGAAGATATTGGGAGATTAGTTCAGAGATATAGGGAGGGGACAGGTTGTGAATGGCTTTGTAGATCAGTGTTAGTAGTTTGAACTGGATTCGTTGTGGAATTGAGAGCCAGTGGAGGGATTTGCAGAGGGGAGAAACAGGAGTAGCGAGGAGAGAGTTGGATTAGCCGGGCAGCAGAGTTGAGGACAGACTGGAGTGGTGCAAGAGAGTTAGCGGGGAGGCCACAGAGGAGGATGTTGCAGTAGTCGAGGCGAGAGATGATGAGGGCATGCACAAGCATTTTAGTAGATTGAGGGCAGAGGAAGGGACGGATTATGGCAATATGTTTGAGTTGGAGGCGACAGGAGGTGGCAAGAGCTTGGACGTGTGGTTTGATGGACAGGGCAGAGTCGAGAGTTACCGCGAGGCAGCGTATTTCAGGTGTGGGAGAAAGCGTGGGGGGGATACGCGAGATGGAGGAAAGATGATGAGTTCGGTATTGTCTACATTGAGTTTTAGGAAGCGAGAGGTGAAGAAGGACGATATGGCTGCTAGACACATAGTTACATAGTTACATAGTTACATAGTTATTAAGGTTGAAGGAAGACTGTAAGTCCATCTAGTTCAACCCATAGCCTAACCTAACATGCCCTAACATGTTGATCCAGGGGAAGGCAAAAAAAACCCATGTGGCAAAGAGTAACTCCACCATGGGGAAAAAAATTCCTTCCCGACTCCACATACGGCAATCAGACTAGTTCCCTGGATCAACGCCTTATCAAGGAATCTAGTGTATATACCCTGTAACATTATACTTTTCCAGAAAGGTATCCAGTCCCCTCTTAAATTTAATTAATGAATCACTCATTACAACATCATACGGCAGAGAGTTCCATAGTCTCACTGCTCTTACAGTAAAGAATCCGCGTCTGTTATTATGCTTAAACCTTCTTTCCTCCAGATGTAGAGGATGCCCCCTTGTCCCTGTCTCAGGTCTATGATTAAAAAGATCACCAGAAAGGTCTTTGTACTGTCCCCTCATATATTTATACATTAAAATAAGATCACCCCTTAGTCTTCGTTTTTCCAAACTAAATAGCCCCAAGTGTAATAACCTATCTTGGTATTGCAGACCCCCCAGTCCTCTAATAACCTTGGTCGCTCTTCTCTGCACCCGCTCCAGTTCAGCTATGTCTTTCTTATACACCGGAGACCAGAACTGTGCACAGTATTCTAAGTGTGGTCGAACTAGTGACTTGTATAGAGGTAAAATTATGTTCTCCTCATGAGCATCTATGCCTCTTTTAATACATCCCATTATTTTATTTGCCTTTGTAGCAGCTGCCTGACACTGGCCACTGAATATGAGTTTGTCATCCACCCATACACCCAGGTCTTTTTCATTGACGGTTTTGCCCAGAGTTTTAGAATTAAGCACATAGTTATACATCTTATTACTTCTACCCAAGTGCATGACCTTACATTTATCCCCATTAAAGCTCATTTGCCATTTATCAGCCCAAGCTTCTAGTTTACATAAATCATCCTGTAATATAAAATTGTCCTCCCCTGTATTGATTACCCTGCAGAGTTTAGTGTCATCTGCAAATATTGAAATTCTACTCTGAATGCCCCCTACAAGGTCATTAATAAATATGTTAAAAAGAAGAGGGCCCAATACTGACCCCTGTGGTACCCCACTGCTAACCGTGACCCAGTCCGAGTGTGCTCCATTAATAACCACCCTTTGTTTCCTATCCCTGAGCCAGCTCTCGACCCACTTACACATATTTTCCCCTATCCCCATTACTCTCATTTTATGTAACAACCTTTTGTGTGGCACCGTATCAAAAGCTTTGGAAAAGTCCATATATACTACGTCCACTGGGTTCCCTTGGTCCAGTCCGGAACTTACCTCTTCATAGAAGCTGATCAAATTAGTCTGACATGAACGGTCCCTAGTAAACCCGTGCTGATACTGGGTCATGAGGTTATTCCTCTTCAGATACTCCAGCATAGCATCCCTTAGAATGCCCTCCAGGATTTTACCCACAGTAGAGGTTAAGCTTACTGGCCTATAATTACCGAGTTCAGTTTTTGCCCCTTTTTTGAATATTGGCACCACATTTGCTATACGCCAGTCCTGTGGTACAGACCCTGTTATTATGGAGTCTTTAAAGATTAAAAATAATGGTCTATCAATGACTGTACTTAGTTCCTGCAGTACTCGGGGGTGTATCCCATCCGGGCCCGGAGATTTATCAATTTTAGTTATTTTTAGACGCCGCTGTACTTCCTGCTGGGTTAAGCAGGTGACATTTAATGGGGAATTTTTATCACTAGTCATTTTGTCTGCCATGGGAATTTCTTTTGTAAATACTGATGAAAAAAAGTCATTTAGCATATTGGCTTTTTCCTCATCCTCATCCACCATTTCACCCAGACTATTTTTAAGGGGGCCAACACTGTCATTTTTTAGTTTCTTACTATTTATATAGTTAAAGAATATTTTGGGATTATTTTTACTCTCTCTGGCAATGAGTCTCTCTGTCTCAATCTTTGCTGCCTTGGTTTGCTTTTTACAGAATTTATTTAATTTTCTGTATTTATTTAATGCCTCCTCACTACCTACTTCCTTTAATTCTCTAAATGCTTTCTTTTTGTCCCTTATTGCGCCCCTTACAGCTCTATTTAGCCATATTGGTTTCCTCCTATTTCTAGTATGTTTATTCCCATACGGTATATACTGTGCACAGGTCCTATCCAGGATGCTAATAAATGTCTCCCATTTTCTTTGTGTATTTTTGTGTCTCAGGATATTGTCCCAGTTAATTGCACCAAGATCCTCTCTCATCCGTTGGAAATTTGCCCTCCTGAAGTTTAGTGTCCTTGTCACCCCCCTACTACCCATCTTATTAAAGGTTACATGAAAACTTATTATTTTGTGATCACTATTCCCCAAGTGACCCCCAACCCTTATATTTGATATGCGGTCTGGCCTGTTGGTTAATATTAGGTCTAGCAGTGCCCCCCTCCTTGTTGGGTCCTGAACCAGTTGTGAAAGGTAATTGTCTCTCATAGTTGTCAAAAACCGATTACCTTTGCTGGAACTGCAGGTTTCTGTTCCCCAATCTATTTCAGGGTAGTTGAAGTCCCCCATAATAATGACTTCTCCTTGAGTCGCAGCTTCATCTATTTGCTTTACGAGGATATTCTCCATTGCTTCCATTAGTTTTGGAGATTTATAACAAACCCCTATCAGTAATTTATTATTTTTTCCCCCTCCCCTTATCTCCACCCACAGGGACTCTACATTTTCATTAAATTCACCTATATTATCACGCAGGATGGGTTTTAAGGAAGATTTTACATATAGACACACCCCTCCCCCTCGCTTATCTGTACGGTCATTTCTGAACAGGCTATAGCCCTGCAAGTTAACAGCCCAGTCATGGCTCTCATCCAGCCACGTCTCAGATATCCCCACCATGTCATAATTATGCTCCAACAACATTAGTTCTAATTCATCCATTTTGTTGGCGAGGCTTCTGGCATTAGTATACATGCACTTGATGTTACTCTCTGTACCTCTATTCTTTCTTAAATTACTAACTGTTCTAACCCCACCCCCCATGCCACCGCCACCCCCAACTTCCTTATTTGTGCCCAGGTCTCTTAGTCCATGAGCCAAGAACCAAATTTGACGATATCGGTACCAAGCGGAGTGACTAATTCTCTTTGGTATTTTTAGGTAGATGCATGTCTGTAGTTTATTTTTTGATATGATAGCCCTTACATATACGTAGCTTATTAACCCCTTCAGCCCTAGGCCTATTTGTACCCAAGTGCCTAAGCCAATCTGACCTGTGCCACTTCATGGGCTAATAACTTTGGAACGCTTTCACCTATCCAAGCCATTCTGAGATTGTTTTCTCGTGACATATTGTACTTCACGTCAGTGCTAAATGGGAGTCAATATATTTTACCTTTCTATATAAAAAAATGCTAAATATTCGGAAATTTTGGAAAAATCGGCAATTTTTTAACTTTGAAATTCTCTGCTTTTTACAAAAATACTGATACCCCCCATAATAGTTATTAATTTACACTCCCCACATGTTTACTTCATATTGGCATCATTTTGAAAATGAAACCTTATTGTTTTACGACGTAATAGGGCTTATAGTTTTATGCGCAATTTTTCACATTTACAGCAAAACCCACTTTTCAAAGGACCAAGTCACTTCTGAAGTCACTTTAAGGGGCTTACATAACAGAAACCACCCATAAATTACCCCATTTTGCAAACTACACCCCTCAAGCTGTTCAAAACTCATTTTTAAAAACTGTTAACCCTTTAGGTGTTCCACAGGAATTTTAGCATGAGCCAAGAACCAAATATGACGATATCGGTACCACCCGGAGTGACTAGATGTAGTATTTGTAACAAAATTTAATCCAAGTTATGTAAATACACACTGAACATGTCATGTGCATATATATATATATATATATATATATATATATATATATATATATATATATATATATATATGTTACTCCATAATATCTTCAACATCGGACTCTGAATCTGACTGTTGTTCTACTGGCTCGTCTTCAGTACCCTTGTTCTGGCATGTCTGTAATCTGCACATGTCTGTGCACTTCAGGCCATTGCTGAGGCAAGTACACTGAGGAAGTTCACATGACCGCACACACTTGCAGGACAGTAGCTGTATAATAGCTTCTGGTGCTGGTGCCCCTTGCATCCACTTGACAACAAGCTTTCCGTCGTTATCTATCATCCAACCGCAGTCTGTTGGGTTTGCAACCCATGGCTGGCTCTGCAGACTTCTCCTCCAGATCGCAGCCTGGTAGTTTGCACGCAGTGCATGCATGAAAAGGCAGTCCTGGCAAGGAGGGAGTTGACTTGACTCTACCACTCCACGTCTGGCACAGAACAGCTGATAACGGAGCCTGTTTACCTCAGTTGTTTGGGTAGTTGGCAGGTACATGTGGCAGGTGATTTCCTGTAACTTCTCAAAAAGTTCGGTAGACACTTCCCATGAACGACCAACTTCCTGAAAGGCATCCTGGTATGTCTTGTTCATCTTCAACTGCTTGAGTGTCGTCATCTTCCCACGGCCAGCGAATGCACTGACGGTGTCACAGCCTGTAAATGCATGCATACCAATCAATGAATCACATACGCTGCCTCCCAATGTTCGGCTCAGAGTGGTGATATCCAGGAATCTTGTCCGGTTCTGTGTACCGCATTTCTGGAACAGGTGGGATGGGATTTTGTGGCACATGCCCAGACACAGGACCATGACATCAGTATCCTCCGAAGTGATGATGACCGACTTGTAACCAGATTCTGCTGCATGAAGAGCATGGAGAAGGAGGCGTGTGTCTGCTTCTTCTTGATTTGACTTAAGGTCAGCAGCCTCTTCCCACTGTTCTTTGGTGATCTTAAAGCAGAGCTGCTCACATGTGACATACAGCTCCTTCTCCTCAAGCTTCTCCCTGTGGTGTTTCGCCTTCCATTCTTCTACCAGAAACTTTATGAGACTTGCCTTGTTGGAGGAACTACTTAGAAGCTTTTTCCACTGCTGGATGTTGTGCCCATGTTGAATGTTCTTGAAATGGATCCCTGTGCCTTCATATCTGTTGACTCTTTCTGTATCTTTGATGGATGTCTCCTTGTAGACGTCAAAGACAATATCAATGCGCTTGCTCTTAGCACCCTCATGGATAGCGCGACTCATTGCTGTGCCTGCTAGCTGGCCAAATGTTGCATTGTTTCCCTTCAGTTTCTGAACCAGGCTCATCCCATCAATGATGGTTGCAGAGGGCTCGGGGATCACTTCTGCAGGACGAGCATTCCTCTCCAACTCCCTTGCGAGGGCAGCCTTGTTGGTCTTGCGGATAGACCCATCACCATTGGCAAGTGCCCATGGCAATGGACCCAGGGGATGAGTCAAGACATCACTCATTTGTAGCTTTCTGTTCTCAGCTACAAGTATCATCTGGCCAAATAGGTTTCTGTCAGCCTTCAAAATTACCTCCTTGCCAAGACCTTGTCTGCGTGTCTTCATTTGGATGTTAGAGAACGTTTTAAGTTTGTTCTTCGTCATCTTGTCATGAAACAATGTAGTTGGCTTATCGGTACCCAAACGCTCATCCTTGAATGTTTGATATGCATCCTCTCCTATACTGTATGCCCCTTGAAGGTCTTTGGCTACATCTGGTGGTGCTACAGTCGCTGTTGACAAACTGATAAGTTCACCATTATGCTCTTTGTTGAAGGGGTTCACCCAACCTGTCTCCAGCAGTTGAACGAAAGATTGGACATCGGCTTCATCTCTTCTAATCCTAGACACCTGTAGGTCTGAATGGCTGAAGTCAGTATATTGTTGGCCTACCAGGGCCCTCAGCTGCCTCAAGTACATACTGCGGTACTCTGATGTCAGGTAGAACCTGGAAACAGCTCCAACTTTGAGGCTGAAGCCTTTTGTGCCCCCTGGTGTCTGGGTGTCTTTGTTGATTGTCTCTTCAATGGTCTGGTCCACAGGAATTCGTCCAAAAGGATTCTTGCTACCGATCTGGACCGAAAAGCCACCTTGCATGAAGTATTCATGGACCTCTGGGTGTTCTATGGGCAGCCGAGACATTGTGGCATAGTAATAGGTTAGGTATCGGGCATAGTTGACCTTGTCATAGGCAAAACACCATGGTATCATCTGTCGGATTGCTCCTAGGTGAAGCATCCAGTTGCCTTCTCTTGAAGCTCGAACCAGGGCCAGCATGGTCTCGACCATGTCCAAGTATGACATCCAGAATGCTGAGAGTTGTTCATTTCTGAGGGTCTCAAGATAAACTTGAAAGAGCTTCAGGGTAAGTGTGCAAGATTCATTATCCAAGAGCTTTTCGAAGGATCCCTGCGACACACTGATGCGAAAGTTTGTGATGTTCTTCAGTGTTTCATCCAGATGGTGAAGGTCCCTTGCATGGTTTTCTTCTAGCCATGGAAGGAAGTTTTTCCATGCAAGCCTCATAAGTGCTTCATAGACCAGCTTGTGTAGTCTCACTGCTCTGTTGTACCTCCGGCCGTCCATCACTCCAGACACTGATCCTTCAGCGATTACACCGGATTCAACACACAGATCTCTAAGGCCTGCATCCTGAAATCTGTTCCCTATGATAGAGAGGAGATTACAGATTGTGTGGAAGACACCCATTCTAATTATAATGTTCTTGAACTTCTCCTGTTTCCAGATAACCTCGGCAGCTTTGGCATAGAGTGCTTGATCAAACACACACACAATTCTGTTAAGCTTCAGGGTCTGCATGATGGCATGTGTTTGCTCCAAGACTTCATTCACAGTGGACATGGCTGTTGCAGGAGCATTGATAGTGGGCAGGTAGCTTACAGTGTCCTGGGCCACTACAATGTCGCTGCGGATTTTTATGTTGAACCCAGTCCAACTGCTGGTGGTCTGATCCTCATGGTCTGACATTCTAGCCAGAAGCCAGATATGGTTTTTGGTTTTTGAATCCTGGACCTCCTTGGTAGTGTTAACATTCGAAGTCTCAATCCTGGGTGGCTCTCCCCGCTGCCCAACATTGTATATCGGTAGCATTAATTCTGTCAGAGTTATGCTTCTTTTCTTCGACTTGGTTACATCTGGCAGGACTTTCTTTGTCACAGAGCATGCAACATTGGACTGAACAGCAATGCCATTGACTCTATGAGATGTACCTGCTCCACTTAGTGTCTCCTCAAGTCTGTCAATGTTATCCCAGGCCAGGGTTGTGAACTGCGGTTGGATGATAGATAACGACGGAAAGCTTGTTGTCAAGTGGATGCAAGGGGCACCAGCACCAGAAGCTATTATACAGCTACTGTCCTGCAAGTGTGTGCGGTCATGTGAACTTCCTCAGTGTACTTGCCTCAGCAATGGCCTGAAGTGCACAGACATGTGCAGATTACAGACATGCCAGAACAAGGGTACTGAAGACGAGCCAGTAGAACAACAGTCAGATTCAGAGTCCGATGTTGAAGATATTATGGAGTAACATATATATATATATATATATATATATATATATATATATATATATATATATATATATATATATGCACATGACATGTTCAGTGTGTATTTACATAACTTGGATTAAATTTTGTTACAAATACTACATCTAGTCACTCCGGGTGGTACCGATATCGTCATATTTGGTTCTTGGCTCATGCTAAAATTCCTGTGGAACACCTAAAGGGTTAACAGTTTTTAAAAATGAGTTTTGAACAGCTTGAGGGGTGTAGTTTGCAAAATGGGGTAATTTATGGGTGGTTTCTGTTATGTAAGCCCCTTAAAGTGACTTCAGAAGTGACTTGGTCCTTTGAAAAGTGGGTTTTGCTGTAAATGTGAAAAATTGCGCATAAAACTATAAGCCCTATTACGTCGTAAAACAATAAGGTTTCATTTTCAAAATGATGCCAATATGAAGTAAACATGTGGGGAGTGTAAATTAATAACTATTATGGGGGGTATCAGTATTTTTGTAAAAAGCAGAGAATTTCAAAGTTAAAAAATTGCCGATTTTTCCAAAATTTCCGAATATTTAGCATTTTTTTATATAGAAAGGTAAAATATATTGACTCCCATTTAGCACTGACGTGAAGTACAATATGTCACGAGAAAACAATCTCAGAATGGCTTGGATAGGTGAAAGCGTTCCAAAGTTATTAGCCCATGAAGTGGCACAGGTCAGATTGGCTTAGGCACTTGGGTACAAATAGGCCTAGGGCTGAAGGGGTTAATAAGCTACGTATATGTAAGGGCTATCATATCAAAAAATAAACTACAGACATGCATCTACCTAAAAATACCAAAGAAAATTAGTCACTCCGGGTGGTACCGATATCTGGCCCGGCTCATGGACTATCTATCTGCACTATCTTCCCCTCCTATAAAATGAATACCCTCCCCCCCATTCCCTAGTTTAAACACTCCTCCAACCTTCTAACCATTTTCTCCCCCAGCACAGCTGCACCTTCCCCATTGAGGTGCAGCCCGTCCCTAGCGTAGAGCCTGTAGCCAACTGAGAAGTCGGCCCAGTTCTGCAGGAACCCAAACCCCTCCTTCCTACACCAATTCTTGAGCCACTTATTAACCTCCCTAATCTCCCGTTGCCTCTCTGGCGTGGCACGTGGTACAGGCAGTATTTCGGAAAATACCACGTTGGAGGTCCTTGCTTTCAGCTTGCAGCCTAATTCCCTGAAATCATCTTTAAGGACCTTCCACCTACCTCTAACTTTGTCATTTGTGCCAATGTGCACCATGACCGCTGGGTCCTCACCAGCCCCTCTCAGTAATCTGTCCACCCGATCAGCGATGTGTCGGACTCGAGCGCCAGGTAGGCAGCACACCGTCCGACGATCCCTGTCTTTGTGACAGATTGCCCTATCTGTTCCCCTAATAATTGAGTCCCCCACTACCAGCACCTGTCTGGCCTGCCCTGCTCTCCTATTTCCCCCCTTACTGGAGCAGTCACTCCTCCGGCTTTCAGAGGACATGCCTGGCTGCAGCAGTGCTACCCCTGTACTGGCACCCCCCTCATCTGCCAACTTAGAAAACTTATTGGGGTGTGCCAGATCAGGACTAGCCTCCCTGGCACTCTTCCCTCTACCCCGCCTTCTATCTGTCACCCAGCTAACTGCCACACTGTCCTGCAGCTCCATCCTACCATCCCCCTCCTCATCTATCCCATTGAGCGTCTGCTCTGTGAGCAGAAGACTCCTCTCCATATTGTCTATGGATCTCAGTGTTGCCAGCTGCACATTTAGATCCAGTATCTGGGTTTCCAAATGCACAACGTGCTCACATCTCGCACAGCAGTATGCACCCTCGACCTGCTGATCAAGGACTGCATACATGTGGCAAGATGTGCACTGGATGGCATTAACAATTGTGGAGCACATTTCCTAATGGGGATTGCAGCACACAGAAACGTTAATTAAAAATAAATACAAAGTATTAATTAAACCAAAAAAAAAACCAAACAAAATAAACAGAAGCAATTCCTCCCTTGGAAACTCCCTGATTCCAAAGTCACTGAATCACAAGTCACACACTTACCGCCGTTCACACTTACACTCAGGTCACACTCAGCTCGCTCACACTCGCTGTGCTGAAGATTTATAGATTTTTTTTTTTCTCTCTATCTCCCCTCAACAGCAATCCACCTTGCTGTTCAGATGCACTTCCAAAAAGGACTTGAGCCTCAAACAGCTGCCCCTTATATCCCCTTAATTATGAGCCCCCACCCTAAGTTAACTCCTTATGAATATAGCTACTCCCAATTCAGCAACTCGCACAAATTCACACAGGTATTTGTTAAAGGCCTTCCAAATACCTCCTCACTGAATCACAAGTCACACACTTACCGCCGTTCACACTTACGCTCAGGTCACACTCAGCTCGCTCACACTCGCTGTGCTGAAGATTTATAGATTTTTTTTTTTCTCTCTATCTCCCCTCAACAGCAATCCACCTTGCTGTTCAGATGCACTTCCAAAAAGGACTTGAGCCTCAAACAGCTGCCCCTTATATCCCCTTAATTATGAGCCCCCACCCTAAGTTAACTCCTTATGAATATAGCTACTCCCAATTCAGCAACTCGCACAAATTCACACAGGTATTTGTTAAAGGCCTTCCAAATACCTCCTCACTGAATCACAAGTCACACACTTACCGCCGTTCACACTTACGCTCAGGTCACACTCAGCTCGCTCACACTCGCTGTGCTGAAGATTTATAGATTTTTTTTTTTTCTCTCTATCTCCCCTCAACAGCAATCCACCTTGCTGTTCAGATGCACTTCCAAAAAGCAATTCGGGATTCTGGACAGCAGAGAGGTGACATCTGGGCGAGAGAGGTAGATCTGAGTGTCATCAGCATACAGGTGATACTGGAAGCCATGGGACTTTGAGTTATCCTAGGCCAAGGGTATAGATGGAAAAAAGTAGGGGCCCCAGGACAGAGCCTTGAGGGACTCCAACAGAGAGAGGGCGGAATGAGCAAATACAGTCTGCTGTGCCTGCGCAACGACCGCAGAGTTGCCCAGATCTTCCCTACTGATTACCGGGTGGCCACCCTGCTGGATCCCTGCTGCAAAGACAAAGTACCATTATTTGTTCCGTCACTGGAGCGGGATGGCAAAATGTGTGAATACAAGCACATGCTGGTAGAGGCACTACTGACGGTGTTCCCACCTGACAGAAGAAACACAACGCAGCTGTGGCACCACCTCAGAAGGGAGGGTTAACATGGCTAAAATGTGAAAAAAATTCATCAGCATGACACAGCATCCAGCACCACCATCTGATACGGTCTATACAACCAGGTGCCAGCGTTATAACAACATGGTGGAAGAGTACATGTCAATGTCCACACGTCTGCATGTACTAAGTGATGGGTCTGCCCATTTAACTTCTTGGTTTCCAAACTGGACACATGGCCTAGGCTTGTACTTTTTGACTTGGAAGTGCCGGCATGCCCCGTGGCAAGTGTAATGTTGGAACGTGTGTTTATCACAGCAGGGGATATAGTCACACATAGGCGCATCCACCTGTCCAAAGCCAACATGGGCACTCTCGCATTCATTAAAAGAAACCAGGAGTGGAGTCCACAGGACTTGTCTGTACCTTTGGCAAACCAGACAAATGTACCATCTGCACCCAGACATTGTTATATTTTATTTGCCATTTGTTTTATTTTGGGGCCTTACCAAAAAGGAAGAGAAATAAAATCCACAAAAATAATGTTGGATACCATCAGGCCTGCCTCTTCCACCTACACTGCAATGTCCACCTACACCACCTCCTCCACTAGGACATCCGACTACTGTATCTACATTGTTCTTTTTTTATTTTATTTTATTTTATAATATGTTCTTTTAAATGCTGTCACTAAAAAAAAAAAAATTAATAAGAAACCCTCCAAAAAACTGTTGGATACCTCATCCCCTGCCTCTTCCACCTTCATCGCCACATTCGCCTCAAGCTCATCCACCTACTACACCTCCGCCTACATTTGGACCTATGCCTCTTTTTTCAAGATTATTATTATTACTTTTTATTCTCTGTTATTTTAAGTGATCTTACTATCCACATTTGTTTTCAGGGCTATTGTCCTGCCTACCCCCTTTTTGTTCTATTTTTCACCTTTACCGCTTACTACCCCCATTTTACCATGCGAAAGTACGAGACCACATTGGCTGTGAGCTGGTCTCATTATGCTGGGAAGGGCCCAATAAACATTTAACTTTTCAGCTTATTAATCAGTGAACAGCTGTCTGCTTTTTCTTTGCTGGTTATTAAAAAATGGGTGGACTCATCCAAAAAATTAATTGGGGCCCCCTCCATTTTTAATAACCAGCTTCGGCAAAACAGACAGCTAAGGGCTGATATTAAAAAGCTGTGAAGGTCCATGGATATTGGCCCCTACCAACACTAATAAGACTAGTCCTCAGCCGCACGAGAAATGGAGCATCTATTAGAAGCGCTAATTCTTGAGCATCGACTCAGCTCTTCCTGATTGCATGTGTGCAGTGGCAATTGGTGTAATATATACAGCCCAAATTAAGAAACCACCACATCAAAACCCTGCCATGGGCAGCCCATTCTCCAGACCTCAACCCCACTGGAAACCTCTGGAATGTAATCAAGAGGATGATGGATAGTCACAAGCCATCAAACAAAGAACTGCTTACATTTTTGCGCCAGAAGCAGTGTGAAACACTGCTGGAAAGCATGCCAAGATGCATGAAAGCTGTGATTAAAAATTATGGTTATTACACAAAATATTAATTTCTGAATAGTGATGGGTGAGCACTAAAATGCTCGTTGCTCGGGTCGAGCAATTTGGAATACTCGGGTACTCGGCCAGAACAGCGAACCCAATATAAGTCTATGGGAGACCCAAGTATTTTTACTACGATCCCCCCCGGGGGTCTTTTTAAGGTCTAAAAATGATGGAAACACTGCTCAAAAGACACAGGAACATCATGGGGCTCGCCCCTGAAAGAATTCCTGACTCCTAGTTCACAGCCTTAATAATTTTTTTCCGAGATTCATGCCATTTTTCCTGGTGCCACAAAAACACATTAAAACGAAACAAAAACGGGTTTTGCTGGCCTGTAAGGCCAAATATTTAACCCCAGGCCGAAAATTTCCTCTCCCTCTTAGGCTTAGTTCAGACGCAGCGTTTTTGAAGCGTTTTTCAACTTTAACATTGCTTTCAACCACTACAAATGCATTCACTGGGAAATGTCATTGTAACATTTAACTGGCCATGTGTGTGACACATAAGCAGACCCATCTTGTTTCATTTACAAAGGAGGGACTCTTAAAGTCACAGAGCCTATTTTTACTGGTGCATCAGGCGGCATTAATCTTCTTAAAGGGCCAATATGAAACAGTGGGTCTCCTAAGCTGTTGTAGCCTATGCTGTGAGTGGATGGGCTGCCAAGAATTACGACGCACCACAGTACCCCTGTCATAAGATTTCCAGGGTGGACTCCCGAAAAAGTGTTGCATTGAATTCAAGGCATGCCCTGCTACCAATTCATATGCACCCCAATAAGCCTTTGAACCCACATAGTGGATGGGCCCATGAAAATCCACTTCACAATATGCATTTTGTACTCCGTACTCCTTTGTTTTACACATTGGCGGCAAGGCCAGCCCTGCTGCATAGTCATATGCACCCCATTAGGCCTTGGAACACACATACTGGATGTGCCCATGAAAATCCACTCGTATTGTTTATGGTATGATGGTTCCCTCTTTGCAGAATTATTTACAGGAGAATTTGGCAATTGTGTTTGCCATGTTTTTAACACTAAGGTTCAGATACGGCTTTAAAAAAGTCTAATCCTAGCAATACAAAGCAATTTCATTGCAAACTACAAAATTCAAGGAATATTAAGATTGAATAGTGTGAGTGCGTACATTTTTGTATATGTTACCAATAACATACAAAAGTTAATGATTACATATAAGGATTACATAAATATACTGATTACGTGTAAATATGAAGATTAACTTTATACAGTCTACTTAGATCATCACCAAGAGGCTTTTAAATATCATCCGTCTGGAATATTCGAGAAGCAACACCAAGACAGAGAACCCCTTTGAGATTACCTACTGTTGTGAAATTGGATTTTGGGCTCCCCCGGTGGCCACTGGTGGAATTGAACTGGTGTGCATCATCCCCTCTGTTCACCTGTTTCCATCAGGATGTGGGAGTCGCTATTTAGCCTTGCTCCTCTGTCACTTCCTTGCCGGTCAACATTGTAATCAGAAGCCTTTCTGTGCATGTTCCTGCTGCTAGACAACTCCCAGCTAAGTTGGACTTTAGTCCTCGTTTGTTTTTGCATTTTGTTCCAGTTCACAGCTGTAGTTTTGTTTCTGTGTCTGGAAAGCTCTTGTGATCTGAAATTGCCACTCTGATGTTATGAGTTAATACTAGAGTCTTAAAGTAATTTCAGGATGGTGTTTTGATAGGGTTTTCAGCTGACCATGAAAGTGTCCTTTCTGTCTTCCTGCTATCTAGTAAGCGGACCTCAATTTTGCTAAACCTATTTTCATACTACGTTTGTCATTTTCATCTAAAATCACCGCCAATATATGTGGGGGCCTCTGTCTGCCTTTCGGGGAAATTTCTCTAGAGGTGAGCCAGGACTATATTTTCCTCTGCCAGGATTAGTTAGTCCTCCGGCCGGCGCTGGGCGTCTAGGGATAAAACGCAGGCAACGCTACCCGGCTACTGTTAGTTGTGCGGCAGGTTTAGTTCATGGTCAGTTTAGTTTCCATCCTTCCAAGAGCTAGTTCTTATGTTTGCTGGGCTATGTTCTCTTGCCATTGAGAACCATAACAGTTTGACCGGCCACAAAAGGGTTAAATTAATTGACAGAGAAAGGAGAGAAAAGAGAAGTCTGCTGAAGATTTTTTTTTTTTTTTTCCCTTCAGTTCTGAGTGTGCTTGTAATTGAATCTCTTGCAAGTCTGCCTATATTGCAGCCTTTCTCTCTCTCTCTCCTTCTAATCCTGGAATGGCTCTGTGTTCACCTGTTTAAAATGGATATTCAGAGTTTAGCTGCAGGTTTGAATAATCTCACCACGAAAGTTCAAAATTTACAAGATTTTGTTGTTCATGTTCCTATATCTGAACCTAGAATTCCTTTGCCTGAATTTTTCTCGGGGAATAGATCTTGCTTTCAAAATTTCAAAAATAATTGCAAGTTGTTTTTGTCCCTGAAATCTCGCTCTGCAGGAGATCCTGCTCAGCAGGTCAGGATTGTGATTTCCTTGCTCCAGGGCGACCCTCAGGATTGGGCTTTTGCATTGGCTCCAGGGGATCCTGCGTTGCTCAATGTGGATGCGTTTTTTCTGGCCTTGGGGTTGCTTTATGAGGAACCTCAGTTAGAGCTTCAGGCGGAAAAGGCCTTGATGTCCCTATCTCAGGGGCAAGACGAAGCTGAAATATACTGCCAGAAATTCCGTAAATGGGCTGTGCTTACTCAGTGGAATGAGTGCGCCCTGGCGGCGAATTTCAGAGAGGGTCTCTCTGATGCCATTAAGGATGTTATGGTGGGGTTCCCTGTGCCTGCGGGTCTGAATGAGTCCATGACAATGGCTATCCAGATCGATAGGCGTCTGCGGGAGCGCAAACCTGTGCACCATTTGGCGGTGTCTACTGAGAAGACGCCAGAGAATATGCAATGTGATAGAATTCTGTCCAGAAGTGAACGGCAGAATTTTAGACGAAAAAATGGGTTGTGCTTCTATTGCGGTGATTCAACTCATGTTATATCAGCATGCTCTAAGCGTACTAAGAAGCTTGATAAGTCTGTTTCAATTGGCACTTTACAGTCTAAGTTTATTCTATCTGTGACCCTGATTTGTTCTTTATCATCTATTACCGCGGATGCCTATGTCGACTCTGGCGCCGCTTTGAGTCTTATGGATTGGTCCTTTGCCAAACGCTGTGGGTATGATTTGGAGCCTCTTGAAACTCCTATACCCCTGAAGGGGATTGACTCCACCCCATTGGCTAGCAATAAACCACAATACTGGACACAAGTAACTATGCGGATTAATCCGGATCACCAGGAGATTATTCGCTTTCTTGTGCTGTATAACCTACATGATGTGTTGGTGCTTGGATTGCCATGGCTGCAATCTCATAACCCAGTCCTTGACTGGAAAGCTATGTCTGTGTTAAGCTGGGGATGTAAGGGGACGCATGGGGACGTACCTGTGGTTTCCATTTCATCATCTATTCCCTCTGAGATTCCTGAATTTTTGACTGAATATCGTGACGTTTTTGAAGAACCTAAGCTTGGTTCATTACCTCCGCACCGGGAGTGCGATTGTGCCATAGATTTGATTCCGGGTAGTAAATACCCTAAGGGTCGTTTATTTAATCTGTCTGTGCCTGAACATGCTGCTATGCGAGAATATATAAAGGAGTCCTTGGAAAAGGGACATATTCGTCCTTCGTCATCTCCCTTAGGAGCCGTTTTTTTCTTTGTGGCTAAGAAAGATGGCTCTTTGAGGCCGTGTATTGATTATCGGCTTTTGAATAAAATCACGGTTAAATATCAATATCCGTTGCCACTGCTGACTGATTTGTTTGCTCGCATAAAGGGGGCCAAGTGGTTCTCTAAGATAGATCTCCGTGGGGCGTATAATTTGGTGCGAATTAAGCAGGGGGATGAGTGGAAAACCGCATTTAATACGCCCGAGGGCCACTTTGAGTATTTGGTGATGCCTTTTGGTCTTTCAAATGCCCCTTCAGTCTTTCAGTCCTTTATGCATGACATTTTCCGTGATTATTTGGATAAATTTATGATTGTGTATCTGGATGATATTCTGATTTTTTCGGATGACTGGGACTCTCATGTCCAGCAGGTCAGGAGGGTTTTTCAGGTTTTGCGGTCTAATTCCTTGTGTGTGAAGGGTTCTAAGTGCGTTTTTGGGGTTCAAAAGATTTCCTTTTTGGGATATATTTTTTCCCCCTCTTCCATCGAGATGGATCCTGTCAAGGTTCAGGCTATTTGTGATTGGACGCAACCCTCTTCTCTTAAGAGTCTTCAGAAATTTTTGGGCTTTGCTAACTTTTATCGTCGATTTATTGCTGGTTTTTCTGATGTTGTTAAACCATTGACTGATTTGACTAAGAAGGGTGCTGATGTTGCTGATTGGTCCCCTGCTGCTGTGGAGGCCTTTCGGGAGCTTAAGCGCCGCTTTTCTTCCGCCCCTGTGTTGCGTCAGCCTGATGTTGCTCTTCCTTTTCAGGTTGAGGTCGACGCTTCTGAAATCGGAGCTGGGGCGGTTTTGTCGCAGAGAAGTTCCGATTGCTCCGTGATGAGACCTTGTGCTTTTTTCTCGCGTAAATTTTCGCCCGCCGAGCGGAATTATGATGTTGGGAATCGGGAGCTTTTGGCCATGAAGTGGGCTTTTGAGGAGTGGCGTCATTGGCTTGAGGGGGCTAGACATCAGGTGGTGGTATTGACTGACCACAAAAATCTAATTTATCTTGAGTCCGCCAGACGCCTGAATCCTAGACAGGCGCGCTGGTCGTTGTTTTTCTCTCGGTTTAATTTTGTGGTGTCCTACCTGCCGGGTTCTAAGAATGTTAAGGCGGATGCCCTTTCTAGGAGTTTTGAGCCTGACTCCCCTGGTAATTCTGAACCTACAGGTATCCTTAAGGATGGAGTGATATTGTCTGCCGTTTCTCCAGACCTGCGGCGGGCCTTGCAGGAGTTTCAGGCGGATAGACCTGATCGTTGCCCACCTGGTAGACTGTTTGTTCCTGATGATTGGACCAGTAAAGTCATTTCTGAGGTTCATTCTTCTGCGTTGGCAGGTCATCCTGGAATCTTTGGTACCAGGGATTTGGTGGCAAGGTCCTTCTGGTGGCCTTCCCTGTCTCGAGATGTGCGAGGCTTCGTGCAGTCTTGTGACGTTTGTGCTCGGGCCAAGCCTTGTTGTTCTCGGGCTAGTGGATTGTTGTTGCCCTTGCCTATCCCGAAGAGGCCCTGGACGCACATCTCGATGGATTTTATTTCGGATCTTCCTGTTTCTCAGAAGATGTCTGTCATCTGGGTGGTGTGTGACCGTTTCTCTAAGATGGTCCATTTGGTTCCCCTGCCTAAGTTGCCTTCTTCTTCCGAGTTGGTTCCTCTGTTTTTTCAAAATGTGGTCCGTTTGCATGGTATTCCGGAGAATATCGTTTCTGACAGAGGAACCCAATTCGTGTCTAGATTTTGGCGAGCATTCTGTGCTAGGATGGGCATAGATTTGTCTTTCTCGTCTGCTTTCCATCCTCAGACTAATGGCCAGACCGAGCGGACGAATCAGACCTTGGAGACATATTTGAGGTGTTTTGTGTCTGCAGATCAGGATGATTGGGTTGCTTTTTTGCCTTTAGCGGAGTTTGCCCTCAATAATCGGGCCAGCTCTGCCACCTTGGTGTCTCCTTTTTTCTGTAATTCGGGGTTTCATCCTCGATTTTCTTCTGGCCAGGTGGAATCTTCGGATTGTCCTGGAGTGGATGCTGTGGTGGAGAGGTTGCATCAGATTTGGGGGCAGGTAGTGGACAATTTGAAGTTGTCCCAGGAGAAGACTCAGCTTTTTGCCAACCGCCGGCGTCGGGTTGGTCCTCGGCTTTGTGTTGGGGACTTGGTGTGGTTGTCTTCTCGTTTTGGCCCTATGTGGGTTTCTTCTCCTAAGTTTAAGCCTCGGTTCATCGGCCCGTACAAGATATTGGAGATTCTTAACCCGGTGTCCTTCCGTTTGGACCTCCCTGCATCTTTTTCTATTCATAATGTTTTTCATCGGTCATTATTGCGCAGGTATGAGGTACCGGTTGTGCCTTCCGTTGAGCCTCCTGCTCCGGTGTTGGTTGAGGGCGAGTTGGAGTACGTTGTGGAAAAAATCTTGGACTCCCGTGTTTCCAGACGGAAACTCCAGTATCTGGTCAAATGGAAGGGATACGGTCAGGAGGATAATTCTTGGGTGATTGCCTCTGATGTTCATGCCTCCGATCTGGTCCGTGCCTTTCATAGAGCTCATCCTGATCGCCCTGGTGGTTCTGGTGAGGGTTCGGTGCCCCCTCCTTGAGGGGGGGTACTGTTGTGAAATTGGATTTTGGGCTCCCCCGGTGGCCACTGGTGGAATTGAACTGGTGTGCATCATCCCCTCTGTTCACCTGTTTCCATCAGAATGTGGGAGTCGCTATTTAGCCTTGCTCCTCTGTCACTTCCTTGCCGGTCAACATTGTAATCAGAAGCCTTTCTGTGCATGTTCCTGCTGCTAGACAACTCCCAGCTAAGTTGGACTTTAGTCCTCGTTTGTTTTTGCATTTTGTTCCAGTTCACAGCTGTAGTTTTGTTTCTGTGTCTGGAAAGCTCTTGTGATCTGAAATTGCCACTCTGATGTTATGAGTTAATACTAGAGTCTTAAAGTAATTTCAGGATGGTGTTTTGATAGGGTTTTCAGCTGACCATGAAAGTGTCCTTTCTGTCTTCCTGCTATCTAGTAAGCGGACCTCAATTTTGCTAAACCTATTTTCATACTACGTTTGTCATTTTCATCTAAAATCACCGCCAATATATGTGGGGGCCTCTGTCTGCCTTTCGGGGAAATTTCTCTAGAGGTGAGCCAGGACTATATTTTCCTCTGCCAGGATTAGTTAGTCCTCCGGCCGGCGCTGGGCGTCTAGGGATAAAACGCAGGCAACGCTACCCGGCTACTGTTAGTTGTGCGGCAGGTTTAGTTCATGGTCAGTTTAGTTTCCATCCTTCCAAGAGCTAGTTCTTATGTTTGCTGGGCTATGTTCTCTTGCCATTGAGAACCATAACAACCTACACTGCATGGGCGTCCCCAATTATGCAGGTATCAGCACACTGTACATGTACAGGTACCCCAGTTTTGGCATCTGTCTTAGTCATGTTTCTCTGGTCTTATATAGTGATTTACACTATGTAGTAACTCTAGTTTCACTCAGACCTTCAAGTGGCCAGCTTTCACGGGTGTATTAAACTGAGATATCATGGAGTCATCAGACGAGTGGCCATAAACCACTAGAAAATAAAACCCACAAGGATTTAGATCAAACCACCACAGGCAGAGTTTCAGTAAACCTTAATGTTTTACAATGACAAACAGCAAACATATAGAGGCTTCGAACTGTTTCTGAAGTGAGAAAACAAACATTTATCAACATTGTGTCACTATGAGCATTGTCTGTCACATCTGTAAATGTTTTACAAGACATGCAGCTATGTGATTGAATGCATTCGGTGTACAGTATTTCAATCTTGTTTACAAATCGCCATTTGTATATTTGCCATTTGTACATTTGAGGCAGCCAAAGTTATGGCTCTCAAGGAGAGAAACTAATAGAGTGGACAAAGAAATATTTGTAATAAACTACTGAGCCAAACTAACATCATTGCATTATCAAATTTATATGAAGTGTATTGTGTCCAATTTGTACAACCAGGCAACACAAAAAGGAGCTTTTCCAGTGAGCTCTTTAAGGTACACAAATGTGAAGTGTTTGCTATCAAGGATGTGGTTTCACCAATGGGGGGTACCTTTTTTAAAAATATACTATTGCCATCACAGCCACCCATGCCCAAACTTCACGGGCCTATAACAATACAAAGCATGTTCACCCAGGTCATGTCGGAGATAAGGAAGAGACATTGCAGGAGACAGTTAAGAATTAGGGCCAATGTAGCGGTGTGGGTCTCTGAGACTTGTAATGCAGTGCATGATCTGCCAAACAATTCCCCAATGGGGGTACCTTTTTTAAAAGTACACTAGTGCCATCGCATGCCCCTAGCCCAAATATTAACGGCCTATAACAGTACTTAGCACGTTTACCCTGGTGATCTAGTGGCAGGAACATTTTAGATTGCAGGAGACCAAGTTAAGAAGTCGGCCCAATGGAATGTTATGCCCAATTCCACAATGTGGGATCCTTTTTTAAATAAATAAAAGAGTGCCATCACAGCCCCCTTGGCCAAAATGCACCGTACAGAGCACGTTTACCCTGGTGATCTACTGGCAGATACAGGACAGATTGCAGGCGACCGAGTTAAGAAGTAGGCCCAATGTAATGTCATGCCCAATTTCCCAATGTGTTGTCCTTTTTGGACTTAAAAAAATAGTGCCAGCACAGCCCCTTTGCCCAAAATTCACTGGCCTATAACAGTACAGAGCAGGTTCACCCTGGTGATCTACTGGCAGGTACAGGACAGTTTGCAGGAGACCGAGTTAAGAAGTAGGCCCAATGTAATGTCATGCCCAGTTCCCCAATGTGTTGTCCTTTTTAAAAAAAAATAAAAGAGTGTCATCAGAGCATCCTTGGCCAAAATGCACCGTACAGACCACGTTCACCCTGGTGATATATTGGTTCTGGATGAGAAGGATGAGGATAAGGAGGAGGATAAGAACAAACAGACCAAATCTGTAAGCGTATACCCATGTTGGGTTTTGAAGAGGTGCATAAGAATACGCCTCCCCAAAAGAGAGAATGTATTTGAGGTTATGTTTCGCTGTTTTCACTTGGTGGTGTACAGAAGTCTTTCCCAATCCAGGCCTTGTTCATTTTTATAAGAGTCAGCCTGTCAGCATTTTCAGTTGACAGGCGGATGCGCTTTTCTGTTATAATTCCACCAGCAGCACTAAAAACCCTCTCTGACAGAACGCTAGCAGCCAGTTCATGTCACGTGTCCAGCTTGGATACCCAATAATTCAAAGGCACATAGGAATCCCGGAGGATGTTTGCACGATCTGCAAGGTACTCCCTCACCATCTTCCCAAACATTGCACTTCTTGTGACAGCACCCCTTGCCTCTGTGCCGCCACGATGGGAGTATCTGAGAAAACTGTCCCAGAACTTGGCCATTGTTCCCCTGCCTGAGCTGGATTGTACTTCTGTCTCTCTCTTGCTTGGAGTCCTTGGTTGTACAACAAACTCTTGACGTCTGCTGCCAGCGTTCTCATATGGGAATTTTCTAAGTAATTCCGCTACAAGGGCCCTGTGGTACTGCAAAATTTTAGTACACCTCTCTGCCTCAGGCAAAAGAGATTGAAAGTTCTCCTTGTAGCGTGGGTCTAGAAGTGTCACCAACCAGTAAAGAGTGTCACCCAAAATTTTAATAATCCGAGGGTCACGTGAAATGCAGTGCAACATAAAGTCAGCCATGCGTGCCAGACTGCTAACAGGCAAGACTTCCGTGTCCTCATCAACAGGACGACTGACGATGCTGTCCTCCTCCTCCTCCCTGTCCTCAGGTCATCCCCACTGAACAGAAGCTAATACAGATGTGTTTGTAGTACCATCTATAGCACATGAAAGTAGCTCCTGTTCTTCCTCCTCCTCATTGCCTACCAATCCACGTTGAGAAGACATGAGGCTGGGCTGAGTGTAATCCCCCTGTATGTTTCCTTGCTCCATGTCCTCGTGCTCCGCCTGCAATGCATCCTCTTTGATTGTGAGCAGAGAGTTTTTCAGAATGCTGAGAAGCGGGATAGTGATTCTAATTATGGCATCATCGCCACTCACCATCTTAGTGCAGTCCTCAAAGTTTTGGAGGATGTTATATATGTCTGACATCCATGTCCACTCCTGAGGACTTATGTGTGGAGTCTGACCTGAAATTCGACAGCCTTGTTAATGTTGGTAGTCAACAACGACCCTCTTCTGCTCACAAATCCTTTCCAAGATATGCAGCGTAGAGTTCCAGCGCGTGGGGATGTGGGACATCACACAATAGTCGGTGAGCTGGAATCTGAAAACGCTGCTGAAGCACGGCAAGGGCGGCTGAAGCTGTAGCTGACTTTCTAAAATGGTCAGACAGACGGCGTACTTTCACTAGCAGATCCGGCAGCTCCGGGTAGCTTTTCAGAAAACGTTGAACCAAGAGATTAAGCACATGGGCCAAGCAAGGTACGTGTGTGAGCTCACCTTGCCTCAGAGCCGCCACCAGGTTACGGCCATTGTCACACATGACCATGCCTGGCTGTAGGTTCAGCGGTGTCATCCAAACATCTGACTGCTCTTTCAGCGCTGTCCACAACTCTTCTGCATTGTGCGGTTTGTCACCTATGCAGATTATCTTCAGCACAGCCTGTTGCCGCTTGGCTGAGGCAGTGCTGCAGTGCTTCCAGCTTCTGACTGATGTTTTGATTTCAGAGATGGAGGATGAAGAGGAGGAGGAGGAGGTGCAGGAGCTGTAGACTGTGGGGGCAACCCTGATTGACATAGGGCCAGCAATCCTCAGCGTGGGGAGGATGTGTTCCATCTCAAGGTCCAACTGGGTCCCGGCTTCCACTATGTTAACCCAGTGTGCCGTCATTGAGATGTACCGTTCCTGCCCACAAGCACTTGTCCACGTGTCCGTGGTTAGGTGGACTTTCCCGGTAACAGCATTGTTGAGGGCACGGGTAATGTTGTGGGACACATGCTGGTGCAATGCCATTACGGCACACCGGGAGAAATAGTGGCGAATGGGGACCGAGTACCTTGGGATGACCGCCCCCATCAGGTTGCGGAATGCTTCCGTCTCAACAAGCCTAAAAGGCAGCATTTCTAGTGCAAGCAGAAGAGAAATATTAGAATTGAGGACTGTGGCCTGTGGGGTGTTGGCTGGGTATTTCTGCTTGTGTTCCAAAGACTGGGTTATAGACAACTGAACGCTGTGCTGGGTCAAGGACGTGGACGGGCTTGCTGATGGTGCTGCTTGACTGTGGGCCACAACAGGTGCAGGGCTAGAGGCATCTTCACATGCACGGTGTACTAGGGATTGGCTTCTATGCAAAACAGTGGAAGAAGCAGTGGTGTGACCAGCATGCAGTGGTCCTCGAGCCTGGGGTTCGGCCCACAAAGTCAGGTGCTTTGCTTGCATGTGCCTGATCATGCTGGTGGTCAGGCTGGTTGTTTTGCTACCCCTGCTGAAACAGGCATGGCAGGTGCTGCAAATGGCCTGTTTAGGGTTATCGGCAGAGTCTTTAAAAAATTGCCAGACTCAGGAAGATCCCACAGGTGGAATGGCAACTTCACTCATGTTGGTGTTACAGGGAACGGATGCACGCCTTCTGTCTGTGGCCACCACACTGCTTCTTCCTGCCTGTTGGGGGATATGCCTCCTTCCCCATTTGTGCCGCTGTCCTCGCTACGCATGTCCTCCTGCCAGCTTGGGTCATTTACTATGACATCCACCACCTCGTCTTCCACATGTGCACCCTGCTCCTCCTCCTGACTTTCTAGAAATTAGGTCTCATCATGGTCCACCTCTTGTGACACTTTCCCACCATTGCCTTCGTGTGACTGGGGCTGGTCAAAGCTTTGGGCAGCTCTACATGCGATCTCATCTTTCCCCACTTCAAGTTGACCGGCAGAGATTTCTGAATCTTGAAATGGAAAACTGAACAGCTCTTCAGAGTGTCCAAGTGTGGGATCAGTTGTCTCAGGGCACTCGGCATGGTGGGAGGAAGGAGGATCAGGGTGAGGAATATCCTGGCCTCACTCACGGCTACTCAGACTTGACCGTGTGGAAGACAAGGTGGTGGTAGCTAAGTGACTGGAAGCATTATCCGCTATCCAACCAACAACCGTTACACACTGCTCTGGCTTCAATAGTTGTGTGCTGCGGTCCCCTAGAAACTGGGACAGGAATGTCGAGCGAGAAGATGTGGGTCTTTGTTGTTGCCCACTTTCACCTTGCCCACGGCCTCATCCTCTGGATGCACCATCACGTCCACTTCCCCGTCCTTTGCCCCTTGCCTTAACCATTTTAAATGGACTACTGCACTATTTCAAATGCTCAACACAAATGTCTTTATTAGTAGCGAAATATTATGTGATCAGTATGCCTGCAAATCTATGATTTTTCAAACCCAAACACCAGGCAGGCCTCAGCCTGACCTAACAGACTGTATTCAATTTTTTTTTTTAAGTTAATTTATGCAAAATAGTGCTGTATAGAATTTGAGTATCACACAGCCAAAAAATAAGTACACCAGCCTCCAACAATGCCCAAACTTGGAGCACAGAGATATATGACGGCTGTAACGGAAACACCACACTGGCAAATCTGTGGCCTTTGAATTTTTTTGATACGAAATAGTGCTGTATAGAATTTGACTATCACACAGTCAAAAAATAAGTACACCGGCCTCCAATGACCAAACATGTAGCACGCAGATATATGAGGCCTTTTTCAGTGAATTTAAAACACCAAAAAAAAGGGAGCACAAGGGTCGCACAGACAACTATGCTACGTATGCCTGACAAACTATAACTTTTCAACAGGCCTCAGTATGACAGAACAGACTGTATTTTTTTTTTGGGGGGGGGTGAATTTTTGAAAAAAAAAAAGAAGGAAAAATAGATATATAGACAGTAAATAAGCTGCAGCTGCAGGCAGTTATGGAGCTTTGGGAGGGATGCAGTGGGAGCAATGGACGCACATACAGTGCCTGCAGGCCTTGCACTGATGTGGATATGCTATGCCCTGCCTACCTAGTGCTGCAATATCGGGACCCACAAATTAGCCCTAAAAAGGACTTTTGGTTTCTGAGGAGTTGTGGATGTAAGAGTTGCAGACCTACACTCTAAAACCACGATTCTGACCTTATCTCGGCAGCAGCTCTCCCTATTCTCGCTGAAACAGGAACAGAATGCGGCGAGCAGGGCGGCACCAGGTCTCTTATACTCGGGATGATGCTGTACGGCCCAGCCAATCACTGCACGACACAACAAAGATGGCTGCGGCGTTTCATGGCCTGGCAGACAATCTCTGCACCATGATTGGGTCTCTAAAGTCCTCTAAAACTGCTGGGTGGAGACTGCAGTTACTGCCGAATAATACCGGAAATGCTCGCTGCTCGCCGAGTACCCTGATACTCGGGCGAGTAACGAGTAGTGGCGAGCACGTTCACTCATCACTATTTCTGAACTCTTCCTGAGTTATAAAATTAGTACTGTTGTTTCTAAATGATTATGAACTTGTTTTCTTTGCATTATTGGAGGTCTGAAAGCACTGTTTTTTTTTTAATTTTGACCATTTTTCTTTGTTAGAAAAAAATACTAAATTTATTGCTTGAAAATTCTGAGACATGTCAGAAGTTTATAGAATAAAAGAACAATTTACATTTTACTCAAAAATATACCTATAAAGAGAAAAATCAGACAAACTGGACATTTTGCAGTGGTCTCTTAATTTTTGCCAGGGCTGTAAGTATAATTACAACTGTGATTTGTCAAAAATCACAGCTGACATCAAGCCCAGGGTTAGTAATAGAGAGGTGTCTATGAAACACCCCGTTTACTAACACTGTAAGTAAAAATAAAGAAACACAGATTAAAAACATGTAATTAAAATATAAAAACAGATACCCTCTTTCACCCATTTACCAAAAAAACCACCTGCAGGTTCAATGAGATCCACAAGGTCCAGCGTAATTCACATCAAGGTCCCAAGACGATACCCTGCTCCAATACATACAGAAGCCACAGTGACATCATAAAACGTGACCCCTCCCCGTGTCCGCCGTACACACACTAAGGGTGGCATGGAAGCCGCCACCTGTGAGGTCACTGGAGATTACAGTTTGTGGTTATCACAGTACCCTCTGAGCTGTCAACTGTCACTTAAGGTGAACTCAAGGAGCACAGTGATCGGCAATACGCATAACCTGGCGGAAACATTGTAGTAGGTTGGATTGCGGACTGCCCCCAGCGTGACACAGGGGCACTACAGTACGGAAGTCCGACAGTGAACCAGTGGAATCATTACAGTGCATCAGATTGGTGAATCACTGTTGGACTGCGTTGCCCACTAGACTTTGTTATATACAGCAAGCTAAATCTAAGTGGGCAGAAGGACCTGGTGTTTTAGCTTACTAAGTCTGGTATTAAACCACTCCAAGGGACCTGGTCCTTTATCCCACTTGGATTTAGCTTTCTCACAGTGAGGCTGGGGTCACACATGCGAGTTTTACGGACGTAAGAGCGCAGAAACTACGTCCGTAAAACTCGCATTACATACGGCACAATTATTCTCAATGGGGCTGCTCCTATTAGCCGTATATTACGGTTCAGTATTATACGGCTTTCTACGGCCGTACAAAATCGCAGCATGCTGCGTTTGTCAGCGTACTGCGCAAATAACACGCCAATGAAAGTCTATGGGGGCGCGAAAAATACGGATTCCACACGGACCTGCAGTGTGACTTGCGAGAAATACGCAGCGCTGTTAGTGAAAAGTCGGTAATTCAATTGCCGGCTTTTCATTTCTCCTGCACAAACCCGACAGGATATGAGACATGGTTTTCATACAGTAAACCATCTCATATCCCCTTTTTTGTTGCATATTCCACATTACTAATGTTAGTAGTGTGTATGTGCAAAATTTCAGCGCTGTAGCTGCTGAAATAAAGGGTTAAATGGCGGAAAAAATTGGCGTGGGCTCCCGCGCAATTTTCTCCGCCAGAATGGTAAAGCCAGTGACTGAGGGCAGATATTAATAGCCAGGAGAGGGTCCATGGTTATTGGCCCCCCCGTGGCTAAAAACATCTGCCCCCAGCCACCCCAGAAAAGGCACATCTGGAAGATGCGCCAATTCTGGCACTTGGCCACTCTCTTCCCACTCCCTGTAGCGGTGGGATATGGGGTAATGAAGGGTTAATGCCACCTTGCTATTGTAAGGTGACATTAAGCCAGATTAATAATGGAGAGGCGTCAATTATGACACCTATCCATTATTAATCCAATTGTAGGAAAGGGTTAAAAAACACACACACACATGATTACAAAGTAGTTTAATGAAATAAACACAGCGGTTGTTGTAATAATTTATTGTTCTCCCATTCCATTTCCAGGACCTCGCTTGGCAACATAATAAACGCACAAGATACATACCTTCTGCTGTCAGATCTCGTCCCACGAAGTAATCCATCTGAAGGGGTTAACTAATATTACAGGCAGGAGCCCTGCAAATGCAGCTGTGCTCCCTGCCTGTAATCCCCAGCGAATGAATGAAATGTAGGTCATTGACCTACATTTCCTTCAGTCGCGGTGATGCGCCCCTGCTGGATGTTCTCATGAACTGCAGCCTGGGAACTTTTTCCCACGCTCCAGGTCATATGAGGACATCCACCAGGGGGCGCATCACCGCGACTGAAGGAAATGTAGGTCAATGACCTACATTTCATTCATTCGCTGGGGATTACAGGCAGGGAGCACAGCTGCATTTGCAGGGCTCCTGCCTGTAATATTAGTTAACCCCTTCAGATGGATTACTTCGTGGGACGAGATCTGACAGCAGAAGGTATGTATCTTGTGCGTTTATTATGTTGCCAAGCGAGGTCCTGGAAATGGAATGGGAGAACAATAAATTATTACAACAACCGCTGTGTTTATTTCATTAAACTACTTTGTAATCATGTGTGTGTGTGTTTTTTAACCCTTTCCTACAATTGGATTAATAATGGATAGGTGTCATAATTGACGCCTCTCCATTATTAATCTGGCTTAATGTCACCTTACAATAGCAAGGTGGCATTAACCCTTCATTACCCCATATCCCACCGCTACAGGGAGTGGGAAGAGAGTGGCCAAGTGCCAGAATTGGCGCATCTTCCAGATGTGCCTTTTCTGGGGTGGCTGGGGGCAGATGTTTTTAGCCACGGGGGGGCCAATAACCATGGACCCTCTCCTGGCTATTAATATCTGCCCTCAGTCACTGGCTTTACCACTCTGGCGGAGAAAAGTGCGCGGGAGCCCACGCCAATTTTTTCCGCCATTTAACCCTTTATTTCAGCAGCTACAGCGCTGAAATTTTGCACATACACACTACTAACATTAGTAGTGTGGAATATGCAACAAAAAAGGGGATATGAGATGGTTTACTGTATGAAAACCATGTCTCATATCCTGTCGGGTTTGTGCAGGAGAAATGAAAAGCCGGCAATTGAATTACCGGCTGTTCACAGATATCGCGCTGAATGAAATCTAAATACAGAATATATATATATGTGTCTCAATGACATATATATATATATATATACTGTATATATGTTTTCCCTAACATTTGAGCACATAAATCCATTAGATGTCGGTTTTGCAAGCCTGCGCGAAAATCTCGCAGTACGGATGCCATACGGATTACATACGGAGGATGCCATGCGCAAAATACGCTGAAACACCCTGACTACGGATCAATATTTTGGGGACATTTCTCCGTATTACGGCCGTAGTACGGACGTATAATACGTGGCGTATTGTCTTACGCCATGTGTGACCCCAGCCTGAGCAGGCTAAATCCAAGTTGAAAGAAGGACCTGGTCCTTTAGCCTGCTAGATCTAGTATCAAAACACTCACAGGGACCTGGTCCTTTAGCCAACTGGGATTTAGCTTTCTCACAGTGAGCAGGCTAAATCCAAGTTGGCAGAAGGACCTGGTCCTTTAGCCTGCTAGATCTAGTATTAAAACACTTACAGGGACCTGCTCCTTTAGCCGACTGGGATTTAGCTTTCTCACAGAGAGCAGGCTAAATCCAAGTCGGCAGAAGGACCTGGTCCATTTGGCTAATAATTATAGTATTAACCCCTTCACAACGCATGATGCAGTTACATCATATATCATAAAAATATCAGAAAAAAAAAAATATCGCTTTTGCTCCATTTAAAAAAATACACAAATTTGGAATTGACGTGTTCAGAAAGGTCTGACCAATCAAAATGTAAAATAATCTGATCGGTAAATGGCATAACGAGAAAAAACTAGAAACGCCATAATTACGTTTTTTTTGGTCGCCGCAACATTGTAATAAAATGAAATAAGAGGTGATCAAAACATGGTATCTGCGCCAAAATGGTATCAATAAGAACGTCCCGCCAAAATAAGAAAAAAATCCCAACGGCGATGTGGATGGAAAAATAAGTTATGGGAAGGAAAAAAAATGTAAAAAAAATGAAAATCGCCGGAGAGTTAAATCACTCCTAGGTGCATGCATGGAAAGAATCTGTGGTTGTGTGATCTACAAGTTACGTCATATATCATAAAAATATAAGAAAAAAAAAATATTGCTTTTGCTGCATTAAAAAAAAATAAAAAATTGGGACTTGACATGTTCAGAAAGGTCTGACCAATCAAAATGTAAAATAATCTGATCGGTAAACGGCATAACGAGAAAAAAACTTGAAACGCCATAATTAAGTTTTTTTTTGTCGCCGCAGCATTGCAATAAAATGAAATAAGAGGTGATCAAAACATGGTATCCATGCCAAAATGGTATCAATAAGAACGTCCCGCCAAAATAAAAAAAAAATCCCAATGGCGATGTGGATGGAAAAATAAGTTATGGGAAGGAAAAAAAAAATTAAAAAAACGGAAAATCGCCCGAGGGTTAAACACTCCTAGGTGCATGCATGGAAAAAAAATCTGTAGTTGTGTGATCTACAAAAATTATCACCAGTAAATAAAACGGGACGCGGATGAGATTGGCGCAGAATATTGTACACACTGGGATTAAGGGGAAAATTCATGTATATAATTTTTACATATAAATAAATGTGTAATCAGATGTCATATCTAGTCTGCGGCTCAATATTACTGCAAAAAATCACATGACAGTATTCATATATATCTATATACAATGAGGGTCCTTCTATCTGCTGGGATTTAGCATTCTTATATACAGCAGGCTAAATCCCAGTCGGCTAAAGGACCTGGTCCCTCTGCCAACTTGGAAATAGCCCACTCTGTGTGAGAAAGCTAAATCCCAGTGCACAGAGGGACCAGGTCCTTTAGCCGACTTGGATTTAGCCACAACCGTCACGGTAAATGCTAGAGTGTATGGGCTCCTTCCAGGTGTGACGTCATTTCCGGGGGCGTGTCCTATCGGGAGGGGCGTGTTCTCTTTTTACCAAGGCGGCAAAGGAAAGCAGCATGATAGCTTGTGGACGCCATGGAGGTTAGTGGTTTCAGGGAGAAAAAATGCTACTTGCTGATCGCTATTGGGGGGAGGCCCTGGGGTGGTCGACCTACTTGTCTGTGTGGGGGGCGACCTGTTGCAGGTTATTGTGGGGGGGTTCTGCTGCTGGCTATTGTGGGGGACCCCTGCGGTGGGATTTTGGGGGTTCTGCTGCTGCTGGCTATTGTGGGGGACCCCTGCGGTGGGATTTTGGGGGGTTCTGCTGCTGCTGGCTATTGTGGGGGACCCCTGCGGTAGGATTTTGGGGGGTTCTGCTGCTGCTGGCTATTGTGGGGGACCCCAGCGGTGGGATTTTGGGGGGTGCTGCTGCTGGCTATTGTGGGGGACCCCTGCGGTGGGATTTTGGGGGGTGCTGCTGCTGGCTATTGTGGGGGACCCCTGCGGTGGGATTTTGGGGGGTTCTGCTGCTGCTGGGTATTGTGGGGGACTCCTGCGGTGGGATTTGGGGGGGGTTCTGCTGCTGCTGGCTATTGTGGGGGACCCCTGCGGTGGGATTTTGGGGGGGGGGTTCTGCTGCTGCTGGCTATTGTGGGGGACCCCTGCGGTGGGATTTTGGGGGGTTCTGCTGCTGCTGGCTATTGTGGGGGACCCCTGCGGTGGGATTTTGGGGGGGTTCTGCTGCTGCTGGCTATTGTGGGGGACCCCTGCGGTGGGATTTTGGGGGGGTTCTGCTGCTGGCTATTGTGGGGGACCCCTGCGGTGGGATTTGGGGGGGTTCTGCTGCTGCTGGCTATTGGGGACCCCTGCGGTGGGATTTTGGGGGTGACCTGCTGCTTATGGGGTGACCTGTTTGGGGTAGGAGACCTGCTGCTGGCTATTGGGGTGACCCCTATGGTGGGACCCCTGTGGTGTGATTTGGGGGCGACCTGCTTGCGGGGGACCCCTTTTAGTGAGGGTGACCTGCTTATGTTTGGGTTTGGGGAGGGTGTGACCTGCTTGTCGTGGAATGTGGGGAGGCGACCTGCTTGTCGTGGAATGTGGGGAGGCGACCTGCTTGTCGTGGAATGTGGGGAGGCGACCTGCTTGTCGTGGAATGTGGGGAGGCGACCTGCTTGTCGTTGAATGTGGGGAGGCGACCTGCTTGTCGTTGAATGTGGGGAGGCGACCTGCTTGTCGTTGAATGTGGGGAGGCGACCTGCTTGTCGTGGAATGTGGGGAGGCGACCTGCTGCTGGCTATTGGGGGGGATCCCGTGGTGGGATTTGGGGACGACCTGCTGCTTACGGATGGAACCCTTTTATTGGGGGGTGACCTGCTGCTTACTGGGGGATCCCTTTTATTGGGGGGCGACCTGATTATGGTTTGGGGGGGTTGATGAGGGTTTAAGCTGGGTGGGGGGTGGACATCCGAAGGGGGAGTGCTGGGTGGGGGGGTTGGACGTCCGATGGGGGTTTGTGGGGGTTGGACGTCCGATGGGGGTGTGTGCTGGGTGGGGGGGTCCACTTCCGATGGGGGGTTCACATCTGATGGGGGTTTGTGCTGGGTGGGGGGCCTGCATCTGGGGGTTTGTGCTGGGTGGCGGGTCCGCATCTGGGGGTTTGCTGGGTGGGGGGGTCCGCGTCCGATGGGGGATGGACGTCCGATTGGGGTTTGTGGGGGTTGGACGTCCGATGGGGGTTTGTGGGGGTTGGACGTCTGATGGGGGTGTGTGCTGGGTGGGGGGGTCCACGTCCGATGGGTGGTTCACATCTGATGGGGGTTTGTGCTGGGTGGGGGGTCTGCATCTGGGGGTTTGTGCTGGGTGGCGGTTCCGCATCTGGGGGTTTGCTGGGTGGGGGGGGTCCGCGTCCGATGGGGGATGGACGTCCGATGGGGGTTTGTGGGGGTTGGACGTCCGATGGGGGTTTGTGGGGGTTGGACGTCCGATGGGGGTTTGTGGGGGTTGGACGTCCGATGGGGGTTTGTGGGGGTTGGACGTCCGATGGGGGTTTGTGGGGGTTGGATGTCCGATGGGGGTTTATGCTGGGGGGTTAAGCTGGGGTGGCGTTCGATGGGTGGGTGTCTGATGGGATTTATGGTTGGGGCAGGGGGCGTCATATTTGGATTTACGCTTGAGGGGAGGGAATGTCTGGTGGGCTTTGGATTTATCCTGTGGGGTCCGCTGGTTAATGTGAGGTGGAGGTTTCTGACTGGGGGACCGAGGTTATGCTGTGTGGCCCTCTGGTTGATGTGGGGTGGGCTAATGCTTCATTGGGGTACACAAAAAAAAAACATGGGTGTATGCTGCTTATGCTATGCAAAAAAAAAATTAGGTATTTCCCTGTAGAGTAGGCTACACCACCAACTGGCAAGAAGCTAATCCGTTTTAGCTTAATGTCAGTAGGAGGCAGAGATGGGTCTGGACCACCCAGCCCAGTTTCTGACTTAAGTTTTGGGGGTTTTTTTTATTAACTATTTTCCTTTTTGATTTGTGATCTTCAGGACAGGTATATCCTACCAGGCAGTGAAGGGGCTACTTTAAAAAAGAAAAAAAAAATGGAAAGGACAGGACAAATATGTCCTAGTTTTCCCCTGAGCAATATGGACGTCTCCTGGGGAAACCTTCCTATTCATGCAGCCTCCATGTTTTCCAGAGGCTCCTGTGACCCTGCTCTTAAAATATCCAGGCTTTGGTCTAGGCCTTCTCTGGTGGCCGGTCCACACCGCCAGTGCCCTGAACAATCATGCACGCCAACTTTCTAGTATGTCCTACTCTGCGCCTATCAGTTTAAGAGTACTTCGCTTCTGCAACAGAGGACTAAAGTCTGCCTCCCAAGAGATCTGCTGTTCAATTTTGGTTGTTTTGGAAATGTTCTGTCCAAAAAAACGACGGGACAACTCTCCGACCCGCCAGGAAAAGACGAGACCTTCCTTTAGGCCAGCCCTCTCCTGGCATCCATGAACCCACCAGCACTGGTCTGCTAGGCCTGGATCTAGCAGACTCTCTTTGACATGATGGGGCGTTCCCACCTTGGATGTTTCTCAGGGTTGCCAGCCGTGTCCTTCACTATTCAAGGCCGGTATTATGATCTCTGGTCCGGGACACCGAAACCTCAGACACCGGAGGCAGGCCTGGGGGGGGGGGGGCAGAGCCACATACCAAACCGACAGTCCGGCCCGCATGCACCAACAGCATATTAACCCCTTAATGACCGCCGATACGCCTTTTAACGGTGGCCGCTAAGGGTACTTAATCCACAGCGCCGTTAATTAATGGCGCTGTGGAAAAAGTGAATAGCGCCCCCCAGAGTCGGATTTTCTCTGGGGTCTCGGTTGCCAGGGGTAGCCGAGACCCCAGAGAACATGATTCGGGGGTTTTTTACCGACCCCCGAGTTGCGATCGCCGGTAATTAACCGCTTACCGGCGATCGCAAAAAAAAAACAAAACGCGATCTCCCTTTTAATTTCTCTGTCCTCCGATGTGATCGCACATCAGAGGACAGAGAAATGGGGTCCCCGATAGCCCCCCGATACTCACCTGTCTCCCCCTGCCGGGGGTAGCCGAGACCCCAAAGAACATGATCGGGGTCGGTTCTTACCGACCCCTGTTTTGCGATCGCCGGTACTTAACTGTTTACCGGCGGTCGCAAAAAAAGAAAAACCGATCGGTAATTCTCTGTCCTCTGATGTGATCGCACATCAGAGGACAGAGAAATAGGGGGATTCGGGGACCCTGCTATACTTAGCGGTGTCCCTGGGTCCTCCTGCATCCCCTCCTGCCCGCCGGCTTCTTCCTATGGAGAGAAAATGGTGGGCGCATGCGCAGTGCTCCCACTCTCTGCTGCCGGCCGGCAGGAGAGAGCAGTTGGGGCTAAAATTAGGGTTAGGGTTGGGGCTAAATTTAGGATTAGGCTTCTTTCACACTTGCGTCGGTACGGGGCTGTTGCAATGCGTCGGCCCGACGTACCGACGCACGTTGTGAGAATTGTGCACAACATGGGCAGCGGATGCAGTTTTTCAATGCATCCGCTGCCCAGTCTATGTCCTGGGGAGGAGGGGGCAGAGTTACGGCCACGCATGAGCGGAAATGGCGGACGCGACGTGCAAAAAAAGGTTACATTGAACATTTTTTTTGTGACGACGGTCCGCCAAAACACAACAGATCCAGTGCACGACGGACGCGACGTGTGGCCATCCGTCGGCAGTACAAGTCTATGGGCAAAAATGGCATCCTGCGGGCACATTTGCAGGATCCGTTTTTTGTCCAAAACGACAGATTGCGACGGATGCCACACGACGCAAGTGTGAAAGTAGCCTTAGGGTTGGGGCTAAAGTTAGGGCTAGGGTTAGGCTTAAATTTAGGGTTAGGGCTAAAGTTAGGGTTGGGGCTAAAATTAGGGTTAGGGTTGGGGCTAAAATTAGGGCTAGGGTTGGGGCTAAAGTTAGGGCTAGGGTTGAGGCTAAAGTTAGGGTTAGAGTTGGGATTAGGGTTTGGTTTAGGGTTGGCATTAGGGTTACGTTTGGGATTAGGGTTAGGTTTGGGATTAGGGTTAGGGGTGTATTGGGATTAGGGTTAGGTTTGAGGTTAGGGTTGAGATTAGGATTAGGGATGTGTTAGATTTAGGGTTTTGATTAGGGTTATGGTTAGGGTTGAGATTAGGGTTGTTTTGGGGTTAGGGTTGTGATTATCGTTAGGGTTGTGATTAGGATTATGGATCGGGTTGGGGTTAGGGTTGGAGTTAGAATTGGGGGGTTTCCACTGTTTAGGTACATCAGGGGGTCTCCAAAAACGACAGCCAATTTTGCGCTCAAAAAGTCAAATGGTGCTCCCTCCCTTCTGAGCTCTGCCGTGCGCCCAAACAGTGGTTTACCCCCACATATGGGGTACCAGCATACTCAGGACAAATTGGACAACAACTTTTGGGGTCCGATTTCTCTTGTTACCCTTGTGAAAATAAAAACTTGGGGGCTAAAAATCTTTTTTGTGGAAAAAAATAATATTTTTTATTTTCACGACTCTGCATTATAAACTTCTGTGAAGCACTTGTGCTTTCAAAGTTCTCACCACACATCTAGATAAGTTCCTTAAGGGGTCTAGTTTCCAAAATAGTGTCACTTGTGGGGGGTTTCCACTGTTTAAGCACATCAGGGGCTCTGTTTTTACACTTGTGAAGATAAAAAAAAATGGTTCTGAAGTAAAATGTTTGCAAAAAAAAAGTTAAATGTTCATTTTTTCCTTCCACATTGTTTCAGTTCCTGTGAAGCACGTAAAGGGTTAATTAACTTCTTGAATGTGGTTTTGTGCACCTTGAGGGGGTGCAGTTTTTAGAATGGTGTCACACTTGGTTATTTTCTATCATATAGACCCTTCAAATGTCATGTGGTCCCTAAAAAAAAAAAATGGTGTTGTAAAAATGAGAAATTGCTGGTCAACTTTTAACCCTTATATCTCCCTAACAAAAAAAAAATGTGTTTCCAAAATTGTGCTGATGTAAAGTAGACATGTGGGAAATGTTATTTATTAACTATTTTTCGTGACATATCTCTGTGATTTAAAGGCATAAAAATACAAATTTTGAAAATTGCAAAATTTTAAAAATTTGCCATATTTCCGTTTTTTTCATAAATAATCGCAAGTAATATCGAAGAAATGTTACCACTATCATGAAGTACAATATGTCACGAAAAAACAGTCTCAGAATCAGCGGGATCCGTTAAAGCATTCCAGATTTATAACCTCATAAAGTGACAGTGGTCAGAATTGTAAAAATTGGCTTGGTCATCAAGTACCAAATTGGCTCTGTCACTAAGGGGTTAAAGTTTTACAATACTTTAGAAATGCATAAAATGAAACAAGCAAAGGCATAAAGTTATTAAATGCAAAAAAAATGCAGTTTTATAAAATTAGAAATGTTTCTATATCTAATGTTAAAATGATATTCAGTATTTCTATAAGTAAAAGTCTGAGATTTCTGTGGGAAATGGTCATTTGTTCCTCTTAAACCAGTTCTGAATGTAAATAAAAATTGCTCTGATTAACCCCTTAGTGACAGAGCCAATTTGGTACTTAATGACCGAGCCAATTTTTACAATTCTGACCACTGTCACTTTAAGAGGTTATAACTCTGGAACGCTTTATCGGATCCCGCTGATTCTGAGACTGTTTTTTCGTGACATATTGTACTTCAAGTTATTGGTAACATTTCTTCGATATTACTTGCGATTATTTATGAAAAAAAATGGAAATATGGCAAAAATTTTTAAAATTTTGCCATTATCAAACTTTGTATTTTTATGCCCTTAAATCAGAGAGATATGTCACAAAAAATAGTTAATAAATAACATTTCCCACATGTCTACTTTACATCAGCACAATTTTGGAAACAACATTTTTTTTTGTTAGGGAGTTATAAGGGTTAAAGGTTGACCAGCAATTTCTCATTTTTACAACACCATCTTTTTTTTAGGGACCACATCACCTTTGAAGTCATTTTGAGGGGTCTATATGATAGAAAATAACCAAGTGTGACACCATTCTAAAAACTGCACCCCTCAAGCTGCTCAAAACCACATTCAAGAAGTTTATTAACCCTTTACGTGCTTCACAGGAACTGAAACAATGTGGAAGAAAAAAATGAACATTTAACTTTTTTTTGCAAACATTTTACTTCAGAACCATTTTTTTTAATTTTCACAAGTGTAAAAACAGAAATGTAACCACAAATTTTGATGTGCAATTTCTCCTGAGTACGCCGATACCCCATATGTGGAGGTAAACCACTGTTTGGGCGCACCGCAAAGCTTGGAAGTGAAGGAGCACCGTTTGACTTTTTCAATGCAGAATTGGCTGGAATTGAGATCGGACGCCATGTCGCGTTTGGAGAGCCCCTGATGTGCCTAAACAGTGGAAACCCCCCACAAGTGACACCATTTTGGAAACTAGACCCCTTAAGGAACTTATCTAGATGTGTGGTGAGCACTTTGAACCCCCAAGTGCTTCACAGAAGTTTATAACGTAGAGCCGTGAAAATAAAAAATTGCATTTGTTTACACAAAAATGATCTTTTCGCCCACAAATTCTTATTTTCACAAGGGTAACAGGAGAAATTAGACCACAAAAGTTGTTGTGCAATTTCTCCTGAGTACGTCGATACCCCATATGTGGGGGTAAACCACTGTTTGGGCACACCGCAGAGGTTGGAAGAGAAGGAGTGCCGTTTTACTTTTTCAATGTAGAATTGGCTGGAATTGAGATCGGACATCATGTCGCGTTTGGAGAGCCCCTGATGTGCCTAAACAGTGGAAACCCCACACAAGTGATACCATTTTGGAAACTAGACCCCTTACGGAACTTATCTAGATGTGTGGTGAGCACTTTGAACCCCCAAGTGCTTCACAGAAGTTTATAACGTAGAGCCGTGAAAATAAAAAATCGCATTTTTTCTACAAAAATGATCTTTTTGCCCCAAAATTTTTATTTTCACAAGGGTAACAGGAGAAATTAGACACAAAAGTTGTTGTGCAATTTCTCCTGAGTATGTTGATACCCCATATGTGGGAGTAAACCACTGTTTGGGCGCACCGCAGAGCTTGGAAGAGAAGGAGTGTTGTTTTACTTTTCAATGTAGAATTGGCTGGAATTGAGATCGGACGCCATGTCACGTTTGGAGAGCCCCTGATGTGCCTAAACAGTGGAAACCCCCCACAAGTGACACCATTTTGGAAACTAGACCCCTTAAGGAACTTATCTAGATGTGTAGTGAGCACTTTAAACCCCCAGGTGCTTCACAAAAGTTTATAACGTAGAGCCGTGAAAATAAAAAAATCGCATTTTTTCTACAAAAATGATCTTTTTGCCTCCAAATTTTTATTTTACCAAGGGTAACAGGAGAAAATGGACCACAGAAGTTGTTGTACAATTTGTCCTGAGTACGCTGACACCCCATATGTGGGGGTAAACCACTGTTTGGGCGCTTGGCTGAGCTCGGAAGCAAAGGAGCGCCATTTGACTTTTCAATGCAAAATTGACTGGAATTGAGATCGGACGCCATGTCGCGTTTGGAGAGCCCCTGATGTGCCTAAACAGTAGAAACCCCCCACAAATGACCCCATTTTGGAAACTACACCCCGCATGGAACTTATCTAGATGTGTGGTGAGAACTCTGAATGCCCAAGTGCTTCACAGAAGTTTATAATGCAGAGTTGTGAAAATAAAAAATATTTTTTTTTCCACAAAAAAGATTTTTTAGCCCCCAAGTTTTTATTTTCACAAGGGTAACAAGAGAAATTGGACCCCAAAAGTTGTTGTCCAATTTGTCCTGACTATGCTGGTACCCCATATGTGGGGGTAAACCACTGTTTGGGCGCATGGCTGAGCTCGGAAGGGAAGGAGCGCCGTTTTGGAATGCAGACTTTGATAGAATTGTCTGCGGGCGTTATGTTGCGTTTGCAGACCCCTAATGTACCTAAACAGTAGAAACCCCCCATAAGTGACCCCATTTTGGAAACTAGACCCCCCAAGGAACTTATCTAGATATGTGGTGAGAACTTTGAATGCCCATGTGCTTCACAGAAGTTTATAATGCAGAGTAGTGAAAATAAAAAATATATTTTTTTCCCACAAAAAAGATTTTTCAGCCCCCAAATTTTTATTTTCACAAGGGTAACAAGAGAAATTGGACCCCAAACCTTGTTGGCCAATTTGTCCTGAGTATGCTGGTACCCCATATGTGGGGGTAAACCACTGTTTGGGTGCACGGCAGAGCTCGGAAGGGAAGGAGCACCATTTTGGAATGCAGGCTTTGATAGAATGGTCTGCGGGCATTATGTTGCGTTTGCAGAGCCACTGATGTACCTAAACAGTAGAAACCCCCCACAAGTGACCTCATTTTGGAAACTAAACCCCCCAAGGAACTTATCTAGATATGTGGTGAGAACTTTGAATGCCCAAGTGCTTCACATAAGTTTATAATGCAGAGTATTGAAAATAGAAAATATTTTTTTTTTCCACAAAAAAGATTTTTTAGCCCCCAAGTTTTTATTTTCACAAGGGTAACAAGAGAAATTGGACGCCAATATTTGTTCTCCAATTTGTCCTGAGTATGCTGGTACCCCATATGTGGGGGTAAACCACTGTTTGGGCGCACGGCAGAGCTCGGAAGGGAAGGAGCGCCATTTTGGAATGCAGGCTTTGATAGAATGGTCTGCGGGCGTTATGTTGCGTTTGCAGAGCCACTGATGTACCTAAACAGTAGAAACCCCCCACAAGTGACCACATTTTGGAAACTAGACCCCCCAAGGAACTTATCTAGATATGTGGTGAGAACTTTGAATGCCCAAGTGCTTCACAGAAGTTTATAATGCAGAGTAGTGAAAATAGAAAATATTTTTTTTTTCCACAAAAAAGATTTTTAGCCCCCAAGTTTTTATTTTCACAAGGGTAACAAGAGAAATTGGATGCCAATATTTGTTCTCCAATTTGTCCTGAGTATGTTGGTACCCCATATGTGGGGGTAAACCACTGTTTGGGCGCATGGCTGAGCTCGGAATGGAAGGAGCGCCGTTTTGGAATGCAGACTTTGATAGAATTGTGTTGTGAATTTGGATTCTGGGCTCCCCCGGTGGCTACTGGTGGAATTGAACTGGTGTCTTCATCTTCTCTGTTCACCTGTTCCCATCAAGATGTGGGAGTCGCTATATAACCTTGCTGCTCTGTTAGTTGCTTGCCGGTCAACAATGTTATCAGAAGCCTCTCTGTGCTTGTTCCTGCTCCTAGACAACTACTAGATAAGTTGGACTCTTGTCCATGTTTGTTTTTGCATTTTTGTTCCAGTTCACAGCTGTAGTTTCGTTACTGTGTCTGGAAAGCTCTTGTGAACAGGAATTGCCACTCTGGTGTTATGAGTTAATGCCAGAGTTTTAAAGTAATTTCTGGATGGTGTTTTGATAGGGTTTTTAGCTGACCATGAAAGTGTCCTTTCTGTCTTCTGCTATGTAGTAAGTGGACCTCAAATTTGCTAAACCTATTTTCATACTACGTTTGTTATTTCATCTTGATTCACCGCCAATACATGTGGGGGGCCTCTGTCTCCTTTCGGGGTATTTCTCTAGAGGTGAGCTAGGACTAATATTTTCCTCTGCTAGTTTTATTTAGTCCTCCGGCTGGTGCTGGGCATCTAGAATCAACGTAGGCATGCTACCCGGCCACTGCTAGTTGTGCGTTAGGTTTAGTTCATGGTCAGCTCAGTTTCCATCTTCCAAGAGCTAGTTCCTATATATGCTGATGCTATGATCTCTTGCCATTGAGATCATGACAGTTTGACCGGCCCACTAAAGGGTTAAAATCCTTGGCTGAGAAAGGAGAGAAATAAGTAGTCTGCTGAAATTTTTTTTTTTTTTTTTCTCTCCTTTGAATGGCTCTGTGTTCACCTGTTTGCAATGGATCTTCAGAGTGTAACTGCAGGTTTGAATAATCTCGCCACGAAGGTACAAAATTTGCAAGATTTTGTTTGTCATGCACCTGTATCTGAGCCGAGAATTCCTTTGCCGGAATTTTTCTCGGGGAATAGATCTGGGTTTCAGAATTTTCGAAATAATTGCAAATTATTTTTGTCCCTGAAATCTCGCTCTGCCGGAGATCCTGCACAGCAGGTCAGGATTGTGATTTCCTTGCTCCGGGGCGACCCTCAAGACTGGGCTTTTTCACTGACACCAGGGGATCCTGCGTTGCTCAATGTGGATGCGTTTTTTCTGGCCTTGGGGTTGCTTTATGACGAACCTCATTTGGAGCTTCAGGCAGAAAAAACTTTGATGTCCCTATCTCAGGGGCAAGATGAAGCGGAAATTTACTGCCAAAGATTCCGTAAATGGTCTGTGCTTACTCAGTGGAATGAGTGCGCCCTGGCGGCGACTTTCAGAGAGGGTCTCTCTGATGCCATTAAGGATGTTATGGTGGGGTTCCCTGTGCCTGCGGGTCTGAATGAGTCCATGACAATGGCTATTCAGATCGATAGGCGTTTGCGGGAGCGCAAACCAGTGCACCATCTGGCGGTGTCCACTGAGAAATCGCCAGAGAGTATGCAGTGTGATAGAATTCTGTCCCGAAGCGAGCGTCAGAATTTTAGACGGAAAAATGGGTTGTGTTTCTATTGTGGTGATTCTACTCATGTTATATCAGCATGCTCTAAGCGCACTAAAAAGCTTGGTAAATCTGTTTCCATTTGCACCTTACCGTCTAAGTTTATTCTATCTGTGACCCTGATTTGCTCTTTGTCATCTATTACCACGGACGCCTATGTCGACTCTGGCGCCGCTTTGAGTCTTATGGATTGGTCCTTTGCCAAACGCTGTGGGTATGATTTAGAGCCTTTGGAGACTCCTATTCCTCTGAAGGGGATTGACTCCACCCCATTGGCTAATAATAAACCACAATATTGGACACAAGTAACTATGCGTATTAATCCGGATCACCAGGAGATTATTCGCTTTCTGGTGCTGTATAATCTACATGATGATTTGGTGCTAGGATTGCCTTGGCTGCAATCTCACAACCCAGTCCTCGACTGGAAAGCTATGTCTGTGTTGAGCTGGGGATGTAAGGGGGCTCATGGGGATGTACCTGTGGTTTCCATTTCATCATCTATTCCCTCTGAAATTCCTGAGTTCCTGTCTGACTATCGTGACGTCTTTGAAGAATCCAAGCTTGGTTCGTTACCTCCGCACCGAGAGTGCGATTGTGCCATAGATTTAATCCCGGGTAGTAAATACCCAAAGGGTCGTTTATTTAATCTGTCTGTGCCTGAACATGCTGCTATGCGTGAATATATAAAGGAGTCCTTGGAAAAGGGACATATTCGTCCATCGTCATCTCCCTTAGGAGCCGGTTTTTTCTTTGTGTCAAAAAAAGACGGCTCTTTGAGACCATGTATTGATTATCGGCTTTTGAATAAAATCACTGTTAAATATCAATACCCATTGCCGTTGCTGACTGATTTGTTTGCTCGCATAAAGGGGGCCAAGTGGTTCTCTAAGATTGACCTTCGTGGGGCGTATAATTTGGTGCGAATCAGGCAGGGGGATGAGTGGAAAACCGCATTTAATACGCCCGAGGGCCACTTTGAGTATTTAGTGATGCCTTTTGGTCTTTCAAATGCTCCGTCAGTTTTCCAGTCCTTTATGCATGATATTTTTCGCGATTATTTGGATAAATTTATGATTGTGTATCTGGATGATATTCTGATTTTTTCGGATGACTGGGACTCTCATGTCCAGCAAGTCAGGAGGGTTTTTCAGGTTTTGCGGTCTAATTCTTTGTGTGTGAAGGGTTCTAAGTGTGTTTTTGGGGTACAGAGGATTTCCTTTTTGGGATATATTTTTTCCCCCTCTTCCATTGAAATGGATCCTGTCAAGGTTCAAGCTATTTGTGATTGGACGCAGCCCTCTTCTCCTAAGAGTCTTCAGAAATTTTTGGGCTTTGCTAACTTTTATCGTCGATTTATTGCTGGTTTTTCGGATATTGCTAAGCCTTTGACCGATTTGACTAAGAAGGGTGCTGATGTTGCTGATTGGTCCCCTGATGCTGTGGAGGCCTTTCGGGAGCTTAAGCGCCGTTTTTCCTCTGCCCCTGTGTTGCGTCAGCCTGATGTTGCTCTACCTTTTCAGGTTGAGGTCGACGCTTCTGAGATCGGAGCTGGGGCAGTGTTGTCGCAGAAAAGTTCTGACTGCTCCGTGATGAGGCCTTGTGCCTTCTTTTCCCGTAAATTTTCGCCCGCTGAGCGGAATTATGATGTTGGGAATCGGGAGCTTTTGGCCATGAAGTGGGCTTTTGAGGAGTGGCGCCATTGGCTTGAGGGGGCCAGACATCAGGTGGTGGTATTGACTGACCACAAAAATTTGGTTTATCTTGAGACCGCCAGGCGCCTGAATCCTAGACAGGCGCGCTGGTCATTATTTTTCTCTCGGTTTAATTTTGTGGTGTCATACCTACCGGGTTCTAAGAATGTTAAGGCGGATGCCCTTTCTAGGAGTTTTGAGCCTGACTCGCCTGGTAACTCTGAGCCCACAGGTATCCTTAAGGATGGAGTGGTATTGTCAGCCGTTTCTCCAGACCTGCGGCGGGCCTTGCAGGAGTTTCAGGCGGATAGACCTGATCGTTGCCCACCTGATAAACTGTTTGTTCCTGATGATTGGACCAGTAGAGTCATCTCTGAGGTTCATTCTTCTGCGTTGGCAGGTCATCCTGGCATTTTTGGTACCAGGGATTTGGTGGCAAGGTCCTTCTGGTGGCCTTCCCTGTCACGAGATGTGCGAGGCTTTGTGCAGTCTTGTGACGTTTGTGCTCGGGCCAAGCCTTGTTGTTCTCGGGCTAGTGGATTGTTGTTGCCCTTGCCTATTCCTAAGAGGCCTTGGACGCACATCTCGATGGATTTTATTTCAGATCTGCCTGTTTCTCAGAAGATGTCTGTCATCTGGGTGGTGTGTGACCGTTTCTCTAAGATGGTCCATTTGGTTCCTCTGCCCAAGTTGCCTTCTTCTTCCGAGTTGGTTCCTCTGTTTTTTCAAAATGTTGTTCGTTTGCATGGTATTCCTGAGAATATCGTTTCTGACAGAGGGACCCAATTCGTGTCTAGATTTTGGCGGACATTCTGTGCTAGGATGGGCATAGATTTATCTTTTTCGTCCGCTTTCCATCCTCAGACGAATGGCCAGACTGAGCGGATTAATCAGACCCTGGAGACATATCTGAGGTGTTTTGTGTCTGCTGACCAGGATGATTGGGTTGCTTTTTTGCCATTGGCGGAGTTCGCTCTCAATAATCGGGCCAGCTCTGCCACTTTGGTGTCCCCGTTTTTCTGTAATTCGGGGTTTCATCCTCGATTTTCCTCTGGTCAGGTGGAATCTTCGGATTGTCCTGGAGTGGATGCTGTGGTGGAGAGATTGCATCAGATCTGGGGGCAGGTGGTGGACAATTTGAGGTTGTCCCAGGAGAAGACTCAGCTTTTTGCTAACCGCCGTCGTCGTGTTGGTCCTCGTCTTCGTGTTGGGGACTTGGTGTGGTTGTCTTCTCGTTTTGTCCCTATGAGGGTCTCTTCTCCTAAGTTTAAGCCTCGGTTCATCGGCCCGTATAAGATATTGGAGATTCTTAACCCTGTTTCCTTCCGTTTGGACCTCCCTGCATCCTTTTCTATTCATAACGTTTTTCATCGGTCATTATTGCGCAGGTATGAGGTACCGGTTGTGCCTTCCGTTGAGCCTCCTGCTCCGGTGTTGGTTGAGGGTGAGTTGGAGTACGTTGTGGAGAAAATCTTAGACTCTCGTGTTTCCAGACGGAGACTCCAGTATCTGGTCAAGTGGAAGGGATACGGCCAGGAGGATAATTCTTGGGTGAATGCATCTGATGTTCATGCCTCTGATCTGGTTCGTGCCTTTCATAGGGCCCATCCTGATCGCCCTGGTGGTTCTGGTGAGGGTTCGGTGCCCCCTCCTTGAGGGGGGGGTACTGTTGTGAATTTGGATTCTGGGCTCCCCCGGTGGCTACTGGTGGAATTGAACTGGTGTCTTCATCTTCTCTGTTCACTTGTTCCCATCAAGATGTGGGAGTCGCTATATAACCTTGCTGCTCTGTTAGTTGCTTGCCGGTCAACAATGTTATCAGAAGCCTCTCTGTGCTTGTTCCTGCTCCTAGACAACTACTAGATAAGTTGGACTCTTGTCCATGTTTGTTTTTGCATTTTTGTTCCAGTTCACAGCTGTAGTTTCGTTACTGTGTCTGGAAAGCTCTTGTGAACAGGAATTGCCACTCTGGTGTTATGAGTTAATGCCAGAGTTTTAAAGTAATTTCTGGATGGTGTTTTGATAGGGTTTTTAGCTGACCATGAAAGTGTCCTTTCTGTCTTCTGCTATGTAGTAAGTGGACCTCAAATTTGCTAAACCTATTTTCATACTACGTTTGTTATTTCATCTTGATTCACCGCCAATACATGTGGGGGGCCTCTGTCTCCTTTCGGGGTATTTCTCTAGAGGTGAGCTAGGACTAATATTTTCCTCTGCTAGTTTTATTTAGTCCTCCGGCTGGTGCTGGGCATCTAGAATCAACGTAGGCATGCTACCCGGCCACTGCTAGTTGTGCGTTAGGTTTAGTTCATGGTCAGCTCAGTTTCCATCTTCCAAGAGCTAGTTCCTATATATGCTGATGCTATGATCTCTTGCCATTGAGATCATGACAGAATTGTCTGCGGGCGTTATGTTGCGTTTGCAGACCCCTAATGTACCTAAACAGTAGAAACCCCCCATAAGTGACCCCATTTTGGAAAATAGACCCCCCAAGGAACTTATCTAGGTATGTGGTGAGAACTTTGAATGCCCATGTGCTTCACAGAAATTTATAATGCAGAGTAGTGAAAATAAAAAAAATATTTTTTTCCCACAAAAATTATTTTTAGACCCCAAATTTTTATTTTCACAAGGGTAACAAGAGAAATTGGACCCCAAACCTTGTTGGCCAATTTGTCCTTAGTACGCTGGTACCCCATATGTGGGGGTAAACCACTGTTTGGGCGCACGGCAGAGCTCGGAAGGGAAGGAGCGCCATTTTGGAATGCAGGCTTTGATAGAATGGTCTGCGGGCGTTATGTTGCGTTTGCAGAGCCACTGATGTACCTAAACAGTAGAAACCCCCCACAAGTGACCTCATTTTGGAAACTAAACCCCCCAAGGAACTTATCTAGATATGTGGTGAGAACTTTGAATGCCCAAGTGCTTCACAGAAGTTTATAATGCAGAGTATTGAAAATAGAAAATATTTTTTTTTTCCACAAAAAAGATTTTTTAGCCCCCAAGTTTTTATTTTCACAAGGGTAACAAGAGAAATTGGATGCCAATATTTGTTCTCCAATTTGTCCTGACTATGCTGGTACCCCATATGTGGGGGTAAACCACTGTTTGGGCGCACGGCAGAGCTCGGAAGGGAAGGAGCGCCATTTTGGAATGCAGGCTTTGATAGAATGGTCTGCGGGCGTTATGTTGCGTTTGCAGAGCCACTGATGTACCTAAACAGTAGAAACCCCCCACAAGTGACCAAATTTTGGAAACTAGACCCCCTAAGGAACTTATCTAGATATGTGGTGAGAACTTTGAATGCTCAAGTGCTTCACAGAAGTTTATAATGCAGAGTAGTGAAAATAAAAAATATTTTTTTTCCACAAAAAAGATTTTTAGCCCCCAAGTTTTTATTTTCACAAGCGTAACAGGAGAAATTGTACCCCATAAGTTGTTGTCCAATTTATCCCGAGTACGCTGATGCCCCATATGTGGGGGTAAACCACTGTTTGGGCTCACGGCAGAGATCAGAAGGGAGGGAGCACCATTTGACTTTTTTAGCGCAAAATTGGCTGTCGTGTTTGGAGACCCCCTGATGTACCTAAACAGTGGAAACCCCCCAATTCTAACTCCAACCCTAACCCCAACACACCCCTAACCCTAATCTCAACCCGATCCATAATCCTAATCACAACCCTATCCATAATCACAACCCTAACCCCAAAACAGCCCTAATCTCAACCCTAACCATAACCCTAATCAAAACCCTAAATCCAACACACCCCTAATCCTAATCTCAACCCTAACCTCAAACCTAACCCTAAGCCCAATACACCCCTAACCCTAATCCCAACCCTAACCTTAACCCTAATCCCAACCCTAACCTTAACCCTAATCCCAACCATAACCCTAATCCCAACCCTAATCCCAAACGTAACCCTAATCCCAACCCTAATCCCAAGCGTAACCCTAATACCAACCCTAATCCAAACCCTAGCCCTAACCCTAACCCTAAATTTAGCCCCAACCCTAACCCTAAATTTAACCCTAACCCTAGCCCTAACTTTAGCCCCAACCCTAACCCTAGCCCTAAGGCTACTTTCACACTTGCGTCGTGTGGCATCCGTCGCAATCCATTGTTTTGGACAAAAAACGGATCCAGCAAATGTGCCCACAGGATGCCTTTTTTGCCCATAGACTTGTATTGCCAACGGATGGCCACACGTCGCGTCCATCGTGCACTGGATCCGTTGTGTTTTGGCGGACCGTCGTCACAATAAAAGTTCAATGTAACCTTTTTGTGTACGTCGCGTCCGCCATTTCCGCGCATGCGTGGCCGTAACTCTGCCCCCTCCTCCCCAGGACATAGACTGGGCAGTGGATGCGTTGAAAAACTGCATCCGCTGCCCACGTTGTGCACAATTTTCACAACGTGCGTCGGTACGTCGGGCCGACGCATTGCGACCGCCCCATATCGATGCAAGTGTGAAAGAAGCCTAAGGCTACTTTCACACTAGCATCGTGCTCGGCCCGTCGCAGTGTGTCGGGCCGACGTACCGACGCTAGCGTTGTAAGCGCCGCACAACGGGTGCAGCGGATGCTGCTTTTCAACGCATCCGCTGCCCCATTGTGAGGTGCGGGGAGGCGGGGTCGGCGTTCTGGTCGCGCATGCGCGGTCAGAAACGGCGGACACGTCGCACAAAAAAGTTACATGTAGCGTTTTTTTGTGCCGACGGTCCGCCAAAGCACGACGCATCCGTCGCACGACGGATGCGACGTGTGGCAATCCGTCGCAATGTGTCGCTAATGCAAGTCAATGGAGAAAAAACACATCCTGCAAGCACTTTTGCAGGATGCGTTTTTTCTCCAAAACGGCGCATTGCGACGGAAGCCAAAAAACGCTAGTGTGTAAGTAGCCTAACCCTAGCCCTAACCCTAACCCTATCCCTAACCCTAAATTTAGCCCCAACCCTAACCCTAAATTTAGCCCCAACCCTAACCGTAGCCCTAACCCTAACCCTAATTTTAGCCCCAACTCGTCTCTCCTGCCGGCCGGCAGATGGCAGCAGATGGCGGGCGCACTGCGCATGCGCCCGCCATTTTCTTTCCCGAGGAAGAAGCCGGCCGGCAGGAGGAGACGCAGGAGGACCCAGGGACACCGGTAAGTATGATAGGGTCCCCGAATCCCCCTATTTCTCTGTCCTCTGATGTCACATCAGAGGACAGAGAATTACAGATCGCTTTTTTTTTTTTTTTTGCTGTCGCCGGTAAACAGTTAATTACCGGCGATCGCAAAACAGGGGTCGGTAAAAACCGACACCGATCATGTTCTTTGGGGTCTCGGCTACCCCCGGCAGCCGAGACCCCAAAGATCTTCCGGGGGCCGGGCGCGGGCGCACTGCGCATGCGCCCGCCATTTTTTCTCCGGAAAAAGATGGCGGCGCCCATCGGGAGCCACGAGGAGCACCAGGGGAGATAGGTGAGTATTGGGGGGCAATCGGGGGCCATCGGGGACCCTATTTCTCTGTCCTCCGATGTGCGATCACATCGGAGGACAGAGAAATTAAATGGCAAATCGCTTTTTTTTTTTGTTGCGACCGCCGGTAAACGGTTAATTACCGGCGATCGCAACTCGGGGGTCGGTAAAAACCCCCCGAATCATGTTCTCTGGGGTCTCGGCTACCCTCGGCAACCGAGACCCCAGAGAAAATCCGACTCTGGGGGGCGCTATTCACTTTTTCCACAGCGCCGTTAATTAACGGCGCTGTGGTTTAAGTACCCTTAGCGGCCGCCGTTAAAAGGCGTATCGGCGGTCGTTAAGGGGTTAAGTCTCCACATTGTATTTTAGTCTTTCATTTCATGCGTAGGGCAGGACAAGCCCATGATGTATCTGTGTAACACATGTAAGGTGCTATAATAACAGCCTTAGGCCAGTCTCACACATCCAGATAATTCCGGTACCGGAGAAAACGGTGCCGGAGTTGTCCGTGTGCTCACGTAGACTATCCGTGTGGGATCCGTGTGATGTCCGTGAGTACGTTTTTAAGGTCCGTGTGCTGTCAGTGTCCGTGTATTGCAACAATTTTAACAATTTTAACCCTATGACAGGAAAAACGCACACGGATGGCACACAAACAGCATCCGTGTGCAGTACGTGTTTACACGGACCCATTGACTTTAATGGGTCCGTGTGATCCGTGCACTCCCATGAACACTGACATGTCTCCGTGTTTTGCAAACGGACACACGGTCCGGGAAAACTCACTGATATCTGCAGAGACACATTTACTTTAATGTGTCTACGCGAGTCAGTGTCTCCGGTACGTGAGGAAACTGTCACCACACGTACCGGAGCCACTGACGTGTGAAACCGGTCTTAGGCTGGTTTCAGACCAGCGTTCGGCAGGGCTGCGGAAGGCAGCCTTCTTCCTCCGTTAAGGCTACTTTCACATTAGTGTCGTGTGACGCACGTGTCAATGCGTCGTTTTGTAGACCTGTAGTCCTGCAAAGTTGCCTGCCGGATGCGTTTTTTTCTCCATAGACTTACATTGGCGACACATTGGGACGGATTGCCACACGTTGCATCCGTCATGCGACGGATGCGTCGTGTTTTGGCGGACTGTCGGCACAAAAAAAAGTTCCATGTAACGTTTTTTCGTGCTTTGAGTCCGCCATTTTCGACTGCGCATGCGTGACCGAAACTCCGCCCCCTCCTCCCCAGAACTCACAATGTTACATAGTTACATAGTTATTAAGGTTGAAGGAAGAATTTAAGTCCATCTAGTTCAACCCATAGCCTAACCTAACATGCCCTAACATGTTGATCCAAAGGAAGGCAAAAAAACCCATGTGGCAAAGAGTAAGCTCCACCTTGGGGAAAAAAATTCCTTCCCGACTCCACATACGGCAATCAGACTAGTTCCCTGGATCAACGCCTTATCAAGGAATCTAGTGTATATACCCTGTAACATTATACTTTTCCAGAAAGGTATCCAGTCCCCTCTTAAATTTAAGTAATGAATCACTCATTACAACATCATATGGCAGAGAGTTCCATAGTCTCACTGCTCTTACAGTAAAGAATCCGCGTCTGTTGTTATGCTTAAACCTTTTTTCCTCCAGAAGTAGAGGATGCCCCCTTGTCCCTGTCTCAGGTCTATGATTAAAAAGTTCATCAGAAAGGTATTTGTACTGTCCCCTCATATATTTATACATTAAAATAAGATCACCCCTTAGTCTTCGATTTTCCAAACTAAATAGCCCCAAGTGTAATAACCTGTCTTGGTATTGCAGATCCCCCAGTCCTCTAATAACCTTGGACGCTCTTCTCTGCACCCGCTCTAGTTCAGCTATGTCTTTCTTATACACCGGAGACCAGAACTGTGCACAGTATTCTAAGTGTGGTCGAACTATTGACTTGTATAGAGGTAAAATTATGTTCTCATGAGCATCTATACCTCTTTTAATGCATCCCATTATTTTATTTGCCTTTGTAGCAGCTGCCTGACACTGGCCACTGAATATGAGTTTGTCATCCACCCATACACCCAGGTCTTTTTCATTGACGGTTTTGCCCAGAGTTTTAGAATTAAGCACATAGTTATACATCTTATTACTTCTACCCAAGTGCATGACCTTACATTTATCCCCATTAAAGCTCATTTGCCATTTATCAGCCCAAGCTTCTAGTTTACATAAATCATCCTGTAATATAAAATTGTCCTCCCCTGTATTGATTACCCTGCAGAGTTTAATGTCATCTGCAAATATTGAAATTCTACTCTGAATGCCCCCTACAAGGTTATTAATAAATATGTTAAAAAGAAGAGGGCCCAATACTGACCCCTGTGGTACCCCACTGCTAACCGTGACCCAGTCCGAGTGTGCTCCATTAATAACCACCCTTTGTTTCCTATCCCTGAGCCAGCTCTCAATCCACTTACACATATTTTCCCCTATCCCCATTATTCTCATTTTATGTAACAACCTTTTGTGTGGCACCGTATCAAAGGCTTTTGAAAAGTCCATATACACTACATCTACTGGGTTCCCTTGGTCCAGTCCGGAACTTACCTCTTCATAGAAGCTGATCAAATTAGTCTGACATGAACGGTCGATAGTAAACCCGTGCTGATACTGGGTCATGAGGTTATTCCTCTTCAGATACTCCAGTATAGCATCCCTTAGAATGCCCTCCAGGATTTTACCCACAGTAGAGGTTAAGCTTACTGGCCTATAATTACCGAGTTCAGTTTTTGTCCCCTTTTTGAATATTGGCACCACATTTGCTGTACGCCAGTCCTGTGGTACAGACCCTGTTATTATGGACTCCAACAGATAAACAGCGCTCCAATTGGGTGTGATAATCAAAATGAAAAATTTATTAAGCCATGGTACAGCAACGTTTCGACCACAAAAATTGGTCTTTTTCAAGCATACATATCAACCAAACAGGCTGGCTTATATAGTGTGGATGCCACGCAGGGCACCAATCACCATCCAGCCATCAATTATATAACAAAACAACACAAAATTTACATCAGATAATAATATAGTGAATACACATCATTAAAACACAGTTCCCACATAGGTAATGTAAACATAGGATCATAAACACAAAAGCGGTGTTCTGTTTATCTTCAGGTCAGCGAATGAAAGCAAAGCATCTCCGTTTCCATGGTAATATTCCTCCAATGTCCGTGCGTATGAGGATAGTTGCAAAACCAATCACATATTAGGACAACTCGGCGCCAAGAAAACATATAGCGAATAGTAACAACCCATATAAGTTGCGCTGCCCAGGAGACCAATCGGCCACTGTGTTACATAGTACCTCCATACCTCTGCATCACAGATGCGCTCATCGCCCAGACCACCACCGGATCATAGGTCCTGCGGGCATCACACGGCGGGAGCGCAGGCGCAGCATCAGCCCAGCACGCCCACATCACATGACTGTGACGCGGACATGCCAAGCGGAGCAGCGGAGGCCACTCCCCACCAGGAGCCTACGTGACCGAGATCGGTGATGGTAACCCAGGTAACCTGGACACACATTATGGCAGTAAATCGCATGTCACGCAGACAACGTAACCCTTAGGTGCCGGCACATCCCCACCTCAAAGAGCCCCCATCGTGGTTAACGAGGTGGACCAATAAGGGAAAGATGCGCACGTAGCCCATAGGCACGTATCTACATGACCGCGGTCAGGCAGCAACCTTAATATTTTGAGGGAAATGAGATGAAGATTTATAAAATATAAAGCAACCAACAGATATATTTCATAATAGATCAAAATCAGAACAAACCACATAGTATAGCCCATGACCCTATAATACGGCAGTCGGTGAGAAAATAGATCGGAGTCAGATACACAAACTCCATGTGTTCCTCATTGCGTAGAAAATACAATTTTTAAATGCAATATCCACACCACTCTAATCTGTCCACCGACTATCGCAACCTATCAGGGAGAATAAAATACATAAAAAAGTGTGTTACTAAAAACAACAATACTGATGATAACACGACACCAACACGGAAAACATGGTTAATCCTTGGGGACACATACTTGTAAATTGAAATCTAGGTTCAAACCCCTAGGTTGTAGAGACCCCAACTCATAAATCCATCTCATCTCCTTCCTTTTAAGCAGTGTCAACCTGTCACCTCCCCTTCTCAAAGTGGGGACACTGTCTATCACTCTAAACCGCAACTGATTAACCGAATGTCTATTAGACGTCCCAATGTCTGAATTAATCAATTTGTCCCCAAGGTTGCGTCCCCTTCGATAAGACATCAGGGGATAGTAACCAAAGGCTGAGACAGACGGTAAACCATGTTGAAGGCATGACCAATGTTTTTTTAAAATTCTATCAACCCTATTACTAGCTGAATTGTATGTAGATAAAAATGGAATCCGCTCACAAACACGTTTTGATGAGGTTTTTTTACGAATTGCATCCCGTGACAGCAATTAAGCTTTCGTCTTGAATCTCGCCAACTCTTTTTTGGGATAACCCCTAGCTGCAAATTTATCACACATCTCACCCAGACGTTTCTCCACTTTAGAATCATCCGATATTATCCTCCGTACCCTCAATAATTGGCTCCAAGGGAGAGAGTTGACCATTCTCCTTGGGTGATTACTATCAAATAGCAAAAGATTGTTCCTGTCAGTATTCTTGACAAAAATATCGGTTCTCAATTTATCCGCTTCCTTATATACAAGGGTATCTAGAAATTGTATCTGGGTATTCGAATGTGTCAACGTAAACTGCAACTCTGGGTAAATCCCATTCAGATATTCATGTAGTTGTCCTAGTTCCACTAAACTGCCCTCCCACACCACAAAAATGTCATCTATATAGCGCCACCAAGCTCTGACGTGGCGCCAGAGGCTGGAATTGTACACGTACCTGTCCTCGAATACCGCCATGTAGATGTTAGCATAAGTTGGGGCCACATTGGACCCCATGGCGGTACCCCTTAACTGCAAAAAGAACTCATCCCCCAAAAAGGAAATAATTCCTCCTGAGGATGAGCTCCAGCAGTGTGAGGACAAGCCGTGCACACTCTGGGGCTACGTGAGAGCCCGACAGCGCAGATGACACAGCATCAAGTCCCTTCTCATGTTCAATCGATGTGTATAAAGATACATCATCGAATGAAACCAAAATGGTGGATCCAGAAATAGTCAAATCATCTATTTTATTCAAAAAGTCATTTGTGTCACGGATATATGACCATGCCGACACAGCATATGTACGCAGCACCCGATCCAGAAAAATAGCCGTTTTATTAAATAAAGAACCCCTCCCTGAGACTATCGGTCTCCCGGGAGGGTTAATCAGATCCTTGTGGATTTTAGGTAGTACATACAGTACAGGTAACACCGGGGTCTCAACAATCAGATATTCAGACAGCTTGTGGTCAATGAGTCCCATGGCTAGGGAGTCACTGACCACAAGCTTTAACTCTCTCTGGAAACGAGCAGTGGGATTACAAGACAGTCTTTCATAAACACAATGATCATCTAATTGGCGTAAAATCTCCGCTCTGTACTTACAGCTGTCCATAATTACCACCGCCCCGCCTTTATCGGCCTGTTTGATGGTTATTGAGGTGTTCTCTGCCAGAGTATTCAAAACCTTCCTATCCGCTGAGGTCATGTTTTGATACCCAGGGGGTTTAAAAGTTTTTTTCAAAATATCCATGTCTCTCTGTACTAATTCAATGTAGGACTCTATGAAATGATTCTTACAGGGTGGTAAAAAAAATCACTTTTTTTGTATAACCCCACCTCACGTAGAGAGAAGCCCCCCATTGAATTGTCCAGCACTGGGCTAGTATCATCCATTTTCTCTGCAAAAAATGCTGACAACCTCAACCTTCTAAAAAAGGTGTGTAAATCTATTTCTAAAGAAAACCAGTCTGGGTTACTAGAGGGACAGAATGATAAACCCCTGGATAATACCTTAAGCTCAGTATCAGAGAGTGTCTTAGATGAGATATTTACCACCAATTCACTATCAATTATTGGTTGTCTTTCATGTTCCTCGTCTTCATTGTGGATTTCTTCGCCTGGTGTTGGGCCTTGTTCCGACCCCGATCTCCTATGCTTGCGGCCTCCCCTGCGACCGCGTCTCCTATGGTTTCTCTCCTCTCTAAAAAACGTAGTCCTTCAATATTCCCTTTACCAGAGTCCTCAGTGGAATCTGATTCAGCAGAGGTGAAACCGAAGTTAGGGTCTTTTCTCACCTGCGATTTCTTCCGTCCTTTATTCATCCCAGATTTACTCTTCCGATTATACGTGAAGCGATTGGGTCCCATCTGCCAAGAAAAAAACTTTACCAGTTTTGTAATCTTCCACATCACGAAACCACTTAACTCTCTTCGTGGTCTCAATATCCAATCGGAATTTGTCCACATTTCCATCGACCTTATTTTTCAGGGTGCCCCAATCCTGTTCTGTCAATTGACCCCTCAGTTGTTCCTCCAATTCCATGACATTTTTCTTTATGACTTCCAGTTCTTTCCTTAAAAATGCAATGTTTAATAACATAATATCGAAAGCATATTTGTTTGAGATAGACTCGAATTTAAGACAAAATTGTGCATTGTCCGGTAAGAGGGTTGGCCTAAGCTGTGGCCGCAACCCACGTGGAATCCTCCTGACCCTAAAATATTCCGTCAGGGTCATAACATGAAGTTCGAGGGAAACAAACCTCCTCCTTTAATTCTCCCACTTTCTTTTAAGCATGTCTGTTGTGGGTTTACTCAGAAAGGTCATGTCCACAATAGATCCAGATAATATTCGTGCAGCATCGTCATCAGTATACGAGAAAGTCATGGCATTATCTAGTCCACCCACCTCTAGATCAGTAGATATTTCCATCCTTGTGGTAAGGGTGCACGCCAGTCCAGGTCCAATCCAATAGAAACAAAGAGAAAAAGGGGCTGACAGCACTCACTTCATGGGGCGCCCGTTCTATGTCCAGGGAACCATCCCGGATATCCAAAGAGACTCCAACAGATGAACAGAGCTCCAATTGGGTGTGATAATCAAAATGAAAAATTTATTAAGCCATGGTACAGCAACGTTTCGACCACAAAAATTGGTCTTTTTCAAGCATACATATCAACCAAACAGGCTGGCTTATATAGTGTGGATGCCACGCAGGGCACCAATCACCATCCAGCCATCAATTATATAACAAAACAACACAAAATATACATCAGATAATAATATAGTGAATACACATCATTAAAACACAGTTCCCACATAGGTAATGTAAACATAGGATCATAAACACAAAAGCGGTGTTCTGTTTATCTTCAGGTCAGCGAATGAAAGCAAAGCATCTCCGTTTCCATGGTAATATTCCTCCAATGTCCGTGCGTATGAGGATAGTTGCAAAACCAATCACATATTAGCACAACTCGGCGCCAAGAAAACATATAGCGAATAGTAACAACCCATATAAGTTGCGCTGCCCAGGAGACCAATCGGCCACTGTGTTACATAGTACCTCCATACCTCTGCATCACAGATGCGCTCATCGCCCAGATCCACCACCGGATCATAGGTCCTGCGGGCATCACACGGCGGGAGCGCAGGCGCAGCATCAGCCCAGCACGCCCACATCACATGACTGTGACGCGGACATGCCAAGCGGAGCAGCGGAGGCCACTCCCCACCAGGAGCCCACGTGACCGAGATCGGTGATGGTAACCCAGGTAACCTGGACACACATTATGGCAGTAAATCGCATGTCACGCAGACAACGTAACCCTTAGGTGCCGGCACATCCCCACCTCAAAGAGCCCCCATCGTGGTTAACGAGGTGGACCAATAAGGGAAAGATGCGCACGTAGCCCATAGGCACGTATCTACATGACCGCGGTCAGGCAGCAACCTTAATATTTTGAGGGAAATGAGATGAAGATTTATAAAATATAAAGCAACCAACAGATATATTTCATAATAGATCAAAATCAGAACAAACCACATAGTATAGCCCATGACCCTATAATACGGCAGTCGGTGAGAAGAAATCCACAATGAAGACGAGGAACATGAAAGACAACCAATAATTGATAGTGAATTGGTGGTAAATATCTCATCTAAGACACTCTCTGATACTGAGCTTAAGGTATTATCCAGGGGTTTATCATTCTGTCCCTCTAGTAACCCAGACTGGTTTTCTTTAGAAATAGATTTACACACCTTTTTTAGAAGGTTGAGGTTGTCAGCATTTTTTGCAGAGAAAATGGATGACACTAGCCCAGTGCTGGACAATTCAATGGGGGGCTTCTCTCTACGTGAGGTGGGGTTATACAAAAAAAGTGATTTTTTGCCACCCTGTAAGAATCATTTCATAGAGTCCTTTTTGCAGTTAAGGGGTACCGCCATGGGGTCCAATGTGGCCCCAACTTATGCTAACATCTACATGGCGGTATTCGAGGACAGGTACGTGTACAATTCCAGCCTCTGGCGCCACGTCAGAGCTTGGTGGCGCTATATAGATGACATTTTTGTGGTGTGGGAGGGCAGTTTAGTGGAACTAGGACAACTACATGAATATCTGAATGGGATTTACCCAGAGTTGCAGTTTACATTGACACATTCGACTACCCAGATACAATTTCTAGATACCCTTGTATATAAGGAAGCGGATAAATTGAGAACCGATATTTTTGTCAAGAATACTGACAGGAACAATCTTTTGCTATTTGATAGTAATCACCCAAGGAGAATGGTCAACTCTCTCCCTTGGAGCCAATTATTGAGGGTACGGAGGATAATATCGGATGATTCTAAAGTGGAGAAACGTCTGGGTGAGATGTGTGATAAATTTGCAGCTAGGGGTTATCCCAAAAAAGAGTTGGTGAGATTCAAGACGAAAGCTTAATTGCTGTCACGGGATGCAATTCGTAAAAAAACCTCATCAAAACTTGTTTGTGAGCGGATTCCATTTTTATCTACATACAATTCAGCTAGTAATAGGGTTGATAGAATTTTAAAAAAACATTGGTCATGCCTTCAACATGGTTTACCGTCTGTCTCAGCCTTTGGTTACTATCCCCTGATGTCTTATCGAAGGGGACGCAACCTTGGGGACAAATTGATTAATTCAGACATTGGGACGTCTAAAGTGTCCATCCAACAGACATTAAGTACACCCCGGGATGGAAATTTTCCTTGCCTGGGTTGTGCTTGCTGTAACAATCTACTAAAAGGGGAATTTTTCTACCACCCTCATACGGGAAAGAAGATTTTCTTACGGCGGCGGTACACATGCACCTCCAGCTATGTGGTCTACATGATTGTTTGCCCATGTGGCTTGGTTTATGTGGGAGAGACCACAATGGAGGTGAAGGCTCGCATTAGCAAGCATAAAAGCACCATCAGAACAGGCCTCACTGACCTCCCGATTCCCAAACATTTTGTAGAGAATAGACATTCGGTTAATCAGTTGCGGTTTAGAGTGATAGACAGTGTCCCCACTTTGAGAAGGGGAGGTGACAGGTTGACACTGCTTAAAAGGAAGGAGATGAGATGGATTTATGAGTTGGGGTCTCTACAACCTAGGGGTTTGAACCTAGATTTCAATTTACAAGTATGTGTCCCCAAGGATTAACCATGTTTTCCGTGTTGGTGTCGTGTTATCATCAGTATTGTTGTTTTTAGTAACACACTTTTTTATGTATTTTATTCTCCCTGATAGGTTGCGATAGTCGGTGGACAGATTAGAGTGGTGTGGATATTGCATTTAAAAATTGTATTTTCTACGCAATGAGGAACACATGGAGTTTGTGTATCTGACTCCGATCTATTTTCTCACCGACTGCCGTATTATAGGGTCATGGGCTATACTATGTGGTTTGTTCTGATTTTGATCTATTATGAAATATATCTGTTGGTTGCTTTATATTTTATAAATCTTCATCTCATTTCCCTCAAAATATTAAGGTTGCTGCCTGACCGCGGTCATGTAGATACGTGCCTATGGGCTACGTGCACATCTTTCCCTTATTGGTCCACCTCGTTAACCACAATGGGGGCTCTTTGAGGTGGGGATGTCCCGGCACCTAAGGGTTACGTTGTCTGCGTGACATGCGATTTACTGCCATAATGTGTGTCCAGGTTACCTGGGTTACCATCACCGATCTCGGTCACGTGGGCTCCTGGTGGGGAGTGGCCTCCGCTGCTCCGCTTGGCATGTCCGCGTCACAGTCATGTGATGTGGGCGTGCTGGGCTGATGCTGCGCCTGCGCTCCCACCGTGTGATGCCCGCAGGACCTATGATCCGGTGGTGGATCTGGGCGATGAGCGCATCTGTGATGCAGAGGTATGGAGGTACTATGTAACACAGTGGCCGATTGGTCTCCTGGGCAGCGCAACTTATATGGGTTGTTACTATTCGCTATATGTTTTCTTGGCGCCGAGTTGTGCTAATATGTGATTGGTTTTGCAACTATCCTCATACGCACGGACATTGGAGGAATATTACCATGGAAACGGAGATGCTTTGCTTTCATTCGCTGACCTGAAGATAAACAGAACACCGCTTTTGTGTTTATGATCCTATGTTTACATTACCTATGTGGGAACTGTGTTTTAATGATGTGTATTCACTATATTATTATCTGATGTATATTTTGTGTTGTTTTGTTATATAATTGATGGCTGGATGGTGATTGGTGCCCTGCGTGGCATCCACACTATATAAGCCAGCCTGTTTGGTTGATATGTATGCTTGAAAAAGACCAATTTTTGTGGTCGAAACGTTGCTGTACCATGGCTTAATAAATTTTTCATTTTGATTATCACACCCAATTGGAGCGCTGTTCATCTGTTGGAGTCTGTTTGGATATCCGGGATGGTTCCCTGGACATAGAACGGGCACCCCATGAAGTGAGTGCTGTCAGCCCCTTTTTCTCTTTGTTCCTGTTATTATGGAGTCTTTAAAGATTAAAAATAATGGTCTATCAATGACTGTACTTCATTCCTGCAGTACTCGGGGGTGTATCCCATCCGGGCCTGGAGATTTGTCTATTTTAGTGATTTTTAGACGCCGCCGTACTTCCTGCTGGGTTAAGCAGGTGACATTTAATGGGGAATTTTTGTTATCACTGATCATATTGTCTGCCATGGCATTTTCTTTTGTAAATACCGATGAAAAAAAGTCATTTAGCATATTGGCTTTTTCCTCATCCTCCCCCACCATTACACCCAGACTATTTTTAAGGGGGCCAACACTATCATTTTTTAGTTTCTTACTATTTATGTAGTTAAAGAATGTTTTGGGATTATTTTTACTCTCTCTGGCAATGAGTCTCTCTGTCTCAATCTTTGCTGCCTTGATTTGCTTTTTACAGAATTTATTTAAGTTTTTGTATTTATTAAATGCCTCCTCACTACCTACTTCCTTTAATTCTCTAAATGATTTATTTGTGTCCCTTATTGCGCCCCTTACAGCTCTATTTAGCCATATTGGTTTCCTCCTATTTCTAGTATGTTTATTCCCATACGGTATATACTGTGCACAGGTCCTATCCAGGATGCTAATAAACGTCTCCCATTTTCTTTGTGTATTTTTATGTCTCAGGATATCATCACAGTTAATTACACCAAGATCATCTCTCATCCGTTGGAAATTTGCCCTCCTGAAGTTTAGTGTCCTTGTCACCCCTCTACTACACATCTTATTAAAGGATGCATGAAAACTTATTATTTTGTGATCACTATTCCCCAAGTCACCCCCAACCCTTATATTTGATATGCGGTCTGGCTTGTTTGTTAATATTAGGTTTAGCAGTGCCCCCCTCCTTGTTGGGTCCTGAAACGGTTGTGAAAGTTAATTGTCTCTCATAGTTGTCAAAAACCGATTACCTTTGCTGGAACTGCAGGTTTCTGTTCCCCAATCTATTTCAGGGTAGTTGTAGTCCCCCATAATAATGACTTCTCCTTGAGTCGCAGCTTCATCTATTTGCTTTACGAGGATATTCTCCATTGCTTCCATTATTTTTGGAGATTTATAACAACCCCCCATCAGTGATTTATTATTTTTTCCCCTCCCCTTATCTCCACCCACAGGGACTCTACATTTTCATTAAATTCACCTATATTATCACGCCGGATGGTTTTTAAGGATGATTTTACATATAGACACAACCCACCCCCTCGCTTATCTGTACGGTCATTTCTGAACAGGCTATAGCCCTGCAAGTTAACAGCCCAGTCATGGCTCTCATCCAGCCATGTCATAATTATGCTCCAACAATATTAATTCTAATTCGTCCATTTTGTTGGCAAGGTTTCTGGCATTAGTATACATGCACTTTATGTATCTCTCTGTATCTCTACTCTTTCCTAAATTATTAACTGTTCTAACCCCACCCCCCATGCCACCGCCACCCCCAACTTCCTTACTTGTGTCCAGGTCTCTATCTGCCCTATCTTCCCCTCCTATAAATTGAATACCCTCCCCCCAATCCCTAGTTAAAACACTCCTCCAACCTTCTAGCCATTTTCTCCCCCAGCACAGCTGCACCTTCCCCATTGAGGTGCAGCCCGTCCCTAGCGTAGAGCCTGTAGCCGACTGAGAAGTCGGCCCAGTTCTGCAGGAACCCAAACCCCTCCTTCCTACACCAATTCTTGAGCCACTTATTAACCTCCCTAATCTCCCGTTGCCTCTCTGGCGTGGCACATGATACAGGTAGTATTTCGGAAAATACCACGCTGGAGGTCCTTGCTTTCAGCTTGCAGCCTAATTCCCTGAAATCATCTTTAAGGACCTTCCACCTACCTCTAACTTTGTCATTTGTGCCAATGTGCACCATGACCGCTGGGTCCTCACCAGCCCCTCCCAGTAATCTGTCCACCCGATCAGCGATGTGTCGGACTCGAGCGCCAGGTAGGCAGCACACCGTTCGACGATCCCTGTCTTTGTGACAGATTGCCCTATCTGTTCCCCTAATAATTGAGTCCCCCACTACCAGCACCTGTCTGGCCTGCCCTGCTCTCCTATTTCCCTCCTTACTGGAGCAGACACTCCTCCGGCTTTCAGAGGACATGCCTGGCTGCAACAGTGCTACCCCTGTACTGGTACCCCCCTCATCTACCAACTTAGCAAACTTATTGGGGTGTGCCAGATCAGGACTAGCCTCCCTGGCACTCTTCCCTCTACCCCGCTTTCTAACTGTCACCCAGCTTGCTACTTCACTGTCCTGCAGCTCCATCCTACCATCCCCCCCTCATCTATCCCATTGAGCGTCTGCTCAGTGAGCAGAAGACTCCTCTCCATATTGTCTATGGATCTCAGTGTTGCCAGCTGCACATTCAGATCCAGAATCTGGGCTTCCAAATGCACAACGTGCTCACATCTCGCACAGCAGTATGCACCCTCGACCGGCTGATCAAGGACTGCATACATGTGGCAAGATGTGCACTGGATGGCATTAACAATAGTGGAGCACATTTCCTAATGGGGATTGCACCACACAGAACGTTAAATAAAAAATAAATACAAAGTATTAATAAAAAACAGACAGCAATTCAGCAATTCCTCCCTTGGAAACTCCCTGATTCCAAAGTCACTGAATCACAAGTCACACTTACCGCCGTTCACACTTACGCTCAGGTCACACTCAGCTCACTCACACTCGCTATGCTGGGCCAAGGATGCGTTGTAAAACTGCATCCGCTGCCCACGTTGTGCTACATAAAACACACTGTCCATCGGGCCGAGGGTTTGCGACGGCCCGTACCGACGGACTAGTGTGAAAGCAGCCTAAGCTCCCCTCACTGCCACACCTCTTTCTTTAGTTCCGCCTACGTCTGCATGCATCCTGCATACCCTATCTTTAACATTGGGTACGCAGGCCAAGCGGATGCCTTCGCATGCGTTGTTTTAACGTTGCGCCGACCGCAATAAAATTCAACATGTTGTGTTCGACGCAGTTCAGCGCATCATCAAAATGAGGCATGCCTGCGTGCCCAATGTTAAAGATAGGGGACGCATGCAGACGTAGGCGGAGCTGAAGGAAGAGGCGCAGCAGGGGGCGGGGCTTAACGGAGGAAGAAGGCTGCCGAACGCTGGTGTGAAACCAGCCTAAGGCTACTTTCACATTAGCGTCGTGCACTGCACGTCGCAATGCGACGTTGCAGCGCAGCGACGCATACTGTGCAAGCGCCGCACAACGGGGGCAGCGGATGCTGTTTTTCAATGCATCCGCTGCCCCATTGTGAGGTGCTGGGAGGCGGGGGCGGAGTTCCGGCCGCACATGCGCGGTCGGAAAAGATGGGAACGACGCACCAAAAAACGTTACAAGCAACGTTTTTTGGTGGCGACGGTCCGACGCAACCGTCGCATGACGGTTGCGACGTGTGGCAATGCGTCGCACTGCATCGCTAATGCAAGTCAATGGAGAAAAAACGCATCCTGCAAGCACTTTTGCAGGATGCGTTTTTTCTACAAAACTACGCATAGCGACGTGCAGTGCACGACGCTAGTGTGAAAGTAGCCTTAGACAGGTAAACCACTTTTGAAACAATGTTCACTTGTACAAGCTCTTAGCCCCTTAGTGGCGGGCCAATTTTTTAAAATTTGACCAGTGTCACTTTATATAGTAATAACTCTGGAATGCTTCAACATCCCATTGATTTTGAGATTAATTTTTTTTTTCCGTGACATATTAGACTTTATGATAATGGTAAACTTGGGTTGATATGTTTTGCTTTATTTTCTAAAAAATCTGAAATTTTACAAATTTTAAAAAATAGAAATTTTGAATGATTTTCCCTTTAAGGCCCGAGTCACACTAGAGAGGAATACAGACGAGTGCTATGTGAGAAAAAAAAAAATAATCGCATAGCCCTCGGACCAATGTTAATCTCCCATCACTTTTTTTTTTTTCACGGCCGTATTATATGTGCGAGTGAAATTACAGTATGCTGCGATTTGCACCGTATATCAGCCGAGACTAGCCAATGAAAGTCTATTTGTGCAAGAAAAACTCACACCACACGGGCCATCAGTGTGACTTGCAAGAAATACACAACGGTGTCCTTTGAAAGGCCGACAATTTAGGTGCAGTGTTCAGTAAAATCACTGTGACAGGTTACAATAGAATAGAGATATACACACAGTATAGGTCTATATAAAATCTAAAGAGATACACTACAGACCAAAAGTTTGGACACACCTCATTTAAAGATTTTTCTGTATTTTCATGGCTATGAAAATTGTACATTCACACTGAAGGCATCAAAACTATGAATTAACACATGTGGAATTATATACTTAACCAAAAAGTGTGAAACAACTGAAATTATGTCTTATATTCTAGGCTCTTTAAAGTAGCCACCTTTTGCTTTGATGACTGCTTTCGACACTCTTGGCATTCTCTTGATGAGCTGCAAGAGGTAGTCACCGGAAATGGTTTTCACTTCACAGGTGTGCCCTGTCAGGTTTAATAAGTGCGATTTCTTGCCTTATAAATGGGGTTGGGACCATCAGTTGTGTTGTGCAGAAGTCTGGTGGATACACAGCTGATAGTCCTACTAAATACACTGTTAGGCCAGTCTCACACGTCCAGATAATTCCGGTACCGGAGAAAACGGTCCCGGAGTTATGTAGGCCATCCGTGTGCGGGCCGTGTGTCCGTTTTTGTCATCCGTGTGCTCTCCGTGTGATGTCCGTGTGCATACGTATCACAAAGGTTTTAAGGTCCATATGAGGGGTTAAGGCATAATTAAAGGCTTTGAACTTGCAAAGGTGTGAGCCATTATTGCAGATGTTTGAAATTAGTTCCTATAAATGTTTTGGCAATTACATATCAGCTTTGGGGTGTGTGTTAGGACTCCTTAGGTGGCACAAACATGTCTACTGACAATGAGGCGTTGGTGTGGTTGGCATGGCTTGTTTCACGTCGCTTTGGTGTTCGCAACCATATGCTTGAAGAGGAACCACAGCTGACAAAGAGGCTATGGGTTCACCCTCTACTGTTGCTACGTGGGGCATTTGGTCATTTTTCAAAAATATATCAGGAACTTCGCAGATACCTGGTGAAGTTTGTTGCTTTTTGTTTCTATTCCCGGCTTTGACAACCTACTTCATGTTTTGCGGTCTTACCTTCTCCGACAAGACACCTGCATGAGACTCAGCATTTGTCCAGAGGAGCGTTTGTTAGTAACCTTGAGGTAATTTTTTCGGACAAATACATAATATTGGCCCCAATAACTTGAAAACAATCCTAATGGGTTAAGTGTTTCTATCTCTAGTGAGCAATGTTCAAGGTCACTAGGTTATACAATGACCATAATTGTTAATTAAATTCATGTCTTGTTTAACCATTGACATACAAATGAAGCCAAACACACAGTTTGGTTATCATTTGAAAATATCAATCAAATAGTAGGGCCCACAAACAAACTCTAAACATGAACACTTTTTAAAATGTTAATTTGAAGTCACACCTATGTGGTGAATTAATGGGTGTGTTTTATTTGAGCAAACATGTATTTGATGTTTCTCTGTGTTTTTGAACATTCACTATGTCTACCTTTTTGATAATTATCTACATAATAAACAATTGATGGCGAGTATTTCAACTCAAAAATATGGTTTTGTTCTCAGATTCCTGGCTACTGGACAATCATATTCTTCACTTCATTTTGAGTTCCTCCTTGGCACATCAACCATATCCGGGATTGTGCGCTCAACCTGTGATGTGATTTGGGACAAGCTAAAGAGTCGCCTCATGCCTCAGCCAAACACACAAGACTGGCTGCGGATTGCCCATGGTTTCATGGAAGCCACTGAGTTCCCAAACTGCATTGGTGCCCTGGATGGAAAACACATTCGTGTCAAAAAGCCGCCAAACTCTGGTCACGTTTTTTTAATTATAAAAAATATTTTTCCGTTGTGCTCCTGGCTGTAGCTGACAGCAACTACTGTTTTGTTCTTGCTGACATTGGGGCATATGGGAGTGCCTCTTATGCTCGCATCTTTAGAGCTTCAAGATTAGCTCAGCGACTTGCTGATACTAATTTAAATCTGTCACAACCATGTGTGCTTCCTGGTGCATCAGGCCCACCTGCACCATTTATCATGTTTGCTGATGAGGGTTTTGCACTCTCGAGGCACGTTATGAGACCCTTTCCACGTCGAGGTTTGGATAACCGGAGAAGAATTTTTAACACTCGACTGATGAAAGCCCGGCGCTTGGTTGAGTGTGCTTTTGGAATCGACTTCAAGATGGCGTATTTTTGAAACCCCAAAATGTACAGGCAGTCATAAAGGCAACTGTTGTTTTGCATAATTTCTGCAGACAACAAGAACCAGCCTTGGATAATGTTGATGATGGGAGAGTGGTTAATGTGCCATTATCAGAGGATAGAGACCGTGCTCCACGAGTATCTCAGTCTGCCCTTATTGTGCGGAATATTTTTGCAGATTATTTTTTAACACCAGAGTGTAGTGTGCAATGGCAAATGGAGGAGCACAACTAATGTTACACTTAAAACTGTATTATGTTCACCTTTTTTTGGCTTACTTACCACTTTTTTTTCCTTTCATTCCAAATTGGTTAGGGACTCGCAAGGCAATGAGGACCCTTGACGTGGGTTGCGAGCTTACATTTGATGTGGGTAACTGATACATGTGTGTCCAAAAAAATCAGTGCTACCCATTACAAATAACTAATACCTCATTCTAATGTGTTTACTGTGGTTGTCCTAAATAGGCCATGTCTGAAAATATGGATTTGTTCACATAATTGGGGAATACAAACAAATACCTAAGACCCTCACTCATTGACTGTGTTTTGGAATAAGAGTGTGTGACTATTAGATCATGTTGTTCAGACATACTGAAATATAACTGTACATTTACACTGCTAGTTTGCCATGGTCAATAGATCAACGCAGTTGAGTCTGTAAGAGGGCGCAGTGTTATGATGACCTGGTGGTTAGGAGCACTAGGAATGACCTGATGAGCAAACTAGTAATACAGGACAAGCTCTGGGAAGTGGGAGCTCTGCTGACCGCAACCCCTAATACTATCACAACAACTAGAAATAGCCGTGGAGCGTACCTGACTCTGCCTAGACGCCTCTTCACAGCCTAAGAGCTAACTACCCCTAAAGATAGAAAATAAAGCCTACCTTGCCTCAGAGAAATTCCCCAAAGAAAAAGGCAGCCCCCCACACATATTGACTGTGAGTTAAGATGGAAGTCACAAACACAGGAATGAAATAGGTTTCAGCAAAGGAGGCCAGACTTAACTAAACAGACTGAAGATAGAAAAGGTATCTTTGCGGTCAGCATAAAAAACTACCAAAAAACCACGCAGAGTGTGCAAAAGAGACCCCCGCACCGACTCACGGCGCGGAGGTGCCACTCTGCATCCCAGAGCTTCCAGCTAGCAAGGCAAAATCATGATAGCAAGCTGGACAAGAAAACAGTGGTAAACAAATAAGCTAGCAGGGACTTAGCTTTTGCTGGAGTAGACAGGTCATCTGAAAGATCCAAGAGAGAACTGAACCAGTACTAGGACATTGACAGCTGGCATCAAGTAACGATCTGAGTGGAGTTAAATAGAGCAGCCAGCCTAGGACTAAATGAGGTCAGCTGAGGAAGGAACCTCAGAACCAGCAGCTCCACTCACAGCCACCAGAGGGAGTCCACGGACAGAACTCGCCGAAGTACCATTCATCACCACAGGAGGGAGTTCGAGAACAGAATTCACAACAGTACCCCTTCCTTGAGGAGGGGTCACCGAACCCTCACCAGAGCCCCCAGGCCGATCAGGACGAGCCAAATGAAAGGCACGAACAAGATCGGCAGCATGAACATCAGAGACAACCACCCAGGAATTATCCTCCTGACCATAACCTTTCCACTTGACTAGGTACTGAAGTTTCCATCTCGAAATACGAGAATCTAAAATCTTCTCCACCACATACTCCAACTCCCCCTCAACCAACACCGGGGCAGGAGGGTCAACGGAGGGAACCATAGGAGCCACATATCTCCACAATAACGACCTATGGAACACATTATGGATGGCGAAAGAAGCTGGAAGGTCCAAACGAAATGACACAGGATTAAGAATTTCAGAAATCTTATAAGGACCAATGAAACGAGGCTTAAACTTAGGAGACGAAAGCTTCATAGGAACATAACGAGACGACAACCAAACCAAATCCCCAACACAAAGTCGGGGACCAACACAGCGACGGCGGTTAGCGAAATGTTGAGCCTTCTCCTGGGACAATGTCAAATTGTCCACCACGTGAGTCCAAATTTGTTGCAACTGTCCACCACAGAATCCACACTAGGACAGTCCGAAGGCTCAACCTGCCCTGAAGAAAAATGAGGGTGGAAACCAGAATTACAGAAAAAAGGCGAAACCAAAGTGGCCGAGCTGGCCCGATTATTAAGGGCGAACTCAGCCAAAGGCAAGAAGGACACCCAATCATCCTGACCAGCAGAAACAAAGCATCTCAGATATGTTTCCAAAGTCTGATTGGTTCGTTCGGTTTGGCCATTTGTCTGAGGATGGAAAGCTGAAGAAAAAGACAAATCAATGCCCATCTTAGCACAAAAGGACCGCCAAAACCTTGAAACAAACTGGAAACCTCTGTCCGACACGATGTTCTCCGGAATGCCATGCAAATGAACCACGTGCTGGAAAAATAATGGAACCAAATCAGAGGAGGAAGGCAATTTAGGCAAAGGTACCAAATGGACCATCTTAGAGAAGCGATCACAAACCACCCAGATAACCGACATCCTTTGAGAGACAGGGAGATCTGAAATAAAATCCATGGAAATATGCGTCCAGAGCCTTCTTGGGACCGGCAAGGGCAAAAGCAACCCACTGGCACGAGAACAGCAGGGCTTAGCCCGAGCACAAGTCCCACAGGACTGCACAAAAGAACGCACATCCCGTGACAAGGAAGGCCACCAAAAGGATCTAGCCACCAAATCTCTGGTACCAAAGATTCCAGGATGACCAGCCAACACCGAACAATGAACCTCAGAGATAACTCTACTAGTCCATCTATCAGGGACAAACAGTTTCTCTGCTGGGCAACGGTCAAGTCTATCAGCCTGAAACTCCTGCAGCACCCGCCGCAAATCAGGGGAGATGGCAGACAAAATTACCCCCTCTTTGAGAATACCAGCCGGCTCAGGAACTCCCGGAGAATCAGGCACAAAACTCCTTGAAAGGGCATCAGCCTTCACATTCTTAGAACCCGGAAGGTACGAAACCACAAAATCGAAGCGGGAGAAAAACAGCGACCATCGAGCCTGTCTAGGATTCAACCGCTTGGCAGACTCGAGATAAGTCAGATTCTTGTGATCAGTCAAGACCACCACGCGATGCTTGGCTCCTTCAAGCCAATGTCGCCACTCCTCGAACGCCCACTTCATAGCCAACAACTCTCGATTGCCCACATCATAATTACGCTCAGCAGGCGAAAACTTTCTAGAAAAGAAAGCACATAGTTTCATCACCGAACCATCAGAACTTCTTTGAGATAGAACAGCCCCTGCTCCAATCTCAGAAGCATCCACCTCGACCTGAAACGGGAGCGAAACATCTGGCTGACACAACACAGGGGCAGAAGAAAAACGACGCTTCAACTCCTGAAAAGCCTCAACGGCCGCAGAGGACCAATTGACCACATCCGCACCTTTCTTGGTTAAATCAGTCAATGGTTTAACAACACTAGAAAAATTAGCGATGAAGCGACGGTAAAAATTAGCAAAGCCCAGGAATTTCTGAAGACTCTTCACAGAAGTAGGCTGAGTCCAATCATAAATAGCCTGAACTTTAACAGGGTCCATCTCGATAGTAGAAGGGGAAAAAATGAAGCCCAAAAATGAAACCTTCTGAACTCCAAAGAGACATTTAGACCCCTTCACAAACAAGGAATTAGCACGAAGGACCTGGAACACCATTCTGACCTGCTTCACATGAGACTCCCAATCGTCCGAAAAGACCAAAATATCATCCAAATATACAATCATGAATATCCAGGTACTTTCGGAAGATGTCATGCATAAAGAACTGAAACACATATGGAGCATTAGAAAGCCCGAATGGCATCACCAGGTACTCAAAATGGCCCTCGGGCGTATTAAATGCTGTTTTCCATTCGTCGCCCTGTTTAATACGCACAAGATTATACGCCCCTCGAAGATCTATCTTGGTGAACCAGCTAGCCCCCTTAATCCGAGCAAACAAATCAGACAGTAGCGGCAAAGGGTACTGAAATTTGACGGTGATTTTATTGAGAAGGCGGTAATCTATACAAGGTCTCAGAGAACCATCCTTCTTGGCCACAAAAAAGAACCCTGCTCCCAACGGTGACGGCGAATATGGCCTTTCTCCAAGGATCCAAGGACTCCTTTATATAACTCCGCATAGCGGCGTGCTCTGGCACAGATAAATTGAACAGTCGGCCCTTCGGAAACTTACTACCAGGAATCAAATTAATAGCTCAATCGCAATCCCTATGAGGAGGTAGGGCACTGGATTTGGGCTCATCAAATACATCCCGGTAATCTGACAAGAACTCAGGGACTTCAGAAGTATGGGGAGACGAAATTGACAACAATGAGACATCCCCATGTACCCCTTGACAACCCCAACTGGATACAGACATTGATTTCCAATCCAATACTGGATTATGGACCTGTAGCCATGGCAAACCCAAAACGACCACATCATGCAGATTATGCAACACCAAAAATTGAATATCCTCCTGATGTGCAGGATCCATGCACATGGTCAATTGAGTCAAGTACTGAGGCTTATTCTTGGCCAAAGGCGTAGCATCAATTCCTCTCAATGGAATAGGATACTGTAAGGGCTCCAAGAAAAACCACAGCGCCTGGCAAACTCCAAGTCCATCAAATTCAGGGCAGCGCCTGAATCCACAAATGCCATAACAGAATAGGACGACAAAGAGCAAATTAGAGTAACGGACAAAAGAAATTTTGGCTGTACAGTACCAATGGTGGCAGACCTAGCGAACCGCTTTGTGCACTTAGGACAATCAGAGATAGCATGAGTGGAGTCACCACAGTAAAAACACAGCCCATTCTGACGTCTGTATTCTTGTCGTTCAGCTCTGGTCAAGGTCCTATCACATTGCATAGGCTCAGGCCTCTGCTCAAGAAGATACCACCAAATGGTGCACAGTTTTGCGCTCACGTAAGCGTCGATCGATCTGAATGGCCAAGGACATAGACTCATTCAGACCAGCAGGCGTGGGGAATCCCACCATAACATCCTTAAGGGCTTCAGAAAGACCCTTTCTGAAAATTGCCGCTAGGGCACACTCATTCCACTGAGTAAGCTCAGACCACTTTCTAAACTTCTGACAATATACCTCCGCTTCATCCTGACCCTGACACAAAGCCAGCAAGATTTTCTCTGCCTGATCCACTGAATCTGGTTCATCATAAAGCAATCCAAGCGCCAGAAAAAACGCATCTACATTACGCAATGCAGGATCTCCTGGCGCAAGGGAAAATGCCCAGTCTTGAGGGTCGCCACGTAGCAAAGAAATAATGATTTTTACTTGCTGAATGGGGTCACCAGAGGAGCGGGGTTTCAAAGCAAAAAACAGTCTACAAATATTTTTGAAATTCACCAGCGTCTCATCCTTGACCATTATTTTGATTCCCTGACGGGTTAATATTTACAACATCCTTTTTTGTAATTGTGTATTTGCAAGATATGGATGAATTAGTGTGACATAATGCTGAACATGTTTTTTTTTTTTTTTAAAATGTGTTCGACATTATGATTACGCTCATATCAATAAAGTAGTGTTAAAATTACATATTCATTCCCAAAAAAACAAGACATATTAACACTTGAACAATGTGTTTTATTTTTCGGCAAACACATTTAGTCAGCCGATTGGGTCTGACAAATAAAGCTAACTTTCAAATAACAAATTTCAGGAAACAGAGTTCGGTTACTTTTTAAATCAACAAAGTCACCATGACTGGAGAAAGATTCATCTGTGGTATTTTCTGTGCTGACACGTTCGGGGCTGGTTGAGGGTGTGGGCATTTGTCCTGTAGGCACTGTGGGCTGGCATGTGGTTGTTTGAAGTGGTTCAGTGTGCAAAACTGATGCTGGTACTGATGTAGATGGGGTATAAGATTGCATTTGGTCTGACTCCTTCAAAAATGTTTGCGAAACACTTTGTGGGTGAGGTAAAGTCGGTTGTGAATGACCAATCAGGCTCACATCAACTCTTGCCATACGGTTTGGCAGACCAAATTGTGTGACCATAGGTGTCTGTTGCCTTGATGGCAGATTGTAGGGCTGTGGAATAGCAAAATGAGCACCACTACTATCACCCACAGACATGCTGGAGGACATTGATTCTGAATGTTGGCTGTACGTGTTGCTTGGATCAGACCTTTGCCAATGTTGCTGAGTTGTGGCACGGGCATGAGGCACAGAGGTAGTATCTGAAATATGCCCATATTGCTGGCTACTGGCACGGGCATGAGGCACAGAGGTAGTATCTGAAATATGCCCATATTGCTGTCTACTGGCACAGGCATGAGGCAGAGGTAGTATCTGAAATATGCCCATATTGCTGGCTACTGGCATGGGCATGAGGCACAGAATTATCATCACACATTTGCCAATATTGCTGGCTACTGGCACGGGCATGAGGCACAGAGGTAGGATCAGACATTTGCCAATATTGCTGGCTACTGGCACGGGCATGAGGCACAGAGGTAGGAACAGACATTTGACCATAATCATGGGTGGAGCAATGGGCAGGAGGAAACCAAACAGGAGCAGACATTTGGGGATAACGAGGTCTTACAGCAGGAGGTGGAAGCATGGACGAGGGTGCAGGCCTTTCCTGTGTTTGTTGTGTACCTACATTTTGTGCATTTGGTATATTGTTAGCAGATGGCATCTGTATTTGATGTTGGGCAGCTCGCCATTGTTCAATGGGCCCTAGCACCTGGTTTGGTTCCGGCTCTCCTTGGCTTGCAGCAATTAGGGTCAAGATTGCAGCACGTACTCATTCCTGCCGTACATCAGGAACTTTGCCAAGGCAAGGAGACAGGGAGCGACAAAACCGATCTACAGAATTTTCTGGTGTCATGGAATTGAGTATGGATAAAACTCTAGCATCAATGAGCTCGGGCAGCATACGTGGCTGTTCATGTCGCCTAGTTCGCCTATCTCGGAGATTGTGTGTTAGATACTGAGGTAGATTGGCTGTTGATGCTGCCTGTGGTGCTGGTGCTGCTGTTTGTGAAGTGGTTGGGGCTGCGGTTGGTGAAGTGGTTGGGGCTGCTGTTTGTGTGCTTCCAGGACCAGCATCAGTGGAGGTTTCAGCAGCATCAGACACCTGCTCATCAGGCTGTGTTGTGGGTGTCGGTTCTGCTGAGGCTTCGGTCTCCGATACCAAGTACATGGCAGTGATCTGGCTGTTGGTGGCGATTCATCGGAGTCATCAAGGTTGTCATCAGTCCTAGTTTCAAATAACATTAACATTTTAGGTCACAAAGCAAAACTAATCCTAAATAACATTCCAAAAAACATTTTGGTTTCAACAATTGATGATTATTTTTTATCATGTTTGTATTTCGTACTTGAACATATAAATATGATGATTATTGAAAGCGCAAATGTACTCCGGAAAGATAACTATGGCTAAAATCTGTCCAGGACTTTTTTTAACATGGTGAATGAAGCTTTGTAAATGTGTTCAAATACAGTGTAGTTAGTTTAATATAAAGAGTTCATTAATCCAGCTCCCTGAAAAAGGGAAAAATCTGATGTATTATAATCCAATCAACTTTATTGCCACAAATCCATAAAAGAGTCGATCCCAATAGGTGGGTAGGCCTAGGATCACATATCAGCCCTCGCTGTACACGTTTCGAACACAAACGTGTTCTTATTCTTCAGCTGAAGACTAAGAACACGTTTGTGTTTGAAACAGGCTACAGCGAGGGCTGATATGTGATCCTATGCCTACCCACCTATTGGGATCGACTATTTTATGGATTTGTGGCAACAAAGTTGATTGGATTATAATACATCAGATTTTTCCCTTTTTCAGGGAGCTGGATTAATGAACTCTTTTTGCTTCTCCCACGTCCTGGGCTGGACGTTTTCCATGCTCGGATGTTTTTCTCGCTTGTGGATCCCTGTTGGGTGATCGGAAACAAATTTTACCTTTTTGTGTAAGTTAGTTTAATATGTTTGGTCAATCATACACAGTCACACTTACTGATTTAGCTCCAGGATTGGGCGAAGAAAGGATAAGTTTCTGTAGAAAACATATTGCCGCTTTTTCGAAGCACCTGCTGTGGAGGGTAGGGGATTAAATTCCCGCCTAAATTGGTCCCTGGCTGAGCGCCATGGCCGTTTAACCAAATCAACTGTTGGAAAAGTTGAGACACAACAAGTCACATTCCCACAAATAACAACATATTCATGAAACAACACAATGTGTTCAGCTATGTTTGAGTTTAAAAGTATTATGCTTGTGATCATCATGCCTGGCTTACAAAAATATGTTTTACAAAAAAAAAAAATAAAGACATTTAAGACTAATAATTGTGTGACCATTTTGCACCATGTTGTAAAGTTGAAAATTAAGATTTAACTAGCATGAGTACTGTTCTAAACTCTTGGGCAAAACATAGCCTGCATGACTGTGTCTGGGTCTAACAACACAAACATTAACACAAGTAGCATTGGCCATTAGCCATATGTAAGGGCTTGCCTTGCGTGAATAATTGTGGATGATTGCATTAATTAAGTCGAAACATTTTATTTCAATCAGTCACACACACAAACTTTGGTGTGCCCAGCAAGACATGTTAAAATCAAAAACTCCAAGGCGGTTTTTTATAAAAATTCTGTATTTTTTTTTTTAAAAACAGTCAGCACATGTTGATCCTTACATGTTTAACATTATATTTTCTCGTAACATTCAAAATAAAAAAAATGAAGAGACTTTAAAGGCAATACTTTTGGCATATAGTCCAACGGTCAATTAACAAATCTAACAAACAAAAACCTTGTTAAGCATAAGAGAAAATAATGTTAGACATCTATGGAGATATGCTTGAATACAGTTCACTTTGTAAAATTTGAGGTAACACATTTTGTAACAGCAGGGAATTGTGTGGCAAAAATGCAGGTTGGGCACATGCCAGACAACTAGGCCTTGAGTTACCTAGGTATTCTATAGTATTTTCAAACATGAACCAAACACTTTTTAAAAGCTAAAGATACACTCAATACATAAAATGCTGACACAAACACACACTGCATTTTTGAGCAATTAGAAACAAGCATGGTTCATGAGAAAATAATAAATCAAACACAGGGAACATACTGGAAAGTAATAAGAATATTGTAAAGTGTATATGATAAGGTCCATGTAAATATAAATCTTAATAACACATAAGCCGAATGCTTATGATGGTAAGACATGGACCCTAACATATCTAATGCACAATATGAAGTTTGCTCATATGTTTGTATGAATTCCATGTTTAAGAAAACAAGGAACACCTATGGGTTAACTTACCAAACTTTGCCTGCTTTGCTGGTGAATATGTGGACCAACCACGTCTGGGGTACAGCTGCTCAGCTACAGCAAACCAACCACGTTCTATCGCCAGCCTGTCATGGTATCCTTCGCATCGTGTGTCCCATAGTTCAGGATGTTGCTCCACCAAAGTTATTAGCCGCTCTGTGTCCACACGAGGGGACATAATATTAGCCAGTCAGCAGAGTATGAAGATGCCAGCACTCTGATAAGTTGCCAACTTCACCTCAGAGCCTAAAATGATCTCTAGACTTATGTATAGCTTTGGCCCAAGCAATGTTTAGACACCTGTCTGGTATTGATACAATTGCTTCAAATGTTAACCCTAAAATTTGAAAAACGCGCACGGACAGCACACGGATGGCACACGGACGTCATCCGTGTGCGGTACGTGTTTACACGCACCCATTGACTTTGATGGGTCCGTGTGATTTGTGTGCTCCCACGAACACTACATGTCTCCGTGTTTGGCACACGGAGACACGGTCCGCAAAAAATCAATGACATCTGCACAGATGCATTGATTTCAATGTGTCTACGTGTGTCAGTGGCTCCGGTATGTGAGGAAACTGTCACCTCACGTACCGGAGCCACTGACGTGTGAAACCGGCCTTAGCTGCTTTTTTTCTTGCCATAATACAAATTCTAAGTAAAGAAAAACGAGTGGCCACCATTACTTTAACCCCTTTACCCCCAAGGGTGGTTTGCACGTTAATGACCGGGCCAATTTTTACAATTCTGAACACTGTCCCTTTATGAGGTTATAACTCTGGAACGCTTCAACGGATCCCGGTGATTCTGACATTGTTTTCTCGTGACATATTGTACTTCATGATAGTGATAACATTTCTTTGATATTACCTGTGTTTATTTGTGAAAAAAACGGAAATTTGGCGAAATTTTTGAAAATTTTGCAATTTTCCAACTTTGAATTTTTATGCAATAAAATCACAGAGATATGTCACACAAAATACTTAATAAGTAACATTTCCCACATGTCTATTTTACATCAGCACAATTTTGGAACCAAAATTTATTTTTTGTTAGGGAGTTATAAGGGTTAAAAGTTGACCAGCAATTTCTCATTTTTACAACACCATTTTTTTTTTAGGGACCACATCTCATTTGAAGTCATTTTGAGGGGTCTATATGATAGAAAATAACCAAGTGTGACACCATTCTAAACACTGCACCCCTCAAGGTGCTCAAAACCATAATCAAGAAGTTTATTAACCCTTCAGGTGTTTCACAGGAATTTTTTGAATGTTTAAATAAAAATGAACATTTAACTTTTTTACACAAAAAATTTATTCAGCTCCAATTTGTTTTATTTTACCAAGGGTTACAGGAGAAAATGGACCACAAAAGTTGCTGTACAATTTGTCCTGAGTACGCCAATACCCCATATGTGGGGGTAAACCACTGTTTAGGCGCATGGGAGAGCTCGGAAGGGAAGGAGCGCCGTTTGACTTTTCAATGCAAAATTGACAGGAATTGAGATAGGACGCCATGTTGCGTTTGGAGAGCCACTGATGTGCCTAAACATTGAAACCCCCCAGAAGTGACACCATTTTGGAAAGTAGACCCCCTAAGGAACTCATCTAGATGTGTTGTGAGAGCTTTGAACCCCCAAGTGATTCACTACAGTTCATAACGCAGAGCCATGAAAATAAAAATTATATTTTTTGCCACAAAAATTATTTTTTAGACCTCAGTTTTGTATTTTTCCAAGGGTAACAGTTGAAACTAGATGGGTATTTCCTGAAGGAACTACAGATAGTGCTTTGGAATGGTGCCCGGGCTGCCCCTGCAAGACTTTTACACTTGGGTGCCCCTCAGGGTTGAGGATTTGGTGGGCTGGGCACCTCGGGGTCTGATTTGGTGGGCTGGGCACCTTGGGGTCCGATTTGGTGGGCGGGGCCCCTCGGGGTCCGATTTGGTGGGCGGGGCCCCATTTGGTGGGCGGGGCCCCTCGGAATCCGATTTGGTGGGTGGGGCCACTCTGGGTCCGATTTGGCGGGCGGCGCCACTCTGGGTCCGATTTGGCGGGCGGCGCCACTCTGGGTCCGATTTGGCGGGCGGCGCCACTCTGGGTCCGATTTGGCGGGCGGCGCCACTCTGGGTCCGATTTGGCGGGCGGCGCCACTCTGGGTCCGATTTGGCGGGCGGCGCCACACTGGGTCCGATTTGGCGGGCGGCGCCACACTGGGTCCGATTTGGCGGGCGGCGCCACTCCGGGTCCGATTTGGCGGGCGGCGCCACTCCGGGTCCGATTTGGCGGGCGGCGCCACTCCGGGTCCGATTTGGCGGGCGGCGCCACTCTGGGTCCGATTTGGCGGGCGGCGCCACTCTGGGTCCGATTTGGCGGGCGGCGCCACTCTGGGTCCGATTTGGCGGGCGGCGCCACTCTGGGTCCGATTTGGTGAGCGGCGCCACTCCGGGTCCGATTTGGCGGGCGGCGCCACTCTGGGTCCGATTTGGTGAGCGGCGCCACTCCGGGTCCGATTTGGCGGGCGGCGCCACTCTGGGTCCGATTTGGCGGGCGGCGCCACTCTGGGTTCGATTTGGCGGGCGGCGCCACTCTGGGTCCGATTTGGCGGGCTGGGTCCGATTTGGTGAGCGGGGCAATAATTATAATAAGACTATAGATAGTGCTTTGAAATTGTGCTGTGCTATCACTTTAAGAGCTGATATTATCTGCCAAAACTGTCCTGCTAGGGTCATGTACAGTTCGCAGGCGTTGGCATAGTAACTGGGCCTGACTGAGCATATCAATGAGCTAATCAGCCAGGTGGCAGGTACATTTCAAATTGCCTCAGAAACCCGGCCATTATAACCTATGTGAAAATTTCCCTATTGAAAAGCATTACAATGAGGGGAAAAAACATTTTCAAACGCAAATTGCGCCAAAACTACAAATCCGATCGACACGAAAAATACTTAGCACACCTCTTGGGGACGCTGGCTTCGAAATGACACCTCACTGGAGTCTGTGAGTGAAGCGGTTCGGGCCACATTACGTGCGGACTGAATAATAATAAGAATAAGAATAATAAGAAGAAGAAGTTATCCACGGTGGAATAACAGTATAGTCATAGTGCTTTGTTCCAAAGCACTATAACTAGATGGGTATTTCCTGAAGGAACTACAGATAGTGCTTTGGAATGGTGCCCGGGTTGCCCCAGCAAGACTTTCACACTTGGGTGCCCCTCAGGCGCTGTTTTGGTAGTTGTAGCCACTCTGGGTCCGATTTGGCGGGCGGCGCCACTCTGGGTCCGATTTGGCAGGCGGCGCCACTCCGGGTCCGATTTGGCGGGCGGCGCCACTCCGGGTCTGATTTGGCGGGCGGCGCCACTCCGGGTCCGATTTGGCGGGCGGCGCCACTCCGGGTCCGATTTGGCGGGCGGCGCCACTCCGGGTCCGATTTGGCGGGCGGCGCCACTCCGGGTTTGATTTGGCGGGCAGCGCCACTCTGGCGGGCGGCGCCACTCCGGGTCCGATTTGGCGGGCGGCGCCACTCCGGGTCCGATTTGGCGGGCGGCGACACTCTGGGTCCGATTTGGCGGGCGGCGCCACTCCGGGTCCGATTTGGCGGGCGGCGCCACTCCGGGTCCGATTTGGCGGGCGGCGCCACTCCGGGTCCGATTTGGCGGGCGGCGCCACTCTGGGTCCGATTTGGTGGGCGGCGCCACTCCGGGTCCGATTTGGCGGGCGGCGCCACTCCGGGTCCGATTTGGCGGGCGGCGCCACTCCGGGTCCGATTTGGCGGGCGGCGCCACTCTGGGTCCGATTTGGCGGACGGTGCCACTCTGGGACCGATTTGGCGGGCGGCGCCACTCTGGATCTGATTTGGCGGGCGGCGCCACTCTGGGTCCAATTTGGCGGGCGGCGCCACTCTGGGTCCGATTTGACGGGCGGCGCCACTCTGGCTCCGATTTGGCGGGCGGCGCCACATTGGGTCCGATTTGGCGGGCGGCGCCACTCTGGGTCCGATTTGGCGGGCGGCACCACTCTGGGTCCGATTTGGCGGGCGGCACCACTCTGGGTCCGATTTGGCGGGCGGCACCACTCTGGGTCCGATTTGGTGGGTGGCGCCACTCTGGGTCCGATTTGGCGGGCGGCGCCACTCTGGGTCCGATTTGGCGTTCGGCGCCACTCTGGGTCCGATTTTGCGGGCGGCGCCACTCTGGGTCCGATTTGGCGGGCGGCGCCACTCTGGGTCTGATTTGGCGGGCGGCACCACTCTGGGTCCGATTTGGCGGGCGGCGCCACTCTGGGTCCGATTTGGCGGGCGGCGCCACTCTGGGTCCGATTTGGCGGGCGGCGCCACTCTGGGTCCGATTTGGCGGGCGGCGCCACTCTGGGTCCGATTTGGCGGGCGGCGCCACTCTGGGTCCGATTTGGCGGGCTGGGTCCGATTTGGTGAGCGGGGCAATAATTATAATAAGACTATAGATAGTGCTTTGAAATTGTGCTGTGCTATCACTTTAAGAGCTGATATTATCTGCCAAAACTGTCCTGCTAGGGTCATGTACAGTTCGCAGGCGTTGGCATAGTAACTGGGCCTGACTGAGCATATCAATGAGCTAATCAGCCAGGTGGCAGGTACATTTCAAATTGCCTCAGAAACCCGGCCATTATAACCTATGTGAAAATTTCCCTATTGAAAAGCATTACAATGAGGGGAAAAAACATTTTCAAACGCAAATTGCGCCAAAACTACAAATCCGATCGACACGAAAAATACTTAGCACACCTCTTGGGGACGCTGGCTTCGAAATGACACCTCACTGGAGTCTGTGAGTGAAGCGGTTCGGGCCGCATTACGTGCGGACTGAATAATAATAAGAACTAGATGAGTATTTCCTGAAGGAACTACAGATAGTGCTTTGGAATGGTGCCTGGGCTGCCCCTTCAAGACTTTCACACTTGGGTGCCCCTCAGGCAGTCCGATTTGGTAGTCGGAGTCACTCTGGTTCTGATTTGGTGGGTTGGGTCAATCTGGGTCCTATTTGGTGGGCGGGGTCACTCTGGGACCAATTTGGTGGGCGGAGCCACTCTGGGTCCAATTTGGTGGGCGGGGCACCTCAGGGACCGATTTGGTGGGCGGGGTCACTCAGGGTCCGATTTGGTGGATGGGGTCACTCAGGGTCCGATTTGGTGGGCGGGGTCACTCTGGGTTCGATTTGGTGGATGGGGTCACTCAGGGTCTGATTTGGTGGGCGGGGTCACTCTGGGTCCGATTTGGTGGGCGGGGTCACTAGGTTCGATTTGGTGGGCGGGGTCACTCTGGAACAGATTTGGTGGGCGGGGTCACTCTGGAACAGATTTGGTGGGCAGGGTCACTCTGGGACCGATTTGGTGGGCGGGGTCACTCTGGGTCCGATTTGGTGGGCGGGGCACCTCAGGGTCCGATTTGAGGGGCGGGGCACCTCAGGGTCCAATTTGGTGGGCGGGGTCACACTGGGTCCGATTTGGTGGGCGGGGTCACTCTGGGACCAAATTGGTGGGCGGAGCCACTCTGGGTCCGATTTGGTGGGCGGGGCACCTCAGGGACCGATTAGGTGGGCGGGGTCACTCTGGGTCCAATTTGGTGGGCGGAGCCACTCTGGGTCCGATTTGGTGGGCGGGGCACCTCAGGGTCCAATTTGGTGGGTGGGGTAACTCTGGGTCCGATTTGGTGGGCAGAGCCACTCTGGGTTCGATTTGGTGGGCGGGGCACCTCATGACCGATTTGGTGGGCGGGGCCCCTCAGGGGCCGATTTGGTGGGCGGGGCCCCTCAGGGGCCGATTTGGTGGGCGGGCCCCTCAGGGGCCGATTTGGTGGGCGGGGCCACTCTGGGTCCGATTTGGTGGGCGGGGCACCTCAGGGGCCAATTTGGTGGGCGGGGACCCTCATGGGCCCATTTGGTGGGCGGGTCCACTCTGGGTCCAATTTGGTGGGCGGGGCACCTCAGGGGCCGATTTGGTAGGCGGGGCCCCTCGGGCCGATTTCATGGGCGGGGCCACTCTGGGGCCGATTTCATGGGAAGGGCCACTCGGTCCGATTTGGTTTGCAGGGCCACTCTGGGTCCGTTTTGGTGGGCGGGGCCCCTCAGGGGCCGTTTGGTGGGCAGGGTCCCTCAGGAGCCGTTTTGGTGGGTGCGGCCCCTCAGGGGCCGATTTGGTGGGTGGCGCCCCTCAGGGGCCGATTTGGTGAGCGGGGCCACTCTGGGTCCGATTTGGTGGGCGGGGGACCTCAGGGGATGATTTGGTGGGCAGGGCCCCTCAGGGGCCGATTTGGTGGGCGGGGCCCCTCAGGGGCCAATTTGATGGGCGGGGCCACTCTGGGTCCGATTTGGTTTGCGGGGCCACTCTGGGTCCGTTTTGGTGGGCGGGGCCCCTCAGGGGCCGTTTGGTGGGCGGGGCCCCTCAGGAGCCGTTTTGGTGGGCTCGGCCCCTCAGGGGCCGATTTGGTGGGTGGCGCCCCTCAGGGGCTGATTTGGTGAGCGCCCCGGCCACTCTGGGTCCGATTTGGTGGGCGGGGGACCCCAGGGGATGATTTGGTGGGCGGGGCCCCTCAGGGGCTGATTCGGTGGGCGGGGCCCCTCACGGGCCGATTTGGTGGGCGGGGCCACGCTGGGTCTGATTTGGTGGGCGGGGCACCTCTGGGGCTGATTTGGTGAGCAGGGCCCCTCAGGGGCCGATTTGGTGGGCGGGGCCCCTCAGGGGCCCATTTGGGGGGCGGGGCCCCTCTGGGTCCAATTTGGTGGGCGGAGCCACTCTGGGTCCAATTTGGTGGGCAAGGCACCTCAGGGTCCGATTTGGTGGGCGGGGCCGATTTGGTGGGCGGGGCCACTCTGGGTCCGATTTGGCGGGCGGCGCCACTCTGGGTCCGATTTGGCGGGCGGCGCCACTCTGGGTCCGATTTGGCGGGCCGGGTCACTCTGGGTCCGATTTGGCGGGCCGGGTCACTCTGGGTCCGATTTGGTGGCCCGGGTCACTCTGGGTCCGATTTGGTGGGCCGGGTCACTCTGGGTCCGATTTGGTGGGCCGGGTCACTCTGGGTCCGATTTGGTGGGCCGGGTCACTCTGGGTCCGATTTGGTGGGCCGGGTCACTCTGGGTCCGATTTGGTGGGCCGGGTCACTCTGGGTCCGATTTGGTGGGCCGGGTCACTCTGGGTCCGATTTGGTGGCCCGGGTCACTCTGGGTCCGATTTGGTGGCCCGGGTCACTCTGGGTCCGATTTGGTGGCCCGGGTCACTCTGGGTCCGATTTGGTGGCCCGGGTCACTCTGGGTCCGATTTGGTGGCCCGGGTCACTCTGGGTCCGATTTGGTGGCCCGGGTCACTCTGGGTCCGATTTGGTGGCCCGGGTCACTCTGGGTCCGATTTGGTGGCCCGGGTCACTCTGGGTCCGATTTGGTGGCCCGGGTCACTCTGGGTTTGATTTGGTGGGCCGGGTCACTCTGGGTCCGATTTGGTGGCCCGGGTCACTTTGGGCCCGATTTGGTGGCCCGGGTCACTCTGGGTCCGATTTGGTGGCCCGGGTCACTCTGGGTCCGATTTGGTGGCCCGGGTCACTCTGGGTCCGATTTGGTGGCCCGGGTCACTCTGGGTCCGATTTGGTGGCCCGGGTCACTCTGGGTCCGATTTGGTGGCCCGGGTCACTCTGGGTCCGATTTGGTGGCCCGGGTCACTCTGGGTCCGATTTGGTGGCCCGGGTCACTCTGGGTCCGATTTGGTGGCCCGGGTCACTCTGGGTCCGATTTGGTGGCCCGGGTCACTCTGGGTCCGATTTGGTGGCCCGGGTCACTCTGGGTCCGATTTGGTGGCCCGGGTCACTCTGGGTCCGATTTGGTGGCCCGGGTCACTCTGGGTTTGATTTGGTGGCCCGGGTCACTCTGGGTGCGATTTGGTGGGCCGGGTCACTCTGGGTCCGATTTGGTGGCCCGGGTCACTCTGGGTCCGATTTGGTGGGCCGGGTCACTCTGGGTCCGATTTGGTGGCCCGGGTCACTCTGGGTCCGATTTGGTGGGCCGGGTCACTCTGGGTCCGATTTGGTGGGCCGGGTCACTCTGGGTCCGATTTGGTGGGCCGGGTCACTCTGGGTCCGATTTGGTGGGCCGGGTCACTCTGGGTCCGATTTGGTGGGCCGGGTCACTCTGGGTCCGATTTGGTGGGCCGGGTCACTCTGACTGACAGCAGGATAAGGGAATGGCTGATAACAGAGAATAGACTGACAGCAGGACAAGGGAATGGCTGATAGCAGAGAGAATAGACTGACAGCAGGACAGGGGAATTGCTGATAACAGAGAGAAATAGACTGACAGCAGGACGGGGAATGGCTGATAACAGAGAGAATAGACTGACAGCAGGACAGGGGAATGGCTGATAACAGAGAGAATAGACTGACAGCAGGACAGGGGAATGGCTGATAACAGAGAGAATAGACTGACAGCAGGACGGGGAATGGCTGATAACAGAGAGAATAGACTGACAGCAGGACAGGGGAATGGCTGATAACAGAGAGAAATAGACTGACAGCAGTACGGGGAATGGCTGATAACAGAGAGAAATAGATGGGTATTTCCTGAAGGAACTACAGATAGTGCTTTGGAATGGTGCCCGGGTTGCCCCAGCAAGACTTTCACACTTGGGTGCCCCTCAGGCGCTGGTTTGGTAGTTGTAGCCACTCTGGGTCCGATTTGGTGGGTGGGGCCCCTCAGGGGCCGATTTGGTGGGCGCTGTATACTGCGGGGCTCTGCGCTGTATACTGCGGGGCTCTGCGCTGTATACTGCGGGGCTCTGCGCTGTATACTGCGGGGCTCTGCGCTGTATACTGCGGGGCTCTGCGCTGTATGCTGCGGGGCTCTGCGCTGTGTACTGCGCGGCTCTGCGCTGTGAACTGTACGGCTCTGCGCTTTATACTGCGCGGCTCTGCGCTGTGTACTGCACGGCTCTGCGCTGTGTACTGCGCGGCTCTGCGCTGTGTACTGCACGGCTCTGCGCTTTATACTGCGCGGCTCTGCGCTGTGTACTGCACGGCTCTGCGCTGTGTACTGCGCGGCTCTGCGCTGTGTACTGCGCGGCTCTGCGCTTTATACTGCGCGGCTCTGCGCTGTGTAGTGCGCAGCTCTGCGCTGTGTACTGCGCGGCTCTGCACTGTATACTGCGTGGCTGTGCAATATACTACGTGGACATGCATATTCTAGAATACCCGATGAGTTAGAATCGGGCCTCCATCTAATAATCATAAGACTACAGATAGTGGTTTGGAATTGTGCTGTACTGTCACTTTAAGAGCTGATATTATCTGACAAAACTTGTGAGCTGATGTAGAGTTCATAGGCGTTGGCATAGTAACTGTGTCTGACTGCGCATATCAATGAGCTAATCAGCCAGGTGGCAGTTATTTTTAGAAATTGCCTCAGAAACCAGCCCATTATAAACGTATGGGACAATTTCCCTATTGAAACGCATTGAAAGACTTTTTTCAAACACAAATTGCGCAAAAACTACAAATCCGATCGGCACGAAAAATACTTAGCACACCTCTTGGGGACGCTGGCTTCGAAATGACACCTCACTGGAGTCTGTGAGTTTAGCGGTTCGGGCCGCATTACGTGCGGACTGAATAATAAGAATAAGAAGAAGTTTACCACGGTGGAATAACAGTATAGTGCTTTGTTCCAAAGCACTATAATAAGAATAACTAGATGGGTATTTCCTGAAGGAACTACAGATAGTGCTTTGGAATGGTGCCCGGGCTGCCCCTGCAAGACTTTCACACTTGGGTGCCCCTCAGGCGGTCCGATTTGGTGGGTTGGGTCAATCTGGGTCTGATTTTGTGGGCGGGGTAAATCTAGGTCCGATTCGGTGGGCGGGGTCACTTTTGGTCCGATTCTGTGGGCGCGGCCACTCTGGGTCCGATTCGGTGGGCGGAGCCACTCTGGGTCCGATTTGGTGGGCGGGGCACCTTAGGGACCAATTTGGTGGGTGGGGTCACTCGGTCCGATTTGGTGGGCTGGGCACCTCAGGGTCTGATTTGGTGGGCTGGGCACCTCAGGGTCCGATTTGGTGGGTGGGGTCACTCTGGGTCCGATTTGGTGGGCGGGGTCACTCTGGGTCCGATTTGGTGGAAGGGGTCACTCTGGGTCTGATTTGGTGGAAGGGGTCACTCTGGGTCTGATTTGGTGGAAGGGGTCACTCTGGGTCCGATTTGGTGGGCGGAGCCACTCTGGGTCCGATTTGGTGGGCGGGGTCACTCTGGGTCCGATTTGGTGGGCCGGGCCCCTCGGGGTCCGATTTGGTGGGCCGGGCCCCTCGGGTTCCGAATTGGTGAGCGGGGTAATCTACTATATAATTGTCTAAGGGCACTTCCGTCTTTCTGTCTCACAACACCGCTACGTCATCATCTCGTGAGACCGCAATGCACTCTTGGGACCGGAGCGCGCAACAAGCATCGGGTAGCGGCCACTCCAGGTGCAACAAGCATCGTGTACCGGCCGCTCTAGGAGGTGCAACAACCATCAGATACCGGCCGCTCCAGGAGGTGAGTATGTAACTTTTTTATTTTAATTCTTTTTTTTTTTTTTTTAACAGGGATATGCAGTATACTATGTGACTGGACAATATACTACGTGACTGGGCAGTATAACTACGTGGCTCTGCGCTGTATACTGCGTGGCTCTGCGCTGTATACTGCGTGGCTCTGCGCTGTATACTACGCGGCTCTGCGCTGTATACTACGCGGCTCTGCGCTGTATACTGCGCGGCTCTGCGCTGTGTACTACGCGGCTCTGCGCTGTATACTGCGCGGCTCTGCGCTGTGTACTGCGCGGCTCTGCGCTGTGTACTGCGCGGCTCTGCGCTGTGTACTGCGCGGCTCTGCGCTGTGTACTGCACGGCTCTGCGCTGTGTACTGCGCGTTCTGCGCTGTATACTGCGCGGCTCTGCGCTGTATACTGCGCGGCTCTGCGCTTTGTACTGTGCGGCTCTGCGCTATATACTGCGTGGCTCTTCGCTGTATACTACGCGGCTCTGCGCTGTGTACTGCGCGGCTCTGCGCTGTGTACTGCGCGTGTCCGTGCTGTGTACTGCGCGTGTCTGCGCTGTATACTGCGCGGCTCTGTGCTGTGTACTGCACGGCTCTGCACTGTGTACTGCACGGCTCTGCGCTGTATACTGCGGGGCTCTGCACTGTGTACTGCGCGGCTCTGTGCGGTATACTGCGCGGCTCTGCTCTTTATACTGTGCGGCTCTGCGCTCTGTACTGCGCGGCTCTGCGCTGTGTACTGCCCGGCTCTGCGCTGTGTACTGCGCGGCTCTGCGCGGTATACTGCGCGGCTCTGCGCTGTGTACTGCACGGCTCTGCGCTTTATACTGCGCGGCTCTGCGCTGTGTACTGCGCGGCTCTGCGCTGTGTACTGCGCGGCTCTGCGCTGTGTACTGCGCAGCTCTGCGCTTTGCCCTGCGCCGCTCTGCGCTGTGTACTGCGCGGCTCTGCGCTGTGTACTGCGCGGCTCTGCACTGTGTACTGCGCGGCTCTGCGCGGTATACTGCGCGGCTCTGCTCTTTATACTGTGCGGCTCTGCGCTGTGTACTGCGCGGCTCTGCGCTGTGTACTGCGCGGCTCTGCGCTGTGTACTGCGCGGCTCTGCGCTGTGTACTGCGCGGCTCTGCGCTTTGCACTGCGCCGCTCTGCGCTGTGTACTGCGCGGCTCTGCGCTGTATACTGCGCGGCTCTGCGCTTTCCACTGCGCCGCTCTGCGCTGTGTACTGCGCGGCTCTGCGCTGTGTACTGCACAGCTCTGCGCTGTGTACTGCGCGGCTCTGCACTGTGTACTGCGCGGCTCTGCGCGGTATACTGCGCGGCTCTGCTCTTTATACTGTGCGGCTCTGCGCTCTGTACTGCGCGGCTCTGCGCTGTGTACTGCCCGGCTCTGCGCTGTGTACTGCGCGGCTCTGCGCTGTGTACTGCGCGGCTCTGCGCGGTATACTGCGCGGCTCTGCGCTGTGTACTGCGCGGCTCTGCGCTTTATACTGCGCGGCTCTGCGCTGTGTACTGCACGGCTCTGCGCTGTGTACTGCGCGGCTCTGCGCTGTGTACTGCGCGGCTCTGCGCTTTGCACTGCGCCGCTCTGCGCTGTGTACTGCGCGGCTCTGCGCTGTGTACTGTGCGGCTCTGCACTGTGTACTGCGCGGCTCTGCTCTTTATACTGTGCGGCTCTGCGCTGTGTACTGCGCGGCTCTGTGCTGTGTACTGCGCGGCTCTGCGCTGTGTACTGCGCGGCTCTGCGCGGTATACTGCGCGGCTCTGCGCTGTGTACTGCACGGCTCTGCGCTTTATACTGCGCGGCTCTGCGCTGTGTACTGCGCGGCTCTGCGCTGTGTACTGCGCGGCTCTGCGCTGTGTACTGCGCGGCTCTGCGCTTTATACTGCGCGGCTCTGCGCTGTGTACTGCGCGGCTCTGCGCTGTGTACTGCGCGGCTCTGCGCTTTGCACTGCGCCGCTCTGCGCTGTGTACTGCGCGGCTCTGCGCTGTGTACTGCGCGGCTCTGCACTGTGTACTGCGCGGCTCTGCGCGGTATACTGCGCGGCTCTGCTCTTTATACTGTGCGGCTCTGCGCTGTGTACTGCGCGGCTCTGCGCTGTGTACTGCGCGGCTCTGCGCTGTGTACTGCGCGGCTCTGTGTGGTATACTGCGCGGTTCTGCGCTGTGTACTGCACGGCTCTGCGCTTTATACTGCGCGGCTCTGCGCTGTGTACTGCGCGGCTCTGCGCTGTGTACTGCGCGGCTCTGCGCTGTGTACTGCGCGGCTCTGCGCTGTGTACTGCGCGGCTCTGCGCTTTATACTGCGCGGCTCTGCGCTGTGTACTGCGCGGCTCTGCGCTGTGTACTGCGCGGCTCTGCACTGTATACTGCGTGGCTGTGCAATATACTACGTGGACATGCATATTCTAGAATACCCGATGAGTTAGAATCGGGCCACAGTCTAATAATCATAAGACTACAGATAGTGCTTTGTAATTGTGCTGTACTGTCACTTTAAGAGCTGATATTATCTGACAAAACTTGTGACCTGGTGAGCTGATAGACTTTATAGGCGTTGGCATAGTAACTGGGTCTCACTGCGCATATCAATGAGCTAATCAGCCAGGTGGCAGTTATTTTTAGAAATTGCCTCAGAAATCAGGCCCATTATAAACGTATTGGAAAATTTCTCTATTGAAATGCATTGAAACACTTTTTTCAAACACAAATTGCGCAAAAACTACAAATCCGATCGGCACGAAAAATACTTAGCACACCTCTCAGGAACGCTGGCTTCGAAATGACACCTCACTGGAGTCTGTGAGTGAAGCGGTTCGGGCCGCATTACGTGCGGACTGAATAATAATAATAACTAGATGGGTATTTCCTGAAGGAACTACAGATAGTGCTTTGGAATGGTGCCCGGGCTGCCCCTGCAAGACTTTCACACTTGGGTGCCCCTCAGGCGGTCCGATTTGGTGGGTTGGGTCAATCTGGGTCTGATTTTGTGGGCGGGGTAAATCTAGGTCCGATTCGGTGGGCGGGGTCACTTTTGGTCCGATTCTGTGGGCGCGGCCACTCTGGGTCCGACTCGGTGGGCGGAGCCACTCTGGGTCCGATTTGGTGGGCGGGGCACCTTAGGGACCAATTTGGTGGGTGGGGTCACTCGGTCCGATTTGGTGGGCTGGGCACCTCAGGGTCTGATTTGGTGGGCTGGGCACCTCAGGGTCCGATTTGGTGGGTGGGGTCACTCTGGGTCCGATTTGGTGGGCGGGGTCACTCTGGGCCCGATTTGGTGGAAGGGGTCACTCTGGGTCCGATTTGGTGGAAGGGGTCACTCTGGGTCTGATTTGGTGGAAGGGGTCACTCTGGGTCCGATTTGGTGGGCGGAGCCACTCTGGGTCCGATTTGGTGGGCGGGGTCACTCTGGGTCTGATTTAGGGGGCGGGGTCACTCTGGGTCCGATTTGGTGGGCCGGGCCCCTCGGGGTCCGATTTGGTGGGCCGGGCCTCTCGGGTTCCGAATTGGTGAGCGGGGTAATCTACTATCTAATTATCTAAGGGCACTTCCGTCTTTCTGTCTCACAACACCGCTACGTCATCATCTCGTGAGACCGCAATGCACTCTTGGGACCGGAGCGCGCAACAAGCATCGGGTACCGGCCACTCCAGGTGCAACAAGCATCGTGTACCGGCCGCTCTAGGAGGTGCAACAACCATCAGATACCGGCCGCTCCAGGAGGTGAGTATGTAACTTTTTTATTTTAATTCTTTTTTTTTTTAACAGGGATATGCAGTATACTATGTGACTGGACAATATACTACGTGACTGGGCAGTATAACTACGTGGCTCTGCGCTGTATACTGCGTGGCTCTTCGCTGTATACTACGTGGCTCTTCGCTGTATACTACGCGGCTCTGCGCTGTGTACTGCGCGGCTCTGCGCTGTGTACTGCGCGTGTCCATGCTGTGTACTGCGCGTGTCTGCGCTGTATACTGCGGGGCTCTGCACTGTATACTGCGGGGCTCTGCGCTGTATACTACGCGGCTCAGCGCTGTATACTGCGCGGCTCTGCGCTGCATACTGCGTGGCTCTACGCTGCGTACTGCGCGGCTCTGCGCTGTATACTGGGTGGCTCTGCGCTGTGTACTGCGCGGCTCTGTGCTGTGTACTGTGCGGCTCTGCACTGTGTACTGCGCGGCTCTGCGCTGTGTACTGCGCGGCTCTGCGCTGTGTACTGCGCGGCTCTGCGCTTTATACTGTGCGGCTCTGCGCTCTGTACTGCGCGGCTCTGCGCTGTGTACTGCGCGGCTCTGCGCTGTATACTGCGCGGCTCTGCGCTGTGTACTGCGCAGCTCTGCGCTGTGTACTGCGCGGCTCTGCGCTGTGTACTGCTCGGCTCTGCGCTGTGTACTGCGCGGCTCTGCGCTGTGTACTGCGCGGCTCTGCGCTGTGTACTGCGCGGCTCTGCGCTGTGTACTGCGCGGCTCTGCGCTGTGTACTGCACGGCTCTGCGCGGTATACTGCGCGGCTCTGCGCTTTATACTGTGCGGCTCTGCGCTCTGTACTGCACGGCTCTGCGCTGTCTACTGCGCGGCTCTGCGCTATGTACTGCTCGGCTCTGCGCTGTGTACTGCGCGGCTCTCCGCTTTATACTGCGCGGCTCTGCGCTTTATACTGCACGGCTCTGCGCTTTATACTGCGCGGCTCTGCGCTGTGTACTGCACGGCTCTGCGCTGTGTACTGCGCGGCTCTGCGCTGTGTACTGCACCGCTCTGCGCTTTATACTGCGCGGCTCTGCGCTGTGTACTGCACGGCTCTGCGCTGTGTACTGCGCGGCTCTGCGCTGTGTACTGCGCGGCTCTGCGCTTTATACTGCGCGGCTCTGCGCTTTATACTGCGCGGCTCTGCGCTGTGTACTGCGCGGCTCTGCGCTGTGTACTGCGCGGCTCTGCGCTGTGTACTGCACGGCTCTGCGCTTTATACTGCGCGGCTCTGCGCTGTGTACTGCACGGCTCTGCGCTGTGTACTGCGCGGCTCTGCGCTGTGTACTGCACGGCTCTGCGCTTTAAACTGCGCGGCTCTGCGCTGTGTACTGCACGGCTCTGCGCTGTGTACTGCGCGGCTCTGCGCTGTGTACTGCGCGGCTCTGCGCTGTGTACTGCACGGCTCTGCGCTTTATACTGCGCGGCTCTGCGCTGTGTACTGCACGGCTCTGCGCTGTGTACTGCACAGCTCTGCGCTGTGTACTGCACGGCTCTGCGCTTTATACTGCGCGGCTCTGCGCTGTGTACTGCACGGCTCTGCGCTTTATACTGCGCGGCTCTGCGCTGTGTACTGCACGGCTCTGCGCTGTGTACTGCGCGGCTCTGCGCTGTGTACTGCACGGCTCTGCGCTTTAAACTGCGCGGCTCTGCGCTGTGTACTGCACGGCTCTGCGCTGTGTACTGCGCGGCTCTGCGCTGTGTACTGCGCGGCTCTGCGCTGTGTACTGCACGGCTCTGCGCTTTATACTGCGCGGCTCTGCGCTGTGTACTGCACGGCTCTGCGCTGTGTACTGCACGGCTCTGCGCTGTGTACTGCGTGGCTCTGCGCTGTGTACTGAGCGGCTCTGCGCTGTGTACTGCGCGGCTCTGCGCTGTGTACTGCGCGGCTCTGCGCTTTATACTGCGCGACTCTGCGCTTTGTATTGCGCGGCTCTGCGCTTTATACTGCGCGGCTCTGCGCTGTGTACTGCACGGCTCTGCGCTGTGTACTGCGCGGCTCTGCGCTGTGTACTGCGCGGCTCTGCGCTGTGTACTGCGCGGCTCTGCACTGTATACTGCGTGGCTGTGCAATATACTACGTGGACATGCATATTCTAGAATACCCGATGAGTTAGAATCGGGCCACCATCTAATAATTATAAGACTACAGATAGTGGTTTGGAATTGTGCTGTACTGTCACTTTAAGAGCTGATATTATCTGACAAAACTTGTGACCTGGTGAGCTGATGTAGATTTCATAGGCGTTGGCATAGTAACTGTGTCTGACTGCGCATATCAATGAGCTAATCAGCCAGGTGGCAGTTATTTTTAGAAATTGCCTCAGAAACCAGCCCATTATAAACGTATAGGAAAATTTCTCCATTGAAACGCATTGAAAGACTTTTTTCAAACACAAATTGCGCAAAAACTACAAATCCGATCGGCATGAAAAATACTTAGCACACCTCTTGGGGACGCTGGCTTCGAAATGACACCTCACTGGAGTCTGTGAGTTTAGCGGTTCGGGCCGCATTACGTGCGGACTGAATAATAAGAATAAGAAGAAGTTTACCACGGTGGAATAACAGTATAGTGCTTTGTTCCAAAGCACTATAATAATAAGAAGAAGTTATCCACGATGGAATAACAGTATAGTGCTTTGTTCCAAAGCACTATAATAACTAGATGGGTATTTCCTGAAGGAACTACAGATAGTGCTTTGGAATGGTGCCCGGGCTGCCCCTGCAAGACTTTCACACTTGGGTGCCCCTCAGGCGCTGGCTTGGTAGTTGTAGCCCCTAAAGGGGTGAGGCCACTCTGGGTCCGATTTGGTGGGCGGGGTCACTCTGGGACCAATTTGGCGGGCGGCGTCACTCTGGGACCGATTTGGCGGGCGGCGCCACTCTGGGTCCGATTTGGCGGGCGGCGCCACTCTGGGTGCGATTTGGTGGGCGGCGCCACTCTGGGTCCGATTTGGCGGGCGGCGCCACTCTGGGTCCCATTTGGCGGGCGGCGCCACTCTGGGTCCGATTTGGCGGGCGGCGCCACTCTGGGTCCGATTTGGCGGGCGGCGCCACAATGGGTCCGATTTGGCGGGCGGCGCCACTCTGGGTCCGATTTGGCGGGCGGCGCCACTCTGGGTCCGATTTGGCGGGCGGCGCCACTCTGGGTCCGATTTGGCGGGCGGCGCCACTCTGGGTCCGATTTGGCGGCCCGGGTCACTCTGGGTCCGATTTGGCGGCCCGGGTCACTCTGGGTCCGATTTGGCGGCCCGGGTCACTCTGGGTCCGATTTGGTGGGCCGGGTCACTCTGGATCCGATTTGGTGGGCCGGGTCATTCTGGGTCCGATTTGGTGGGCCGGGTCACTCTGGGTCCGATTTGGTGGGCCGGGTCACTCTGGGTCCGATTTGGTGGGCCGGGCCACTCTGGGTCCGATTTGGTGGGCCGGGCCACTCTGGGTCCGATTTGGTGGCCCGGGTCACTCTGGGTCCGATTTGGTGGGCCGGGTCACTCTGGGTCCGATTTGGTGGGCTGGGTCACTCTGGGCCCGATTTGGTGGCCCGGGTCACTCTGGGCCCGATTTGGTGGCCCGGGTCACTCTGGGTCCGATTTGGTGGCCCGGGTCACTCTGGGTCCGATTTGGTGGGCCGGGTCACTCTGGGTCCGATTTGGTGGCCCGGGTCACTCTGGGTCCGATTTGGTGGCCCGGGTCACTCTGGGTCCGATTTGGTGGCCCGGGTCACTCTGGGTCCGATTTGGTGGCCCGGGTCACTCTGGGTCCGATTTGGTGGCCCGGGTCACTCTGGGTCCGATTTGGTGGCCCGGGTCACTCTGGGTCCGATTTGGTGGCCCGGGTCACTCTGGGTTTGATTTGGTGGCCCGGGTCACTCTGGGTCCGATTTGGTGGGCCGGGTCATTCTGGGTCCGATTTGGTGGGCCGGGTCACTCTGGGTCCGATTTGGTGGGCCGGGTCACTCTGGGTCCGATTTGGTGGGCCGGGTCATTCTGGGTCCGATTTGGTGGGCCGGGTCACTCTGGGTCCGATTTGGTGGGCCGGGTCACTCTGGGTCCGATTTGGTGGGCCGGGTCACTCTGGGTCCGATTTGGTGGGCCGGGTCACTCTGGGTCCGATTTGGTGGGCCGGGTCACTCTGACTGACAGCAGGATAAGGGAATGGCTGATAACAGAGAATAGACTGACAGCAGGACAAGGGAATGGCTGATAACAGAGAGAATAGACTGACAGCAGGACAGGGGAATTGCTGATAACAGAGAGAAATAGACTGACAGCAGGACGGGGAATGGCTGATAACAGAGAGAATTGACTGACAGCAGGACAGAGGAATGGCTGATAACAGAGAAAAATAGACTGACAGCAGTACGGGGAATGGCTGATAACAGACAGAAATAGACTGACAGCAGGACGGGGAATGGCTGATAACAGAGAGAATAGACTGACAGCAGGACAGGGGAATGGCTGATAACAGAGAGAATAGACTGACAGCAGGACGGGGAATGGCTGATAACAGAGAGAAATAGACTGACAGCAGGACGGGGAATGGCTGATAACAGAGAGAATAGACTGACAGCAGGACAGGGAATGGCTGATAACAGAGAGAATAGACTGACAGCAGGACAGGGGAATGGCTGATAACAGAGAGAATAGACTGACAGCAGGACAGGGGAATGGCTGATAACAGAGAGAAATAGACTGACAGCAGTATGGGGAATGGCTGATAACAGAGAGAAATAGATGGGTATTTCCTGAAGGAACTACAGATAGTGCTTTGGAATGGTGCCCGGGTTGCCCCAGCAAGACTTTCACACTTGGGTGCCCCTCAAGCGCTGGTTTGGTAGTTGTAGCCACTCTGGGTCCGATTTGGTGGGTGGGGATCCTCAGGGGCCGATTTGGTGGGCGCTGTATACTGCGGGGCTCTGCGCTGTATACTGCGGGGCTCTGCGCTGTATGCTGCGCGGCTCTGCGCTGTATGCTGCGTGGCTCTGCGCTGTATGCTGCGGGGCACTGCGCTGTATGCTGCGGGGCACTGCGCTGTATGCTGCGCGGCTCTGCGCTGTATACTGCGCGGCTCTGCGCTGTATGCTGCGCGGCTCTGCGCTGTATACTGTGGGGCTCCGCGCTGTATGCTGTGTGGCTCCGCGCTGTATACTGCGTGGCTCTGCGCTGTATACTGCGCGGCTCTGCGCTGTATGCTGCGCGGCTCTGCGCTGTATACTGTGGGGCTCTGCGCTGTATGCTGCGCGGCTCCGCGCTGTATGCTGCGTGGCTCTGCGCTGTATAATGTACGGCTCTGCGCTGTGTACTGTAATAATAATAAGACTGCAGATAGTGCTTTGAAATTGTGCTGTGCTGTCACTTTAAGAGCTGATATTATCTGGCAAAACTGTGCTGGTGTGGTCATGTACAGTTCGCAGGCATTGGCATAGTAACTGGGCCTGACTGCGCATATCAATGAGCTAATCAGCCAGGTGGCAAGTGGCAGGTACATTTCAAATTGCCTCAGAAACCCGGCCATTATAACCTATGGGAAAATTTCTCTATTGAAATGCATTACAATGAGGGGAAAAAACATTTTCAAACGCAAATTGCGCCAAAACTACAAATCCGATCGACACGAAAAATACTTAGCACACCTCTTGGGGACGCTGGCTTCGAAATGACACCTCACTGGAGTCTGTGAGTGAAGCGGTTCGGGCCGCATTACGTGCGGACTGAATAATAATAATAACTAGATGGGTATTTCCTGAAGGAACTACAGATAGTGCTTTGGAATGGTGCCCGGGCTGCCCCTGCAAGACTTTGACACTTGGGTGCCCCTCAGGCGGTCCGATTTGGTGGGTTGGGTCAATCTGGGTCTGATTTTGTGGGCAGGGTAAATCTAGGTCCGATTCGGTGGGCGGGGTCACTTTTGGTCCGATTCTGTGGGCGCGGCCACTCTGGGTCCGATTCGGTGGGCGGAGCCACTCTGGGTCCGATTTGGTGGGCGGGGCACCTTAGGGACCAATTTGGTGGGTGGGGTCACTCGGTCCGATTTGGTGGGCTGGGCACCTCAGGGTCTGATTTGGTGGGCTGGGCACCTCAGGGTCCGATTTGGTGGGTGGGGTCACTCTGGGTCCGATTTGGTGGGCGGGGTCACTCTGGGCCCGATTTGGTGGAAGGGGTCACTCTGGGTCCGATTTGGTGGAAGGGGTCACTCTGGGTCTGATTTGGTGGAAGGGGTCACTCTGGGTCCGATTTGGTGGGCGGAGCCACTCTGGGTCCGATTTGGTGGGCGGGGTCACTCTGGGTCTGATTTAGGGGGCGGGGTCACTCTGGGTCCGATTTGGTGGGCCGGGCCCCTCGGGGTCCGATTTGGTGGGCCGGGCCTCTCGGGTTCCGAATTGGTGAGCGGGGTAATCTACTATCTAATTGTCTAAGGGCACTTCCGTCTTTCTGTCTCACAACACCGCTACGTCATCATCTCGTGAGACCGCAATGCACTCTTGGGACCGGAGCGCGCAACAAGCATCGGGTACCGGCCACTCCAGGTGCAACAAGCATCGTGTACCGGCCGCTCTAGGAGGTGCAACAACCATCAGATACCGGCCGCTCCAGGAGGTGAGTATGTAACTTTTTTATTTTAATTCTTTTTTTTTTTTAACAGGGATATGCAGTATACTATGTGACTGGACAATATACTACGTGACTGGGCAGTATAACTACGTGGCTCTGCGCTGTATACTGCGTGGCTCTGTGCTGTATACTGCGTGGCTCTGCGCTGTATACTACGCGGCTCTGCGCTGTATACTACGCGGCTCTGCGCTGTATACTGCGTGGCTCTGCGCTGTGTACTGCGCGGCTCTGCGCTGTGTACTGCGCGGCTCTGCGCTGTGTACTGCACGGCTCTGCGCTGTGTACTGCGCGGCTCTGCACTGTGTACTGCGCGTTCTGCGCTGTATACTGCGCGGCTCTGCGCTGTATACTGCGCGGCTCTGCGCTGTATACTGCGCAGCTCTGCGCTTTGTACTGCGCGGCTCTGCGCTATATACTGCGTGGCTCTTCGCTGTATACTACGCGGCTCTGCGCTGTGTACTGCGCGGCTCTGCGCTGTGTACTGCGCGTGTCCGTGCTGTGTACTGCGCGTGTCTGCGCTGTGTACTGCGCGGCTCTGCGCTGTGTACTGCACGGCTCTGCGCTGTATACTGCGGGGCTCTGCACTGTATACTGCGGGGCTCTGCGCTGTATACTACGCGGCTCAGCGCTGTATACTGCGCGGCTCTGCGCTGCATACTGCTTGGCTCTACGCTGCGTACTGCGCGGCTCTGCGCTATATACTGGGTGGCTCTGCGCTGTGTACTGCGCGGCTCTGTGCTGTGTACTGTGCGGCTCTGCACTGTGTACTGCGCGGCTCTGCGCTGTGTACTGCGCGGCTCTGCGCTGTGTACTGCGCGGCTCTGCGCTTTATACTGTGCGGCTCTGCGCTCTGTACTGCGCGGCTCTGCGCTCTGTACTGCGCGGCTCTGCGCTGTATACTGCGCGGCTCTGCGCTGTGTACTGCGCGGCTCTGCGCTGTGTACTGCGCGGCTCTGCGCTGTGTACTGCGCGGCTCTGCGCTGTGTACTGCTCGGCTCTGCGCTGTGTACTGCGCGGCTCTCCGCTGTGTACTGCGCGGCTCTGCGCTGTGTACTGCGCGGCTCTGCGCTGTGTACTGCGCGGCTCTGCGCTGTGTACTGCGCGGCTCTGCGCTTTATACTGCGCGGCTTTGCGCTGTGTACTGCGCGGCTCTGCGCTGTGTACTGCGCGGCTCTGCGCTGTGTACTGCACGGCTCTGCGCTTTATACTGCGCGGCTCTGCGCTGTGTACTGCACGGCTCTGCGCTGTGTACTGCGCGGCTCTGCGCGGTATACTGCGCGGCTCTGCGCTTTATACTGTGCGGCTCTGCGCTCTGTACTGCACGGCTCTGCGCTGTCTACTGCGCGGCTCTGCGCTGTGTACTGCTCGGCTCTGTGCTGTGTACTGCGCGGCTCTCCGCTTTATACTGCGCGGCTCTGCGCTGTGTACTGCGCGGCTCTGCGCTGTGTACTGCGCGGCTCTGCGCTTTATACTGCGCGGCTTTGCGCTGTGTACTGCATGGCTCTGCGCTGTGTACTGCGCGGCTCTGCGCTGTGTACTGCGCGGCTCTGCGCTGTGTACTGCGCGGCTCTGCTCTTTATACTGTGCGGCTCTGCGCTGTGTACTGCGCGGCTCTGCGCTGTGTACTGCGCGGCTCTGCGCTGTGTACTGCACGGCTCTGCGCTGTGTACTGCACGGCTCTGCGCTGTATACTGCGCGGCTCTGCGCTGTGTACTGCGCGGCTCTGCGCTGTGTACTGCGTGGCTCTGCGCTGTGTACTGCGCGGCTCTGCGCTGTGTACTGCGCGGCTCTGCGCTGTGTACTGCACGGCTCTGCGCTTTATACTGCGCGGCTCTGCGCTGTGTACTGCACGGCTCTGCGCTGTGTACTGCGCGGCTCTGCGCTGTGTACTGCACGGCTCTGCGCTTTATACTGTGCGGCTCTGCGCTGTGTACTGCACGGCTCTGCGCTGTGTACTGCGCGGCTCTGCGCTGTGTACTGCGCGGCTCTGTGCTTTATACTGCGCGGCTCTGCGCTGTGTACTGCGCGGCTCTGCGCTGTGTACTGCGCGGCTCTGCGCTGTGTACTGCGCGGCTCTGCGCTGTGTACTGCGCGGCTCTGCGCTGTGTACTGCGCGGCTCTGCGCTTTATACTGCGCGGCTCTGCGCTGTGTACTGCACGGCTCTGCGCTGTGTACTGCGCGGCTCTGCGCTGTGTACTGCACGGCTCTGCGCTTTATACTGCGCGGCTCTGCGCTGTGTACTGCGCGACTCTGCGCTTTGTACTGCGCGGCTCTGCGCTGTGTACTGCGCGGCTCTGCGCTGTGTACTGCGTGGCTCTGCGCTGTGTACTGCGCGGCTCTGCGCTGTGTACTGCGCGGCTCTGCACTGTATACTGCGTGGCTGTGCAATATACTACGTGGACATGCATATTCTAGAATACCCGATGAGTTAGAATCGGGCCACCATCTAATAATTATAAGACTACAGATAGTGGTTTGGAATTGTGCTGTACTGTCACTTTAAGAGCTGATATTATCTGACAAAACTTGTGACCTGGTGAGCTGATGTAGATTTCATAGGCGTTGGCATAGTAACTGTGTCTGACTGCGCATATCAATGAGCTAATCAGCCAGGTGGCAGTTATTTTTAGAAATTGCCTCAGAAACCAGCCCATTATAAACGTATAGGAAAATTTCTCCATTGAAACGCATTGAAAGACTTTTTTCAAACACAAATTGCGCAAAAACTACAAATCCGATCGGCACGAAAAATACTTAGCACACCTCTTGGGGACGCTGGCTTCGAAATGACACCTCACTGGAGTCTGTGAGTTTAGCGGTTCGGGCCGCATTACGTGCGGACTGAATAATAAGAATAAGAAGAAGTTTACCACGGTGGAATAACAGTATAGTGCTTTGTTCCAAAGCACTATAACTAGATGGGTATTTCCTGAAGGAACTACAGATAGTGCTTTGGAATGGTGCCCGGGCTGCCCCTGCAAGACTTTCACACTTGGGTGCCCCTCAGGCGCTGGTTTGGTAGTTTTAGCCCCTCAGGGTTGAGGCCACTCTGGGTCCGATTTGGCGGGCGGCGCCACTCTGGGTCCGATTTGGCGGGCGGCGCCACTCTGGGTTTGATTTGGTGGGCGGCGCCACTCTGGGTCCGATTTGGCGGGCGGCGCCACTCTGGGTCCGATTTGGCGGGCGGCGCCACACTGGGTCCGATTTGGCGGGCGGCGCCACTCTGGGTCCAATTTGGCGGGCGGCGCCACTCTGGGTCCGATTTGGCGGGCGGCGCCACTCTGGGTCCGACTTGACGGGCGGCGCCACTCTGGGTCCGATTTGGCGGGCGGGGGCACTCTGGGTCCGATTTGGCAAGTGGGGGCACTCTGGTCCGATTTGGTGGGCTGGGTCCGATTTGGTGAGCGGGGCAATAATGATAAGACTACAGATAGTGCTTTGTAATTGTGCTGTACTGTCACTTTAAGAGCTGATATTATCTGACAAAACTTGTGACCTGGTGGGCTGGTAGAGTTTATAGGCGTTGGCATAGTAACTGGGTCTCACTGCGCATATCAATGAGGTAATCAGCCAGGTGGCAGTTATTTTTAGAAATTGCCTCAGAAATCAGGCCCATTATAAACGTATTGGAAAATTTCCCTATTGAAATGCATTGAGACACTTTTTTCAAACGCAAATTGCGCCAAAACTACAAATCCGATCGACACGAAAAATACTTAGCACACCTCTCAGGAACGCTGGCTTCGAAATGACACCTCACTGGAGTCTGTGAGTTTAGCGGTTCGGGCCGCATTACGTGCGGACTGAATAATAATAATAATAATAAGAATAAGAAGTTTACCACGGTGGAATAACAGTATAGTGCTTTGTTCCAAAGCACTATAATAAGAATAAGAAGTTATCCACGATAGAATAACAGTATAGTGCTTTGTTCCAAAGCACTATAATAAGAAGAAGTTTACCACAATCGGATTACAATATAGTGCTTTGTGCCAAAGCACTATAATAAGAATAATAAGAAGTTTACCACGATCGGATTACAATATAGTGCTTTGTTCCAAAGCACTATAATAAAATATAAGAAATCGGATTACAATATGTTGCTTGAACCTAGAGGGTTCAAGCACCATAATAATAAAATATAAGAAATCGGATTACAATATGTTGCTTGTACCTAGAGGGTTCAAGCACCATAATAAGAAGTTTACCACGATCGGATTACAGTATAGTGCTTTGTTCCAAAGCACTATAATAACTAGATGGGTATTTCCTGAAGGAACTACAGATAGTGCTTTGGAATGGTGCCCGGGCTGCCCCTGCAAGACTTTCACACTTGGGTGACCCTCAGGCGCTGGTTTGGTAGTTGTAGCCCCTCAGGGTGCGGCTTAACCCCTGGGGACCTGCTGAGGCCACTTGCGCCTCCTAGGACCCATTTTATTTTGATCTTCAGAAAATGTAAGAGCAAATTAAAAATGGAAATTGCAGATCTGACACGGGCCAACATGTTTAAGATCCCCAGAACATATAAGGTGAAGTTTAAATGTGTCAAGATTAGGGTTGAGCTGAACCCTTCACTGAGGTTCGTTATTAGTAACGAACCTTGTGTGTTCGCATTCACTTTAGGTGCGTACGAACACACGCTGAAAGTTCGTTCCAAAAAAAAAATATTTTTTTTGCTGTCATCTAACCTGTCGGCGGCGTGGGGTCAGTGGAGCAGGTTTCCAGCATCAGCACCATCGGCAGGTCCCGGCATCAGCACCATCGGCAGGTCCCGGCATCAGGACCATCGGTAGGTTCCACAGCATCGGAGAAGCAGGTCCCGGCATCAGCAGCAGGTGAGATGACAGCGAAAGAGCAGGTCCCGTCATCAGTGGAGTCAATGGGTTAAGAGCAGGGACTCCACCGCCTATGCCGCTATGCATATGCGTACACATAAGAGAATATGCGTACGTATATGAGAGAATATGTGTACGCATATTAGCGAATATGCGTACGTATATACGCACTTTTTCCCCTATTGCGTAAGTTCGTATTCATGTGTATTAGTATTCAGATTCGTATAAAAAAAAGTTAGTATTCGGAAATGGTTGAAACTAACTAATCGGCTCATCCCTAGTCAAGATCACTAGCAATATCGTCTGCCAAAAGCGGCTACCAAAGATCTAGCAATCAGATTTCTCTAAGCTTAAACTTGGTCGAAAACTAGCAATCATTTGCTCATCTCTATCTGCTAGCAGTTGATATTGCAACCAATATTGTATTGTGTAAAGCCCACCATGCAAAATTCTCACATTCATTTGTTTGTCTGCTTTTTTGTACCACAATGATTGTATATGAGGTCTTGGTTAGTATTCTGCCCAAATTTCAGTTTTTTAAAACATGATTTATGCAAAATGCAACTCTTAAAAAAAAAAGTAGCTGAAAATTTGTGCAGCAATTTGTAAGCTCGCAAGCCACATCAAGGCTCCTCATCTTCTTGCGAGTCCTAACTAACTAAAAAAATAAAAGGGGAGACTATCTAAGCTAGGGTGGTCAAAATTTAGAGTAGCCAATGTACATTTGGATTTGCGAATAAAATAAAAAACAGTTTGATTGCAAAAAATTTGTTGTTTTTTTTTTTTTTTTTTTACATTTTACTCCTTTTATTTGCATTTAGCAGAGGAGCCATTTATAACGGCATGTATTATAGGACAGGAGCTGCATCTCTAGTATCAGGACCCTGGTGGAGCCTGAGCTCCGAGAGACAAATCGTCCTCCTATTGTAAGACAGAAGAGACACAACTCGATGATACAGAGAAAGGCGAAGAAAACCCCCGGAGATCCAAGTCTCAGGGGGAAAAGAAATTCCTTCCTGACCCCAAATATGGTGGTCGGTTCAGGGTCTGTCATGTTTAGTTTTTCTGCCCTGTGGGTGTCCAGCTACAGGAAACTACAAAGAGGCGAACATTGAGACGAAGCTAACAGAAAAACGAAACATAAGGGAGCCTTCATCACCCTGCATCATATCTATCCTCCTACCTAGCGCTAACCCCGCTCCTAAAAGCTTACAATCTAAAGTGATGATCAGTTCAGGTTCTTACACGTTTTGTCTTCTGCCATGTGCAGGCGCCATCTCGGTTGTCCTCTTGGGTGTCCGTCTTCTATACAGAAAACTGCAAAGAGACGGACCCCGAAATGGAGCCGACAGAATCGAAAACTTTATGAAAGAAGCATCAGTAGTAGCCCATGCTAGCCAGAGAACATGACTAGTGGTGATGCATGCCCACATATGCCACACATGATCCTGCAAAGCAAATCCGTTATAACCCCTTCCCCAAGTGGGGTGATGATAGGTGCAGATTCTTTGAAAGAAGAGTCAGTTCCCCATGCTAGCCAGAGAACCCAACTAGTGGGGATGCAAGCCATCCGCTTGCAATAACACTGTCTCATGCAAGTGGCATGCATGCCTTCAGTAAATGCCTACACTACATCATAGAAGTACAGAGTGATATATGTACGATATAGGTGCCGCGATTACATGCCTTAGATACATGCTTGTGTTTACATGCAAGTGCATGTTTGTGCTTCACACATAAGGTGTATGGGGTGCATGTTGGCAACTCGCACTTTCCTGCCTTCTGTGCATGTCGAAGTATACACTTAATGTGAGGGTGCTCGGACTTTCCTGCCTTCTATCCAAACACTTGCACCCCATGCCTTCAGTACATGTTTGCTCTGCATATATCCTGAGCATGCTTGCTCTGCATATATCGTGTGCATGCTTGTGATGCACGCCTGCGATGCGTGCTTGCGTTATGTGTCTGATAGAAGTGTGAAGCATTTCTTCAGGCATGCAGACAATTGACACGAGAAGACTTGAGAGATATGTGTGACAGGTGGGCATTGACATGTATAATAAATGTGGGTGATAGACGTGTAATAGAGATGGGTGAAAGATTGTTAACATGTTCCCCACTTGACTGACCAAAATATGTCTGCTCTGTTTCCTCCCTAGCCCCCCCCCATCTCTAGTGTGTGTAAACCCTTTGAAATCAATGGGGTGCGTTTTTTTAGTGCAAATTCGCACTAATAAAACACGTGTGTAGGAGCCGTAACTCAGCTTCATACATATGTATATTATATGTTCCATACCAGGGATACCGCGTCTCCCTAGATGTCACATACCGGGGATAAATCTTCTCCCAATCTTGGCTAGGTCCCCACAGATCGCCTCCCTGCATTCGATTTTTACCTACAAATTTGCACACACTCTTATTTTGACCCCTTATGCCCTGTGTCCTTCCAGTTCAGCCTATTTTAGTGTACCTATCCTGCAGTGTTGATCCAAAGGAAGGCAAAAAACCCCATGAGGTAGCAGCCAATTTTCCACATAGGGAAAAAATTCCTTCCCGACTCCAAATATGGCAGTCAGATTAAATCCCTGGATCAACAACTTTTCTGTAAAATCTATTTATTTATAACATAATATTGTTACTCACAGAAAGGCATCCATACCTTACTTGTAAAACTAAAAAAATAATAATAAAACCCGTAATCCACTGGGTCCTGAGTCAAATACATGAAAAAAGGACTGCTGTATACCTGATATAGTCTCAGGTAAATAGAGAACTAGTAAAGACAAAATAAACTACAGCAGTATAAGTAAACTTAAAAGGACTGCTGTATACCTGATATAGTCTCAGGTAAATAGAGAACTAGTAAAGACAAAATAAACTACAGCAGTATAAGTAAATTTAAAAGGACTGCTGTATACCTGATATAGTCTCAGGTAAATAGAGAACTAGTAAAGACAAAATAAACTACAGCAGTATAAGTAACCTTAAAAGGACTGCTGTATACCTGATATAGTCTCAGGTAAATAGAGAACTAGTAAAGACAAAATAAACTACAGCAGTATAAGTAAACTTAAAAGGACTGCTGTATACCTGATATAGTCTCAGGTAAATAGAGAACTACTAAAGACAAAATAAACTCCAGCAGTATAAGTAAACTTAAAAGGACTGCTGAGGCAAGATACCCCACTCAGCAGTACAGGGTTAGGCTTAGTTTCCACTTGCGCCCCTGTCCATCAGAAGGTGATCCGTGATGGATCTGACATGACATGGATCACAACACATCAGGTGTTTGTCTACATCCTGGCCCTGAGTTCAGCAAAGATAAGATTGCTAGAGGGCATGTGGAATAGAGAGGAGATTAAGCCCAAGCCCAGCCAACTAGTTAGTAAGCTGTAATCATACTTTAAAGGTCCCGTCACACTAAGCGACTCTCCAGCGATCCCGACAATGATCCGACCTGGCCAGGATCGCTGGAACGTCACGAAATGATCGTTGGAATCGCTGGTGAGATGTCAAAAACAACGACGTCCACAGTGACACCGCAACGATATGGGTCGCTGTAACGACCCATACGCCGACCTGTTAGATGAGCCAGGCACCAGGAAATCGCTGTGGAGGTCGTTGCTTAGGCGTCAAACACGCTGATGCACGCTGCCCTGCGGGAGAGGAACGATCAGAAAATGGTCCAGGCTGTTCCGTCATGATCAGCGATCTCACAGCGGGGGTCTGATCGATACTAGGTGTCAAACAAAGCAAGATCGCTGCCGAGGTCGCTGTAGCATCACAAAACTGGTGACTTAGCAGCGATCTCGCAAGCGATCTCGTTATGTGTGATGGGGGCTTTACTCCCAGTCTCTGCGCTTCCATCATAAAAGAGAAAAGATCCACAACACAGGTGTTTGTCTGCATCCTGGCCCTGAGTTCAGTAAAGATAAGATTGCTAGAGGGCATGTGGAATAGAGAGGAGGTTAAGCCAAAACCCAGCCAACTAGTTAGTAAACTGTAATCATACTTTTACTCCCAGTCTCTGCTCTTCCCTCATAAAAGAGAAAAGATCCACAAAACAGGTGTTTGTCTGCATCCTGGCCCTTAGTTCAGTAAAGATAAGATTGCTAGAGGGCATGTGGAATAGAGAGGAGGTTAAGCCAAAACCCAGCCAACTAGTTAGTAAACTGTAATCATACTTTTACTCCCAGTCTCTGCTCTTCCCTCATAAAAGAGAAAAGATCCACAACACAGGTGTTTGTCTGCATCCTGGCCCTGAGTTCAGTAAAGATTGCTAGAGGGCATGTGGAACAGAGAGGAGGTTAAGCCAAAACCCAGCCAACTAGTTAGTAAACTGTAATCATACTTGTACTCCCAGTCTCTGCTCTTCCCTCATAAAAGAGAAAAGATCCACAGCACAGGTGTTTGTCTGCATCCTGGCCCTGAGTTCAGTAAAGATAAGATTGCTAGAGGGCATGTGGAATAGAGAGGAGGTTAAGCCAAAACCCAGCCAACTAGTTAGTAAACTGTAATCATACTTTTACTCCCAGTCTCTGCTCTTCCCTCATAAAAGAGAAAAGATCCACAACACAGGTGTTTGTCTGCATCCTGGCCCTGAGTTCAGTAAAGATAAGATTGCTAGAGGGCATGTGGAATAGAGAGGAGGTTAAGCCAAAACCCAGCCAACTAGTTAGTAAACTGTAATCATATTTTTACTCCCAGTCTCTGCTCTTCCCTCATAAGGCTTCATGCACACGATGCGGTTTTTGCTGCGGATCCAACGCTGCAGATCCGCAGCAGTTTTCCATGCGGGGTACAGTACAATGTTACCCTATGGAAAACAAAAACTGCAGTGCCCATGATGCGGAAAAATCAGCGCGGATTCGCTGCGGAAAAAAGGAGCATGTCACTTCTTTCTGCGGATTCCGCAGCGGTTTTCAATATGCACCAATAGGAAAGTGCAGTTGAAAACCCGCAGAGGAATCCGCAGAAGAAGCCGCAGGAAAATCCGCAGTGAAACCCGCAGCAGTTTTGCACTGCGGATTTTCCAAATCCGCTGCGGAAAAATCCGCAGCATAATCCGCATCGTGTGCACATACCCTAAAAGAGAAAAGATCCACAACACATCAGGTGCTTGCCTGCATCCTGCCCTGAGTTTAGCTCCTGCCATTTAACCCTCCACAGGGAAAGGAGTGGGAGGAGAACCACATGTCTAGCAGTACTGCAGGAGATCAATTGATTACAGGAGTGCAAATTAGGTTAAAATACAATAAACAGGATTATGATAACTGTAATATGTCTGGAGTACACCAGATTCGGCACAATACTCCTGGCTGAAAATATACAAATGATCTAGAAGTGTATTCTTCTCTGTAGTAGCTGCTGTAATTAGCTGTTTGTAGCCTCTGGACTGCAGCATTTCAAATATGGGCTTCTTTCTATCTGACAATAGATCCTCATTGAAGTCACCACAAATAATTAGTGGACCATGTTCAATAATTTTTAGCGAATTGAACAAGTTAGAGAGTTGTGGCAAAAACAGATTAGTGCTGTAATCTGGAGGCCTGTAAATTACTGAAATTAGAGCTTGAATTGGTGCCTTAACTCTCAAAACCAGGAACTCAAGGTCAGTCACGCTCTGCATATATTGCATTGGACTTGCTTGAATGTCATGTTTCACATAGATGGCTACTCCACCGCCATTCTTATTAGACAGATTAGAATTGGTTGAATATGAAACCTGCCTGTTTCTTTTAAACATTTGATGGTTTTGTAATTGTATGTCATTACTGACAAATTGGCCTGAAAGATGAGTTTCGGTGAAACATAAAATGTCTGCACGACACATTTCATGATGACTCCTCACATCATCAATATGGACTGACAGTCCTTCTACGTTGTGGTGAATAAATGTTAGAAAAGGAGAACTTGGCCATTGAAGACTATTGAGTAAAGGCATAGCATTATTGACTGTTGCTATTTTCATGTTTTCCAAAGATCTTGTGATTTGTGGATCAGCATAGATTTTATTTTCATTGAAGTCAAAAATGTGTAGTCCAGAAAGGGAAGTTGTTCTACTGAGAGCAACATATGCCATGCCTGGTTCAAAAATATGCTTTAATGAAACTACTGCAGAAGTTGTAGTCATGCCTTGCACCTTATGTACTGTGCAGGCAAAAGCAAGTTTAATAGGAAACTGGTGACGAACAACTCCTTTTTTGCTCAGGGGCTCTTCTATTCTCTCTATATACACCAAGTTACCTGTTGGTGTACATGTCCTGTTGTGATTCTTCTGTCCGGCATTTGGATTATCTAATTCAACACCAAGCTTCATTACAACTATTTTATCATCTTCTAATTGGGAAACAATAGCAGCAATTTTTCCAAATGAACCATTTACTAGTCCATCCTCCACATCTATGTTTCTAATCAGCATCACACGTGCACCCTCAGCAACTTGCAGCCTGTCTGGCAGATCCCCTTTTTGACTTGCAAAAGGTATTTTCTGCTTTTCCATCCGCCCTGTTTTAAGATCTTTTTTATAGTCATGTGCATCGATGTTTATCACTACAGAATGCAAGGCAGATATAATGACTGCGTTATGCTCATCTACATCTTTATTTCTGGCAAACACATGAAGGACGTCCTTTGGACAATCTTCAATTTGAGTCACAAACTGCTGAGAAAGTAAGGCTCTATCTACTTCAGATATTGCCTCTTCCTTGCCTTTTAATCTAATTCTGTTTAATAGTTCGGCAAATGCTACATCCTCCTTTTGGCGCATTATTTCCGTGAGGGTAACTACCTGAAAGAGGTCCTGCCAGAAATCAAGCATGTGGTCTTCAAAAACACAGAGAGGTTTCGCTTTACCTGGAGGTGGCAACTGGTAGAAGTCTCCCACTGCTAGAACAGACATGCCTCCAAAAGGTTTTTTGATACCTTTAATGTCTTGTAGCCTCCAATTGATGTAAGCAAACAGTGGTTTGGAGACCATGGACACCTCATCAATAATAATAATTTCAGCATTTGACAGCGCTACTCTCAGTTCATCAAGACAATTTCCCAGCCCCTGGTATGGTGGTTTAAGACTTCTTGGTAATTTCAAAACGGTATGTAAAGTTTTGCCTGAAATGTTAAAGGCTGCTGTGCCAGTGAAGGCTGAGAGTAGGACAGTAGGCATAGAAATATCAGTTTCCTCAGAAATCCTGGGAAGCCTCTGAAGTATCTTTGATGCCTCTAAGTAGATACATTTAATGAGGTGTGATTTACCAGTACCAGCTCCACCAGTCACAAATAGAAAAAACTGTTCTGGATTTTCTCTGCACACACGTCTTACGCACCATTTACGTATTGTATAGAAAATGTATGGCTGACTTTGATTCAGATTCTGAAACATCTGTCTCATCACAGCAGGGTTTGCAACAGGTCCTTCAAGTGTTGCTGCTGTGGTACATTTCTTTTTGGGACTTTTACTGTATTCAGGAACATCATCTAATTCGTTCAGTTCCTCTGGGTTTATCTCCTCACGCTCTGAAATACACTCCAGTCTAATAAGTTCAGACTCTGGAGCAAGTGTCGCCCATGCATCCTCAATCGGTCCATTTTTTTCAAGCTCTTCAATGGCCTTTTCGACTGTTTTACTGTATTTTTCGTACGGTGCCCTATTTTGTTTTGACAATTGAAAACACGGTCTGAACACAGTTACTTCCAGGAAGCTGTACAGTTCCACAAGCTAAGAAAGATCCGTATGATGGGAAATCTTTTGGTTTGAGCTGTGTAGGTGAGCGGTAGGGTAGGTATAGTTTTAGTACTGTGGCATAGAATTTCTCAGGAGAATTTTTCTGGGAAAATCGAGCATATCTAATGACAGCAGGTTTTCCTTGTGTTCGTTTTTGAATGGATCCAATACCATTTAGAAGGGACAGGACATTTCTACTTTTTCTCTGCCTACCATAGACTACTCTATAAGTGGAAGCGAATTCTGCCATGCACATGTTTTCAAACTCTGGTGTGTCTGGCCTGTTTTGATATTTTTCTGTTATTCCTGACATCCAAACATTTTCTGATTCTGGACTTTTATCATTTAAGGACCTCAAAGGCAAACTCATTTTTAAGGCATTGTCATCAGTGGGTATGAATTCAACAAGACGAGAACAGGATTTAAGTTTCAGACTGCATACACGGGCAACGGCTTCTTGAATACTGACCTCTCGATTTTTAGAATAGGCCTGCATAATCTGTTTCATTTCATCGCGATCAGATATGTTAGCTTGTCTTGTGTCGGCAACAATTCTTTTAAGGTAATGACTCATCTCATGTTCACCTTTTGAAATGTACAATAAAATATACATTATACAAGAGTGTGGATTTAATATATACTGAATATCGATATTTGCATTCCATGCTCTTAACAAATGCTTGTTATAATTATTTACCCAGGCATCCTTTGGCTGTCGTTTCATCATTAGCGCACTAGAACTGTTTAGGAAACTTATACAACACTTGTATTCCTCATGACTTAATTTGCATTGTGCAAGTAGTTGGGATATGCTTGCAGATGAAGCCTCAGGTTTATGCAGTAAGGGTATGTGCACACGTCCGGATTTCTTGCAGAAATTTCCTGAAGAAAACCGGAAATTTTCTGCAAGAAATCCGCAGTTTTTTTTGCGTTTTTTTTGCGTTTTTTTAGCATTCTGCAAGCGTAATTAGCTTGCAGAATGCTAAAGTTTTCCAAGCGATCTGTAGCATCGCTTGGAAAACTGACTGACTGGTTGGTCACACTTGTCAAACATAGCGTTTGACAAGTGTGACCATCTTTTTACTATAGATGCAGCCTATGCAGCATCTATAGTAAAAGATAGAATGTTTAAAAATAATACAAAAAATAAAAAAAATGGTTATACTCACCTGCAGGCGTCCGTTCCTATAGATGCCGGTGTGGTTCAGGACCTTCCATGACGTCGCGGTCACGTAAGCGGTCACATGACCGGTCTCGACCAATCACAAGACCGTGACGTCATCGCAGGTCCTTCACCGCACACCAGCTATAGAAACCGAAGCGGCAGCATGCAGCGGAGAGGCGGGAAGACATCGAAGGTGAGTATAGGACTATTTTTTATTTTAATTCTTATTTTTGGACCAATTATATGGTGCCCAGTCCGTGGAGGAGAGTCTCCTCTCCTCCACCCTGGGTACCAACTGCACATAATCTGCTTACTTCCCGCATGGTGTGCACAGCCCCGTGCGGGAAGTAAGCAGATCAATGCACTCCTAGGTGTGCGGACTCCCCTGCAATTCCGCATTTTAATGAACATGTTGCTTTTTTTTCCGCGATGTGATTTTTTCGCAGAAAGAAAGGCTACATTTGCACAAAAAATGCGGAATACACTGAAAATAATGGGAGGCATATGTTAGCGTTTTTTTCGCGTTTTTATCACGTTTTTATAGCGAAAAAACGCAAAAAAAACCGCGAAAAATACTGCACGTGTGCACATGGCCTAAATCCCAAAGGGGTTTAAGTCTCCTTTTTGCTTTTTCAAGGGACATGACAGATGGATCACTGTCTGAATCAGCTGCTTGTTCTTCACTGGTCTGTGCTGGAACAGGTCTCGTTATATAAGTATGTTCTACTGGTGGCTTTGGAAATCCGAATCTGCAATGTTTTTTCCCTTTCTTACATGACTTTGAATGTGTTTTGCTATGAGTTTTTTACTTCAGTTACAATTTTGTAAAGATCTGGGTCTGCATTAGGATCTGGTAGCTGACATGTTATATATCTATCCACAAACTCACACACTTTTTTATCGGGATCTTTCTCAAATTCAGGTGCATCTTTACACCAAGCCAAAAGATGTATATGTGGAGATCCTCTAGCTTGGTATTCCACTCGATAAAAGTAGTCAATGACCTCTCCAATAGGCTGTGCGGGTGACAAGAGTAGATGTTTTAGTAGTGCTTCTACTCTTTTTTCAAAAATACGCATAGTTGTTACAGGGTTACTACGTAAAACTTCACATTTTGAGGCCCAGTCCATCTCAGAAAAATTAACTTGCTCATTTTGCTGTGCCTTTATTATTTGAATGACTTCTGGCCGTCTCATTTCTGCAGCACTAAATGTGCAGAAGAAAGTTGGAGTTCCCAACTGACGAAGCATAGCAAAAAGATCTCTCAAGGTTTTCTCCCAATAAGCTGGAGTGCCTCTCAATGGCTGCATAAATCTAGGTGCATCTTTATTCCTTACTAGTCTTTCAACTTCGTTCTTATCTTTCAGCATTTGCACTGTGATTTTACATCCATCTCTGGTCACAGGTTTTCCTTTCCGGAGCTGAATGGACATACTGGATGTTGCTAAATGCATTTCAGTGACAAACTGCAAAGAAAATATAATTTGAATCGATAGCAAAATGATTGTCAACAGAAAGGAGACGTGCATTAAAGTACCTGCTCGAAGTCAAATTCATAATTCTGTTCATTTGATCTAAGGTGTTAATACCAGTCGGGAACTGAACTGGAAAAGCCATAGCCTCTAGTTTTGGTACTCTAAAAAAACTCACTGGCTTTTTTCCTTCCGATGGTGCAACACAAAAGATACCCTCACCAAATGCTATAAGCTCTTGGGCAATATCAGATGGCTGTAAACAACTATCAAAGTAGCAAGCGCCATTCTGTTCATTAGTTTCTTGATCCGAAGCATGCAAGTCCTCCTGATCAATGTTTTCTTCTGAGGGTTCTGGGAGTTGGTTATTGGGTCTTGCTTCTTCATTTACTGTAATGTCATCCCAATTGTCTGTTTCCATTAAATCAATTGCTTGTTGAATATCATCTCTAATTTCAGATATGTTTTCTATTATATCATCTTCATTTGTTAGGTCATGACATAGCTGATTAAAGTGACAGCTATCATTAATGATATCTATATTTTTGTATTCAGAATGTACTTCTTTCAGTTTAAGCAGTGCAGTTAGTATTTTGCACATATTTAACGTTTGGAATTGGTAGTGTCCTTTGTAATTAAGTCGTCTTTTTAGCTTTACTTTTAACAACTGAGACTGATTAATGGGTCTCGGTAATGCATTGACTGTTGTCTCCACTTCTGATGGAACACACACAACAGAACCATGGATCGCTCTCTGTTGCCCTTTAGGGAGAGTGATTATTTTTGCAAATGGTATATATAGTGCTATTATGTGTCTTTCGAGTATGTTTAAGTCAGCAAGTTCAGCTGGAATTGGCGCCAGTTCTAACTTATTAAAAACCGCAATTGGAGGAACATTTCCTGTCATTAGGTTTTCGTGGCAGCTGTGGCAAACCCACTCTGTCATCCTTTCAGGTACTGCACATAGTTCTACATGTTGACAGCCATCACTACAAACATGAACATATTTCCCTGTAAGAAAATGTGATACCATGGCTGTGTTTTTTTTATATTTCTCACATTTACACACTTTCACCTGTTTGGGGAACAGTGCTCTGTGACAGCTTGTGCAGATGTGAGTTGGTCCACTCTGTATTTCCATATGAAAGGCATCAATGGCTTGTTGCATTATAGCACTAACTCTGTCATCAGAATTTGATTTAACTGCATTGATTTGTTGTCGAATTAGTTGAAGTTTAGACTGCTTATATTTTTGTTGTATCCTGAAAGCACATAACATTTTATGAAACATTCTGAAAGAAGTTTCATTTTTGTATTTTTCTACAAAACGTTGCTTCCTATTCTGTTTGTTATGAAGGTCTGATGCATACTGTTGCATGTAGTTTTTCCGTTTTGTTTGAAATTCAGGGTAATTGAGATAACGTTTCTTCATGTATGCTATCCGTTTAAATCTGTAGTCTGCATCACAGGCATAACGTACATTTACATATGATTTTTGGCTCAGTCTGTAATCTAGATCATGGGCATAACGTGCATTTACATATGATTTTTTCCTCAGTCTGTACTCTGGATCATGGGCATAACGTACATTTACATATGATTTTTTCCTCAGTCTGTAATCTGGATCATGGGCATAACGTACATTTACATATGATTTTTGCCTCAGTCTGTACTCTGGATCATGGGCATAATGTACATTTACATATGATTTTTTCCTCAGTCTGTAATCTGGATCATGGGCATAACGTACATTTGCATATGATTTTGCCTCAATTTGTACTCTGCATTCATAGAATAATGCAACTTGACATATAATTGTTGCCTCATCCTGTAGTGCGCATCACGGGAATATCGATCTGTAATAAATGCTTTTTGTTTCATTCTAAAATGAGAATAATTTAAATACTTGTCTTTTTGGTTCTTTAACATGTTTGTCTTATTTTTTTCATAATAAATATGTTTTCTCAATTTGATGACCTCTTTATGGTACATTTTCTTTTGTTTATTTGCTATTACTATTCTGCGTCTTCTATTTTTGTTACGCTTTAGCATGTTTAATGTGTTTAAATTTTAAGTACCACATTCGTCGACTGGTGCATTCTTTTTGCTCACTGCAGATTGTATATTAGAAGAACTGTTTGCCTGCTGACTGTCCATTGTACAAATAAACATAACTGGCATAAACTCATAAATGGACTCATCAGGTGTTTGTAGCAATGCATGAAATAAAAGCAGTCTTTCAATCATGTCATTCAGATATTCAAAAGTCACCATTACAGCAGTACCTGTGTCAGAGAACAATCCTTTAGGAGACCTACAGTGAGGATCGAAAAAACCAAAGTGGCCTAAACTATTGTAGAACACAGCAATAGTCAGACTGCTCATTGTGAGTAGTGCACATTTTATATCTGAAGACAGACACTGTAATCTTTCAGAAAGTTCCAAAAAGTCTGGCGCACCATCAGGTTCCCGCTTCCTTAAATATCCATACTGTGAGGGAAATTTAATAACACTGTATGTACGCATATTGTAAACAACAGTGTCTGGAAGCTCATCATGAGCTAAAAAGTCATGCACAAACTTGCCATCAGTAATTAGCTTGTGCTTTGTGCTTGTATACAACAAGTCACCCTCTTTCAAAATATAATCAAGATCATTACTTGATAACTTTGAGTTCTCATTAAGGGCAATGAGAAAAATTAGGGAATTACATGTGCACTGTTTGTTTCTGGAAAATTCTGTATACCTGTAATCGCCCTGATTATGAGACGCTTGTACAGAAGTAACACTTTTGACCTGTTCTTTTTGTAATTCAGCAGCATCACACACAATTTCTAACTGCTTCTTCCCTTCTATGCTATGACCAAGTGGCAGCTTACCAGACTTTTCACAAGCAGAAATAATGATTCTTTGCAAACGTTTTTTTTGAGCTTCAGATCGTTTCCCTTTGCGTGGCATTCTGTACAGTAATAATGATAATGCATCCCTTTAGCAACATGTTTTCAGAAACAAAATGCTCTCAAATAACAGACATAAGGTTTACACTCTTCAATGATTGTGCAATCATTGTTCATTAGATCGGGGACATATTGTTCCATTTGTACATGGCCACAAACCTGGCACTGGACGATTTATCTCCAAAAGTTGTTAGTCATGCATAGACTGCAGGACAACACACGATTTTCAGTGAAAAATTATCAGTGCCAGATTTGTGGCCATGTACAAATGGAACAATATGTACAAGATTTCACTGCAATCATAGCTCTGAATTAATAATTATTTAATCATTATAATGATGATAGCACAATTATTTAGGCATGTAAGCCCAGCATACAGGTGGGTTTAGACACTATGATATTAGGCTATGTTCACACTTGTCGGATTACAGACTGATTCTTCCATCAGATTGGGCGCTACATTCTGCCGATAAATCTGATGCACTGCTTTTGGCATCAGATTTACCAGCGGAATTTTGGAGCGTTTGTTTTTTTACAATGCATTGCCCCCATCGGAGCTCCGACACGGATCCGACGAGAACAACAACATGCAGCGGAGTGAAAAATCCGTCCAAATGGACAAATCCGGTCAGAAAATTCCACTAGCAAGTGTGCACAGGGATTTGACTATTTTACATTGCTGTCTATGGTTTAATTCGGATTAAGCCTACGGAACTGAAAAATCCTACTGAAAATTCCAACAGAAGATTCAGTCTGTAATCCGACAAGTGTGAACATGGCCTTAGACAAATCCATCACTAGCTATATTGGCTGTTGTGACCACACAACCAATAGTTCAGTTTTAGCGCTGCGACAATAACTAGCAGCCAAATAAGACCTAGCACACACTGCCTGACATGAGATCCAACATCCAATGTCAGATCCAATGTCAGATGCTACTGATGGCATCTAATTGTGCCCTATCCAATTTTGATGTTGGAGCCATTGATTCCTATGGATTAATATTCAATCTGACATTAAAGTCCGACAGGTCTGACCTTTAAAAATCAGATCAGACTGTCAGTTGGTTGAATTGGATGCTAATTTAGTAAGCAATGGACCCATAGAGCTCAATAGGATCTGACATTGGATGTCCGATCTCAAATAGGACAGTGTATCCTACTTCTAATAGTCGTTCACTAAAACATTTGCGTCAGTGAAAATTTGTTTGCCTCATTGGCTACACTACAAATTCATTGAAACAGTTGTGCAAATATCACTGAAAAGCAGACTGCAAATAACCTACGACTTTTGAGCAATTAATTGCTCACTGCCAGATATGTGGCTGTGTACAAAAGGAAAGATATTGTATCTGCACAAATTCGCTGCCGTCAACAACCAGACATACAATGATTGTATCGTGTAAACACACCCGAAGGAGAGCTTTACACAATGTATTGCTCATGATATTGTGCAGGTGATCGCTAGTGCCAGCTGTATGTGGCCGATATTTTACCATTTGAATGCAGCCACAAACCTGACAGAGCAATCCATCACTAATTGATTGCAGATGCTCAGCAGATTTTAGATCGCAGTAACTTTCATTATCTCAAATGGAGTGAATTGTATTGGAATGTAATAGAATTGATTTTGCATTGCAGCAGTTGAAACGACCAACCAGACAAGCTGTTTTTAACGCTAGTGATCATCTCTAAGATTGAATGCAACAAACGTTGGGTCATGCAATCACACTAGCGACCATTACTAGCAATCACTACCAAATATATTATTAGTGTGTAAAGCTCCCCTAAGAGTGAACCCCCATGGGCTTGTGTGATAGTCATGCGGCACTGTTGTAACATCACACGACCTTGTCGCTTGACTATTAGATCACATTGTTCTACTGTGCTGCGATACTCACAGCAGAATAACACATTAGCACTTTTTTGACTTGCCGCCATTGTGGCAAGAAAAACATCCATCTGTTTAAGCCCATTATAAACTATGAGCTGCAACTGCTAGGAAGATTTTATCACACAACAGTTATGCGAAAGTCTTGCCCGTGTGTTTTAGTCCTATGGCTACATTTACATCTACATTATTGCATAGTTCAGTAAAACGCATTGTAACATCGTGTACTAAGTGGAGGTTTACACATGAGAATATCACTGTGAATGATCCCTGGCAGCCACAAACAGTCAAGGCTGCTAATCAGAGCGAGAAGCCATGGTGTTGTGATTCCACTACACCCAGGGCAATAAAAATACATTGCTCAGGTCTAGTGATATTACTAGAGTTGCTTTCAAATGGCACTATCAATTAGCTATAGTGAACATCAGAATGGACCACAATCTGCTACACATCAAGCAATTAACCCCTTCATGACCCAGCCTATTTTGGCCTTAATGACCTTGCCGTTTTTTGCAATTCTGACCAGTGTCCCTTTATGAGGTAATAACTCAGGAACGCTTCAACGGATCCTAGCGATTCTGAGATTGTTTTTTCGTGACATATTGGGCTTCATGTTAGTCATAAATTTAGGTTGATAATTTCTGAGTTTATTTGTGAAAAAAACAGAAATTTGGCAAAAATTTTGAAAATTTCGCAATTTTCACATTTTGAATTTTTATTCTGTTAAACCAGAGAGTTATGTGACACAAAATAGTTAATAAATAACATTTCCCACATGTCTACTTTACATCAGCACAATTTTGGAAACAAATTTTTTTTTGCTAGGAAGTTATAAGGGTTAAAATTTGACCAGTGATTTCTCATTTTTACAACAAAATTTACAAAACCATTTTTTTTAGGGACCACCTCACATTTGAAGTCAGTTTGAGGGTTCTATATGGCTGAAAATACCCAAAAGTGACACCATTCTAAAAACTGCACCCCTCAAGGTGCTCAAAACCACATTCAAGAAGTTTATTAACCCTTCACGTGTTTCACAGCAGCAGAAGCAACATGGAAGTAAAAAATAAACATTTAACTTTTTAGTCACAAAAATGATCTTTTAGCGAAATTTTTTTTATTTTCCCAAGGGTAAAAGGAGAAACTGGACCACGAACTTTGTTGTCCAATTTGTCCTGAGTACGCTGATACCTCATATGTGGGGGTAAACCACTGTTTGGGCGCACGGCAGGGCTCGGAAGGGAAGGAGCGCCATTTGACTTTTTCAATGAAAAATTGGCTCCAATCTTTAGCGGACATCATGTCGCGTTTGGAGAGCCCCCGTGTGCCTAAACATTGGAGCTCCCCCACAAGTGACCCCATTTTGGAAACTAGACCCCCCAAGGAACTTATCTAGAAGCATAGTGAGCACTTTAAACCCCCAGGTGCTTCACAAATTGATCCGTAAGAATGAAACAGTACTTTTTTTTCACAAAAAAATATTTTAGCCTCAGTTTTTTCATTTTCACATGGGCAACAGGATAAAATGGATCGTAAAATTTGTTGGACAATTTCTCCTGAGTACACCGATACCACACTTGTGGGGGTAAACCACTGTTTGGGCACATGGTAAGGCTCGGAAGGGAAGGAGCGCCATTTGACTTTTTGAATGAAAAATTATCTCCATCGCTAGCAGACACCATGTCACGTTTGGAGAGCCCCTGTGTGCCTAAACATTGGAGCTTCCCCACAAGTGACCCCATTTTGGAAACTAGACCCCCAAAGGAACTTATATAGAAGCATAGTGAGCACTTTAAACTCTCAGGTGCTTCACAAATTGATCCGTAAAAATGAAAAAGTACTTTTTTTTCACACAAAATTTCTTTTAGCCTCAATTTTTTCATTTTCACATGGGCAACAGGATAAAATGGATCCTAAAATTTGTTGGGCAATTTCTCCTGAGTACGCCGATACCTCATATGTGGGGGTAAACCACTGTTTGGGTGCACGGCAAGGCTTGGAAGGGGAGGCATGCCATTTGACTTTTTGAATGGAAAATTAGCTCCAATCGTTAGCGGACACCATGTCGCGTTTGGAGAGCCCCTGTGTGCCTAAACATTGGAGCTCCCCTACAAGTGACCCCATTTTGGAAACTAGACCCCCCAAGGAACTTATCTAGATGCATAGTGAGCACTTATAACCCCAAGGTGCTTCACAGAAGTTTATAACGCAGAGCCGTCAAAATAAAAAATAATTTTTCTTTCCTCAAAAATGATTTTTAGCCCAGAATTTTTTATTTTCCCAAGGGTAATAGGAGAAATTGGACCCCAAATGTTGTTGTCCAGTTTGTCCTGAGTACGATGATACCCCATATGTGGGGGTAAACCACTGTTTGGGCACACCGCAGGGCTCGGAAGGGAAGGCACGCCATTTGGCTTTTTGAATGGAAAATTAGCTCCAATCATTAGCGGACACCATGTCGCGTTTGGAGAGCCCCTGTGTGCCTAAACATTGGAGCTCCCGCACAAGTGACCCCATTTTGGAAACTAGACCTCCCAAGTAACTAATCTAGATGTGTGGTGAGCACTTTGAACCCCCAAGTGCTTCACAGAAGTTTATAACGCAGAGCCATGAAAATAAAAAATAATTTTTCTTTTCTCAAAAATGATTTTTTAGCCCACAATTTTTTATTTTCCCAAGGGTAACAGGAGAAATTGGACCCCAAAAGTTGTTGTCCAGTTTCTCCTGAGTACGCTGATACCCCATATGTGGGGGTAAACCACTGTTTTGGCACACGTCGGGGTTTGGAAGGGAAGTAGTGACGTTTTGAAATGCAGACTTTGATGGAATGCTCTGCGGGCGTCAGGTTGCGTTTGCAGAGCCCCTGATGTGCCTAAACAGTAGGAACTCCCCACAAGTGACTCCATTTTGGAAACTAGACCCCCAAGGGAACTTATCTAGATGTGTGGTGAGCACTTTGAACCCCCAAGTGCTTCACAGAAGTTTATAATGCAGAGCCGTGAAAATAATAAATGTGTTTCCTTTCCTCAAAAATATTTTTTTAGCCCAGAATTTTTTATTTTTGCAAGGGTAACAGGAGAAATTTGACCCCAAAAGTTGTTGTCCAGTTTCTCCTGAGTACGCTGATACCCCATATGTGGAGGTAAACCACTGTTTGGGCACATGCCGGGGCTCGGAAGGGAAGTAGTGACGTTTTGGAATGAAGACTTTGATGGAATGGTCTGCGGGCATCATGTTACGTTTGCAGAGCCCCTGATATGCCTAAACAGTAGAAACCCCCCACAAGTGACCCCATCTTGGAAACTAGACCCCCCAAGGAACTTATCTAGATGTGTGGTGAGCACTTTCAACCCCAAAGTGCTTCACAGAAGTTAATAACGCAGAGCCGTGAAAATAAAAAATAATTGTTCTTTCCTCAAAAATTATGTTTTAGCAAGTAATTTTTTATTTTCACAAGGGTAACAGGAGAAATTGGGCCCCAATATTTGTTACCAAGTTTGTTGTGAGTGTGCTGGTACCCCATATGTGGGGTAAACCACTGTTTGGGCGCACGTCAGGGCTCGGAAGGGAAGTAGTGACATTTGAAATGCAGACTTTGATGGAATGGTCTGCGGGCATCACGTTGCATTTGCAGAGCCCCTGATGTGCCTAAATAGTAGAAACACCCCACAAGAGACCCCATTTTGGAAACTAGACCCCCGAAGGAACTTATCTAGATGTGTGGTGAGCACTTTCAACCTCCAAGTGCTTCACAGAAGTTAATAACGCAGAGCCGTGAAAATAAAAAAAATTGTTCTTTCCTCAAAAACTATGTTTCAGCAAGTAATTTTTTATTTTTGCAAGGGTAACAGGAGAAATTGGACCCCAATAGTTGTTGCCCAGTTTGTCCTGAGTATGCTGGTACCCCAAATGTGGGGGTACACCACTGTTTGGGCGCACGTCGGGGCTTGGAAGGGAGGGAGCACCATTTGACTTTTTGAACGCAAGATTGGCTGGAATCAATGGTGGCGCCATGTTGCGTTTGGAGACCCCTGATGTGCCTAAACAGTGGAAACCCCTCAATTCTAACTTCAACACTAACCCCAACACACCCCTAATCCTAATCCCAACTGTAGCCATAACCCTAATCACAACCCTAACTGTTATGACCCCAATGGCGAGGGTCTCAGAGGAACGTGGAAGTCTGCAGAATACAAAAATCCAGCTCATAGGGCAGTGGTAACTGGGTTGACCATATATCTACTCCTAACGCCAACACTAGAAGTAGCCGGGGATCATTCCTACGTTGATTCTAGATGACACGCTCCAGCCGGAGAATCTAGCTACCCCTAGTAGAGGAAAACAAAAGACCTTTCTTGCCTCCAGAGAAGGGGACCCCAAAGCTGGATAGAAGCCCCCCACAAATAATAACGGTGAGGTAAGAGGAAATGACAAACACAGAAATGAACCAGGTTTAGCACAGAGAGGCCCGCTAACTGATAGCAGAATAAAGAAAGGTAACTTATATGGTCAACAAAAACCCTATCAAAATCCACACTGGAAATTCAAGAACCCCCGAACCGTCTAACGGTCCGGGGGGAGAACACCAGCCCCCTAGAGCTTCCAGCAAAGGTCAGGATATATATTTGGAACAAGCTGGACAAAAATACAAAACCAAAACAAAATAGCAAAAAGCAAAAAGCGGACTTAGCTGATATAACTGGAACCAGGATCAGTAGACAAGAGCACAGCAGACTAGCTCTGATAACTACGTTGCCAGGCATTGAACTGAAGGTCCAGGGAGCTTAAATAGCAACACCCTTAACTAACGACCCAGGTGCGGATAAAAGGAATGACAGAAAAACCAGAGTCAAAAAACTAGTAACCACTAGAGGGAGCAAAAAGTAAATTCACAACAGTACCCCCCCCTTAGTGAGGGGTCACCGAACCCTCACCACGACCACCAGGGCGATCAGGATGAGCGGCATGAAAGGCACGAACTAAATCGGCTGCATGAACATCAGAGGCGACCACCCAGGAATTATCCTCCTGACCATAGCCCTTCCACTTGACCAGGTACTGAAGCCTCCGCCTGGAGAGGCGAGAATCCAAGATCTTCTCCACCACGTACTCCAACTCGCCCTCAACCAACACCGGAGCAGGAGGCTCAGCAGAAGGAACTATAGGCACAATGTACCGCCGCAACAAGGACCTATGAAATACATTGTGAATAGCAAACGACACAGGAAGATCCAGACGAAAAGATACAGGATTAAGGATTTCCAATATCTTGTAAGGCCCAATAAAACGAGGTTTAAATTTGGGAGAGGAGACCTTCATAGGAACAAAGCGGGAAGAAAGCCATACCAAATCCCCAACGCGTAGTCGGGGACCCACACCGCGGCGGCGGTTGGCAAAGCGCTGAGCCCTCTCCTGTGACAACTTCAAGTTGTCCACCACATGATTCCAGATCCGCTGCAACCTATCCACCACAGAATCCACCCCAGGACAGTCAGAAGGCTCCACATGACCCGAAGAAAAGCGAGGATGGAAACCAGAGTTGCAGAAAAAAGGCGAAACCAAGGTGGCGGAACTAGCCCGATTATTAAGGGCAAACTCAGCCAACGGCAAGAATGTCACCCAATCGTCCTGATCAGCAGAGACAAAACACCTCAAATAAGCCTCCAAAGTCTGATTGGTTCGCTCCGTCTGTCCATTAGTCTGAGGATGGAAAGCAGACGAAAACGACAAATCAATGCCCATCCTACTACAAAAGGATCGCCAGAATCTGGAAACGAACTGGGATCCTCTGTCTGACACAATATTCTCAGGGATGCCGTGCAAACGAACCACGTTCTGGAAAAACACAGGAACCAGATCGGAAGAGGAAGGCAGCTTAGGCAAAGGAACCAAATGGACCATCTTTGAGAAGCGATCACATATCACCCAGATAACGGACATGCCCTGGGATAGCGGAAGATCAGAAATGAAATCCATGGAGATATGTGTCCAAGGTCTCTTCGGGACAGGCAAGGGCAAGAGCAAACCGCTGGCACGAGAACAGCAAGGCTTAGCTCGAGCACAAGTCCCACAGGACTGCACAAATGACCGCACATCCCTTGACAAGGAAGGCCACCAAAAGGACCTGGCCACCAGATCTCTGGTGCCAAAAATTCCCGGGTGACCTGCCAACACCGAGGAATGAACCTCGGAAATGACTCTGCTGGTCCACTTATCCGGGACAAACAGTCTGTCAGGTGGACAAGACTCAGGCCTATCAGCCTGAAATCTCTGCAACACACGATGCTTAGCACCCTCGAGCCAATGACGCCACTCCTCAAATGCCCATTTCATGGCCAACAACTCCCGATTGCCCACATCATAATTTCGCTCGGCAGGCGAAAACTTCCTAGAGAAAAAGGCACAAGGTTTCATAACAGAGCAACCAGGGCCTCTCTGCGACAAAACGGCCCCTGCTCCAATCTCTGAAGCATCCACCTCAACCTGAAAGGGAAGTGAGACATCGGGCTGGCACAAAACAGGCGCCGAAGTAAACCGGCGTTTCAACTCCTGGAAAGCCTCCACGGCAGCAGGAGCCCAGTTAGCTACATCGGAGCCCTTCTTGGTCATATCCGTCAAAGGTTTCACAATGCTAGAAAAATTAGCGATAAAACGACGGTAGAAGTTAGCGAAACCCAAGAACTTCTGTAGACTCTTAACTGACGAGGGCTGAGTCCAATCAAGAATAGCTCGGACCTTGACTGGGTCCATCTCCACAGCAGAAGGGGAAAAAATGAACCCCAAAAAGGGAACCTTCTGTACACCAAAGAGACACTTTGAGCCCTTGACAAACAAAGAATTTTCACGCAAAATTTTAAAGACCAACCTGACCTGCTCCACATGCGAATCCCAATTATCAGAAAAAACCAAAATATCATCCAGATAAACAATCAAAAATTTATCCAGATACTTCCGGAAAATGTCATGCATAAAGGACTGAAAAACTGAAGGCGCATTGGAGAGCCCAAAAGGCATCACCAAGTACTCAAAATGACCTTCGGGCGTATTGAATGCGGTTTTCCATTCATCACCTTGCTTAATGCGCACAAGGTTGTACGCACCACGAAGATCTATCTTGGTGAACCACTTGGCACCTTTAATCCGGGCAAACAAGTCAGACAACAGCGGTAAAGGATACTGAAATTTGACAGTGATCTTATTTAAAAGCCGATAATCAATACAAGGTCTCAAAGATCCGTCCTTTTTTGCCACAAAAAAGAATCCCGCACCAAGAGGGGAAGAAGACGGACGAATATGTCCTTTCTCTAGAGACTCCTTGATATATGAACGCATAGCGGTATGTTCAGGTACCGACAGATTAAACAGTCTTCCCTTAGGAAATTTACTGCCTGGGATCAAATCTATAGCACAGTCACAGTCCCTATGAGGAGGCAGTGCACTGGACTCAGACTCACTGAAGACATCCTGATAATCAGACAAATACTCCGGAACTTCCGAAGGCGTAGAAGAAGCAATAGACACAGGCAGGGAATCCCCATGAATACCACGACAGCCCCAACTTGAGACTGACATAGCCTTCCAGTCCAGGACTGGATTATGGGTCTGTAACCATGGCAGCCCTAAAACAACCAAATCATGCATTTTATGTAAAACCAGGAAACGTATCACCTCGCGGTGTTCAGGAGTCATGCACATGGTAACCTGTGTCCAATACTGCGGTTTATTTGCTGCCAATGGCGTAGCATCAATACCCCTAAGAGGAATAGGATTTTCTAATGGTTCAAGAGTAAAACCACAGTGCTTAGCAAATGACAGATCCATAAGACTCAGGGCAGCACCTGAATCTACAAACGCCATGACAGGAAAAGACGACAGTGAGCAAATCAAAGTTACAGACAGAATAAATTTAGGTTGCAAATTACCAACGGTGACAGGACTAACAACCTTAGCTATACGTTTAGAGCATGCTGAGATAATATGTGTAGAATCACCACAGTAGTAGCACAAGCCATTCCGGCGTCTATGAATTTTCCGCTCATTTCTAGTCAGGATTCTATCACATTGCATTAAATCAGGTGTCTGTTCAGACAACACCATGAGGGAATTTGCGATTTTTCTATCACATTGCACCGAATTAGGTGTCTGTTCAGACAACACCATGAGGGAATTTGCGGTTTTGCGCTCCCGCAACCGCCGGTCAATTTGAATAGCCAGTGCCATAGTATCATTCAGACCTGTGGGAATGGGAAAACCCACCATAACATTCTTAATGGCTTCAGAAAGGCCATTTCTAAAATTAGCGGCCAGTGCACACTCGTTCCAATGTGTCAGCACGGACCATTTCCGAAATTTTTGGCAGTACACTTCAGCCTCGTCCTGCCCCTGAGACATAGCCAGCAAGGCCTTTTCTGCCTGAATCTCAAGATTGGGTTCCTCATAAAGTAAGCCGAGCGCCAGAAAAAACGCATTAATATCAGCCAATGCCGGATCTCCTGGCGCCAGCGAAAAAGCCCAATCCTGAGGGTCGCCCCGTAAGAACGAAATAACAATTTTTACTTGCTGAGCAGAGTCTCCAGATGAACAGGGTCTCAGGGACAAAAACAATTTACAATTATTCACAAAATTCCTAAACTTAAACCTGTCTCCGGAAAACAGTTCAGGAATCGGTATTTTAGGTTCTGACCTAGGATTACTGATAACATAGTCTTGTATGCCCTGCACACGAGTAGCCAGCTGGTCCACACTTGTAATCAAGGTCTGGACATTCATGTCTGCAGCAAGCATAGCCACTCTGAGGTAAAGGGGAAGAAGAAAAAAAAAAAAAAAACTCAGAATCTTCTTTCTTATAATCCCTCTTCTGCAATGCATTAAACATTTAATACTGGCCTGGCAAACTGTTATGACCCCAATGGCGAGGGTCTCAGAGGAACGTGGAAGTCTGCAGAATACAAAAATCCAGCTCATAGGGCAGTGGTAACTGGGTTGACCATATATCTACTCCTAACGCCAACACTAGAAGTAGCCGGGGATCATTCCTACGTTGATTCTAGATGACACGCTCCAGCCGGAGAATCTAGCTACCCCTAGTAGAGGAAAACAAAAGACCTTTCTTGCCTCCAGAGAAGGGGACCCCAAAGCTGGATAGAAGCCCCCCACAAATAATAACGGTGAGGTAAGAGGAAATGACAAACACAGAAATGAACCAGGTTTAGCACAGAGAGGCCCGCTAACTGATAGCAGAATAAAGAAAGGTAACTTATATGGTCAACAAAAACCCTATCAAAATCCACACTGGAAATTCAAGAACCCCCGAACCGTCTAACGGTCCGGGGGGAGAACACCAGCCCCCTAGAGCTTCCAGCAAAGGTCAGGATATATATTTGGAACAAGCTGGACAAAAATACAAAACCAAAACAAAATAGCAAAAAGCAAAAAGCGGACTTAGCTGATATAACTGGAACCAGGATCAGTAGACAAGAGCACAGCAGACTAGCTCTGATAACTACGTTGCCAGGCATTGAACTGAAGGTCCAGGGAGCTTAAATAGCAACACCCTTAACTAACGACCCAGGTGCGGATAAAAGGAATGACAGAAAAACCAGAGTCAAAAAACTAGTAACCACTAGAGGGAGCAAAAAGTAAATTCACAACACCTAACCCCAACACACCCCTAACCACAACCCTAACCCCAACACACCCGTAACCCTAATTCCAACCCTAACCCTAATCCTAACCCTAATCCCAACCCTAACCCTAATCCCAACCCTAACCACAACTGTAACCCCAACACACCCCTAACTCTATCCGTAACCCTAACCACAAGCCTAATCTTAACCCTATTTCCAACCCTAGCCCTAATTCCAACCCTAACTCTAATTCCAACCCTAACTCTAATTCCAACCCTAAACCTAAGGCTATGTGCCCACGTTGCGGATTCGTGTGAGATTTTTCCGCACGATTTTTGAAAAATCTGCAGGTAAAAGGCACTGCGTTTTACCTGCGGATTTACAGCAGATTTCCAGTGTTTTTTTGTGCGGATTTCACCTGCGGATTCCTATTGAGGAACAGGTGTAAAACGCTGCAGAATCCTCACAAAGAATTGACATGCTGGGGAAAATACAACGCAGCGTTTCTGCACGGAATTTTCCGCACCATGGGCACAGCAGATTTGGTTTTCCATAGCTGTACTTGGTACTGTAAACCTGATGGAAAACTGCTACGAATTCGCAGCGGCCAATCCGCTGCGGATCCGCGGCCAATCCACTGCGGATCCGCGGCCAATCCGCTGTGGATCCGGGGCCAAATCCGCACTGTGTGCACATGCCATAACCCTAACCCTAACCCTACCCCTAACCCTACCCCTACACCTAACCCTACCCCTAGTTCTAACCCTAACCCTAGTGGAAAAAGAAAAAAAATATATTTTCTTTATTTTATTATTGTCCCTACCTATAGGGGTGATAAAGGGGGGGGTTTATTTATTATTTTTTTATTTTGATCGCTGTGATAGAACCTACCACAGCGATCAAAATGTACTTTGTAATGAATCTGCCGGCCGGCAGATTCGGTGGGCACACTGCGCATGCGCCTGCCATTTTGGAAGATGGCGGCGCCCAGGGAGAAGACGGACCGACTTTGGGAGGCTCGGTAAGTATGAGGGGGTGGGGTGGGGTGGATCGGAGCACAGGGGGGGGGATCGGAGGACGGGGGGAGCGGACAGGAGCACGGGGGAGCGGACAGGGGGACGGAGGGGGGTACCGGACAGAACGGAGGACTGGGGAGGCGATCGGGGGTGGTGGGGGGGGGGGGCAGAACATGATTTCCAGCCATGGCAGATGCTATTGCAGCATCGGCCATGGCTGGATTGCAATATTTCACCATTTTCATAGGTGAAATATTGCAAATTGCTCTGATTGGCTGTTGCACTTTCAACAGCCAATCAGAGCGATCGTAGCCACGTGGGGGCAAAGCCACCCCCCCCGGGCTGAAGTACAACTCCCCCTCTCCCTGCAGATCGGGTGAAATAGGAGTTAACCCTTTCACCCGATCTGCAGGGACGCGATCATTCCATGACGCCACATAGGCGTCATGGGTCGGATTGGCACCGACTTTCATGACGCCTACGTGGCGTCAAAGGTCGGGAATGGGTTAATTCATAACTGGGTGCCAGAATTGCAGCCCACTTCTAATATAGTGATATTGTTCGTTAGATCGCTGATGCCAGCCAATATCATTGATACTGATGTTCATGTGTGTAAACCCCCATAACACTAACAAGAGGAACCATAGACTAAAATAATGTTAATCTGCTAGCACTTTTTATAAACAAGGATAAAAATACCGCATACATGAGTTGTCTTTCCACTTATAAAAAGCACAAGCAAATTAACGCAATTTTAGTACATGGTATCCTTTTGTCAGTGTTAGGGGAGGTTTACACACATGAACATCAGTATCAATGATATTGCTTGTTAGATGGCTGATGCCAGCCAATATTACTAGCTTTGAATGCAGCCACAAACTGGGTACTCAGCAATAAATCATACTTAATTGCTTATGCCTGGGAGATGGCAAGTCATTCACCTGTCACTAGCAACAGGCAAATACTGCATTTAAATGCAATTCTAGCAATACTGCTAAAACCACAGCAATGTATTTATATTGCCACATTTTAGAAGAATTGCAACCATGGCTAATTGTTCAATAAGTTGCTATGATTACTAGTGAGTATCGCTGGGTCTAACCAAAGCGACCAACATACCAATATAGCCATGAGTGATGCTTGTCAGCAATCGCTTATAGCAACATCACAGTATGTGACCCCCTTTAGTGATAGTTTCTATGTGTGTTACCAATTCATCTTGCTGCTGAAAAGCAGAGTAGGGTGGATCTGTCAAAATGTAGATGTGAATGAACCCTGAGGACCCATTTATACACTTCAATGATTGTTTATTGATGGTTCATCAGATCAGTGCTTGCTATTAAATTGGGGACATATTCCATTTGCACATGGCCACAAATGTGGCATTGATTGTCCACAATTTCACTACAACCACAGATCTGCCGAACAATTGATGAACAATGATTGAAGAGTGTAAAGGGGTTCTCATACTGACCTGTTTTTTGGAGCAACTAAACTAAAAGACAGATGTATAGCGGATTAAAAACAGTGTTTGCCAGAAATCTTGCACCAGAGAATCATGGCAAAAATCTGAACGTATTGTTTTCAACGGTAAGAATCACCTCAGAATAGCAAATATAAATAGCATTTTTGTGCGACAGGGTTGTGTGATGCCACACTATATAGTCACGCAATAATTGTGCTCGTACATATGTTTTAGCATTTAACAAAACCATTTTTCTGCTATTGATTTCAATGAAGCTTGAAAAAACGGAATGGCTTCAGTTTGCTTTCGATCCATTTTGTTTTAGCTTTATAAACTTAAACATCTCTGCTGCAGCCTGAGCTGTTGTGTTACTCAAAAACTGAAATAAAAATGGATCTGAAGCAAACAGATGTTTTTTTGGTGCAGCCAAATGAAAAAAAAACTGATCAGCATAACTGAAAAAAATGAATGTGTGAACACAACCTAATAGATAAATTCTGTCTGAAAAATCCTGTCAAATTAAGGGCAAAGACACACGGGTGAATATTCCTGTCCAAATTTGGACAGGAATATCCACCCTGGATGCCTGGTCTGGAGAACTGAACTCTGGAGCTCAGGTGAGCCCCAGAGCACAGCCCGGCCTGAACACGGCACTCAGGGACTGAACTCTGAGCACCCGCCAATTGCTCAGTGCTCAGAGTTCAGTCTCTGAGTGCCATGGTCGGTCCGGCCTGTACTCGGAGGCTCACCTGAGCCTCAGCGTTCTGCACTGCTGACTCGTGGCCAGAGCTTCACACACGCCCAAAAAAAGCATCTGCATTCAGATGCTTTTTTCGGCCGTGTGTTTTAGCCCTAAATGCTCACTTCTACTGTTCTGACTCCCTTTCTGTACAAGTACTCCATCCATGAATTGAAGAAAATGGAGAAAAATTGATTCGTTTTTTGTTCTCATTGAAGGCAATGGGAAATTATATGATTCATTTTATATTCATTTGTATTCTTTTCAGTTTTTTTAAACAGAAACAAAAGGGTTGCAACCTTTGCTTTTGTATTTTTAAAAACGGAAAGCATACCACAGAGGCCAAATGAATCCATTCCATTCCCACTATCAAAAAGAACAAAAATTAATACATTTTTCTCCTCTTGCCTTTCGTTCAGTTGTTTCTATGACAGAGCAGGTGACCAAAAACCTGTAACAATACTGAAAATGTAGCTTAATAGAAAAATCCTCTAAAATAACAGAGTAAGGGCCCTGTCACACTGGCAGATAACCTCTGCAATTGTGATGCTGCGACATATGTATACAATGTCATATCCCGCTGTCACATGTAGCGATAGCGCGGTCACAGCAGGATTCCTAGGAGCAAAGAAAGGGCTGAACATTCACCTTATACAAAGAAGAGCAGGGTCCAACCGTGTACAGTATTTCACACAGTATGAAGTCAGAGTTACAAGCCTGCTAGATCACAGATTGTCGACTCGTTATGACAAATCTCGTACTGTGTGATGGGGCCTTAAGAGCCTATTCACACAAGTGCTTTTTCTGGCTGCGATTATCACCACCGAAAATTCATAGTAGGACTGCGCCCTAATTATTTCAATGGGGCCAGCAAAAAGACCGGTGGTAATCGCTGATTATACAGTAGGTCACTGACCTAGAATGGTAATGGTGGAGAAAATCAAAATGATAATTACCAGCAGCACTGGGCAAAAGTGGCCATGTGCATGAAGCCTAAGACCTTATTCACCCAGGCAAATTTCCCTAGCAATTATTGCTAGCGATTTTTCTAGTGAAAATCACTTTGAACAAAGACGATTTTTTCACTATGGTGTCCTATGACAAGAAAGCACTGCCTTAAATAACAGAGTAAGGGCCCTGTCACACTGGCAGATAACCTCTGCAATTGTAATGCTGCGACATATGTATACAATGTCAAATCCCGCTGTCACATGTAGCGATAGCGCGGTCACAGCAGGATTCCTAGGAGCAAAGAAAGGGCTGAACCTTCTTTCAACTTATACAAAGAAGAGCAGTGGCCCAACTGTGTACAGTATTTCACACAGTATGAAGTCAGAGTTACAAGCCTGCTACATCACAGATTGTCGACTCGTTATGACAAATCTCGTACTGTGTGATGGGGTCTTAAAAGCCTATTCACACAAGTGCTTTTTCTGGCTGCGATTATCACCACCAAAAATTCATAGTAGGACTGCGCCCTAATTATTTCAATGGGGCCAGCCAAAAGACCGGTGGTAATCGCTGATTATACAGTAGGTCACTGACCTATAATGGTAATGGTGGAGAAAATCAAAATGATAATTACCAGCAGCACTGGGCAAAAGTGGCCATGTGCATGAAGCCTAAGACCTTATTCACCCAAGCGATTTTCCCTAGCAATTATTGCTAGCGATTTTTCTAGTGAAAATCACTTTGAACAGAGATGATTTTTTTCACTATGGTGTCCTATGACAGGAAAGCACTGCCCTAAATTTTTAAATTTTAAATTGCTAGCAATTATTCTACCATAGGAGCCCATAGAAAAAAAAATTCACCTCTGTTCAAACCAATTTTGCTAGCAATAATTGCCTGTGTGAATAAGGCCTAATCTAAAAATTCTATAAAACAGATGGTGGGTCAGAAATGTGTCTGTCACCATAGGTTAACAGAAAAAAAAAAACAAGAATGCACCAGCCAATAACAAAAGCCAATAAGTAAATGTATCATCTCTAATATATTAATTACATATAATTTTTCTAACCTGTTCACTGTAATATGCTAATTGAATTGATGATGATGTGTTCGGTTACACAGGCTGTAGCAAAGTTGAAGGTAAAAATGCTCCCCGTTCAGCTTTTTCTGTGATAGGAAACCTAGAACAGTAGTGGGAATATAGCAAAATAGAAAAATCCTCTCAGAACAATCCTACCAAATAACAGAGTAATGAAAAAATCCTGTCATAAAACAACTGGCGACTCCAAAATGTGTCTGTCACCATAAGTTACCAACAAATATAAAAAAAATGCACCAGACAATAACAAGAGCCAATAAGTAAATGTATAATCGCTAATATATTAAATACATATAATTTTTCTAACCTGTTTAGTGTAATATGTCAATTGAATAGATGTTGAAGTGCTCCCTCACACAGGCTGAGGGCTGTCCCACACGTCCAGATAATTCCGGTACCGGAATAAATCGGTACCGGAGTTATCCGTGTCCGTGTGCCTTGGAACTCACGTAGGCCATACGTGCGGCACACGTGTGCCGCCCGTATGGCGAGTGGGTACCACACGGAGCGTGTGGTACCCACGCGTGTGGTACCCTGCATCGTGCTGAAGCCGCGATTCATATGTTCCCTGCAGCAGTGTTTGCTGAAGAGAAAATATGAATAACAGTGTTTAAAATAAAGATCTATGTGTCCGCCGCCCTCCCACCCCCTGTGCGCCCCCCCCCCGCTGTTCTGAAAATACTTACCCGCCTCCCTCACTGCTTCCTGGTCTGGCCACGGCTTCTAGTGTATGCGGTCACGTGGGGCCGATCATTTACAGTCATGAATATGTGGCTCCACCTCCCATAGGGGCGGAGCCGACTATTCATGATTGTAAATGAGTGGCCCCACGTGACCGCATACAGTAGAAGGCGCGGGGCAGAGAGGAAGGAGTGACAGCCAACGTGGGAGCGGGTGAGTATTTTCTGAACAGCGGGGGGGGGCGCACAGGGGGTGGGAGGGCGGCGGACACATAGATCTTTATTTTGAACACTATTATTCATATTTTCTCTGCAGCAAACGCTGCTGCAGGGAACATATGAATCGCGGCTTCAGCACCATGTGGGGGGACAGCGCTTACTGTAGCACTGTCTCCTGCACGCACACGGACCCCAGACGGAGAATGTCCGTATGAGGTCCGTGTTTTACACGGACCCATTGACTTTAATGGGTCCGTGTAATACGTGCGCTCCCACGAACACTGACATGTCTCCGTGTTTGGCACACGGAGACACGGTCCGCAAAAAATCAATGACATCTGAACAGATGCATTGATTTTTATGAGTCTACGTGTGTCAGTGTCTCCGGTACGTGAGGAAACTGTCACCTCACGTACCAGAGCCACTGACGTGTGAAACTGGCCTTAGTAAGCAATGGACCCATAGAGCTCAATAGGATCTGACATTGGATGTCCAATCTCAAATAGGACAGTGTATCCTACTTCTAATAGTCGTTCACTAAAACATTTGCGTCAGTGAAAATTTGCCTCATTGGCTACACTACAAATTCATTGCAACAGTTGTGCAAATATCACTGAAAAGCAGACTGCAAATGACCTATGACTTTTGAGCAATTAATTGCGCACTGCCAGATATGTGGCTGTGTACAAAAGTAAAGATATTATATTGTATCTGCACAAATTTGCTTCCGTCAACAACCAGACATACAATGATTGTATCGTGTAAACACACCCAAAGGAGAGCTTTACACAATGTATTGCTCATGATATTGTGCAGGTGATCGCTAGTGCCAGCTGTATGTGGCCGATATTTTTCCATTTGAATGCAGCCACAAACCTGACAGAGCAATCCATCACTAATTGATTGCAGATGCTCAGCAGATTTTAGATCGCAGTAACTTTCATTATCTCAAATGGAGTGAATTGTATTGGAATGTAATAGAATTGATTTTGCATTGCAGCAGTTGAAACGACCAACCAGACAAGCTGTTTTTAACGCTAGTGATCATCTCTAAGATTGAATGCAACAAACGTTGGGTCATGCAATCACACTAGCGACAATTACTAGCAATCACTACCAAATATATTATAGTGTGTAAAGCTCCCCTAAGAGTGAACCCCCATGGGCTTGTGTGATAGTCATGCGGCACTGTTGTAACATCACACGACCTTGTCGCTTGACTATTATATTACATTGTTCTACTGTGCTGCGATACCCACAGCAGAATAACACATTAGCACTTTTTTTACTTGCCGCCATTGTGGCAAGAAAAACATCCATCTGTTTAAGCCCATTAAAAACTATGAGCTGCAACTGCTAGGAAGATTTTATCACACAACAGTTATGCGAAAGTCTTGCCCGTGTGTTTTAGTCCTATGGCTACATTTACATCTACATTATTGCATAGTTCAGTAAAACGCATTGTAACATCGTGCACTAAGTGGAGGTTTACACATGAGAATATCACTGTGAATGATCCCTGGCAGCCACAAACAGTCAAGGCTGCTAATCAGAGAGAGAAATCATAGTTTGTGATTCCACTACACCCACGGCAATAAAAATACATTGCTCAGGTCTAGTGATATTACTAGAGCTGCTTTCAAATGGCACTATCAATTAGCTATAGTGAACATCAGAATGGACCACAATCTGCTACACATCAAGCAATTAATTCATAACTGGATGCCAGAATTGCAGCCCACTTCTAATATAGTGATATTGTTCGTTAGATCGCTGGTGCCAGCCTCTAACAAACAATATTTCTAGAGATATCTGTGCATGTGACCCCCCATAACACTAAAAAGAGGAACCATAGACTAAAATAATGTTAATCTGCTAGCACTTTTTATAAACAAGGATAAAAATACTGCATACATGAGTTGTCTTTCCACTTATAAAAAGCACAAGCAAATTAACGCAATTTTAGTACATGGTCTCCTCTTGTCAGTGTTAGGGGAGGTTTACACAATGAACATCAGTATCAATGATATTGGCTGGCATCAGCCATCTAACAAGCAATATTACTAGCTTTGAATGCAGCCACAAACTGGGTACTGAGCAATAAATCATACTTAACTGCTTATGCCTGGGAGATGGCAAGTCATTCACCTGTCACTAGCGACAGGCAAATACTGCATTTAAATGCAATTCTAGCAATACTGCTAAAACCACAGCAATGTATTTATATTGCCATATTTTAGATGAATTGCAACCATGGCTAATTGTTCAATAAGTTGCTATGATTACTAGTGAGTATCACTGGGTCTAACCAAAGCGACCAACATACCAGCATATAGCCATGAGCGATGCTTGTCAACAATCGCTTATAGCAACATCACAGTATTAGACCCCCTTTAGTAATAGTTTCTATGTGTGTTACCAATTCATCTTGCTGCTGAAAAGCAGAGTAGGGTGGATCTGTCAAAATGTAGATGTCAATGAACCCTGAGGACCCATTTATACACTTCAATGATTGTTTATTGATGGTTCATCACATCAGTGCTTGCTGTTAAATTGGGGACATATTCCATTTGCACATAGCCACAAATCTGGCCTTGATTGTCCACAATTTCACTGCAACCACAGATCTGCCGAACAATTGATGAACAATGATTGAAGAGTGTAAAGGGGTTCTCATACTGATCTGTTTTTTGGAGCAACTAAACTAAAAGACAGATGTATAGCGGCTAAAAAACACGGGCAAGTGTTTGCCAGAAATCTTGCACCAGAGAATCATGGCAAAAGTCTGAACGCATTGTTTTCAACAGTAAGAATCACCTCAGAATAGCAAATATAAATAGCATTTTTGTGCAACAGGGTTGTGTGATGCCACACTATATAGTCACGCAATAATTGTGCTCGTACATATGTTTTAGCATGTAACAAAATCATTTTTCTGCTATTGATTTCAATGAAGCTTGAAAAAACGGAATGGCTTCAGTTTGCTTTAGATCCATTTTGTTTTAGCTTTATACACTTAAACATCTCTGCTGCAGCCTGTGCTGTTGTGTTACTCAAAAACTGAAATAAAAATGGATCTGAAGCAAACAGATGTTTTTTTTTTTTGGTGCAGCCAAATGAAAAAAAAACTGATCAGCATAACTGAAAAAAATGAATGTGTGAACACAACCTAATAGATAAATTCTGTCTGAAAAATCCTGTCAAAGTAAGGGCAAAGACACACGGGTGAATATTCCCATCTAAATTTGGACAGGGATATCCACCCTGGATGCCTGGTCTGCAGAACTGAACTCTGCAGCTCAGGTGAGCCCCAGAGCACAGCCCGGCCTGAACACGGCACTCAGGGACTGAACTCTGAGCACCCGACAATTGCTCAGTGCTCAGAGTTCAGTCTCTGAGTGCCATGGTCGGTCTGGCCTGTACTCGGAGGCTCACCTGAGCCTCAGAGTTCTGCACTGCTTACTCGCGGCCAGAGCTTCACACACGCCCAAAAAAAGCATCTGAATTCAGATGCTTTTTTTGGCCGTGTGTTTTAGCCCTAAATGCTGACTTCTACTGTTCTGACTCCCTTTCTCTACAAGTTACTCCATCCATGAATTGAAGAAAATGGAGAAAAATTGATTCGTTTTTGTTCTCATTGAAGGCAATGGGAAATTATATGATTCATTTTATATTCATTTGTATTCTTTTCAGTTTTTTTAAACAGAAACAAAAGGGTTGCAACCTTTGCTTTTGTATTTTTAAAAACGGAAAGCATACCACAGAGGCCAAATGAATCCATTCCATTCCCACTATCAAAAAGAACAAAAATTAATACATTTTTCTCCTCTTGCCTTTCGTTCAGTTGTTTCTATGACAGAGCAGGTGACCAAAAACCTGTAACAATACTGAAAATGTAGCTTAATAGAAAAATCCTCTAAAATAACAGAGTAAGGGCCCTGTCACACTGGCAGATAACCTCTGCAATTGTGATTCTGCGACATATGTATACAATGTCATATCCCGCTGTCACATGTAGCGATAGCGCGGTCACAGCAGGATTCCTAGGAGCAAAGAAAGGGCTGAACTTTCACCTTATACAAAGAAGAGCAGGGGCCCAACCATGTACAGTATTTCACACAGTATGAAGTCAGAGTTACAAGCCTGCTACATCACAGATTGTCAAATCGTTATGACAAATCTCGTACTGTGTGATGGGGCCTTAAGAGCCTATTCACACAAGTGCTTTTTCTGGCTGCGATTATCACCACCGAAAATTCATAGTAGGACTGCGCCCTAATTATTTCAATGGGGCCAGCAAAAAGACCAGTGGTAATTGCTGATTATACAGTAGGTCACTGACCTATAATGGTAATGGTGGAGAAAATCAAAATGATAATTACCAGCAGCACTGGGCAAAAGTGGCCATGTGCATGAAGCCTAAGACCTTATTCACTCAGGCGATTTTCCCTAGCAATTATTGCTAGCGATTTTTCTAGTGAACAATCACTTTGAACAGAGACTATATTTTTACTATGGTGTCCTATGACAGGAAAGCACTGCCCTAAATTTTTAAATTTTAAATTGCTAGCAATTATTCTACCATAGGAGCCCATAGAAAAAAAATCACCTCTGTTCAAAGCAATTTTGCTAGCACTAATTTCCTGTGTGAATAAGACCTAATCTAAAAATTCTATAAAACAGATGGTGGGTCAGAAATGGATCTGTCACCATAGGTTAACAGAAAAAACCCCAAAAAGAATGCACCAGACAATAACAAAAGCCAGTAAGTAAATGTATCATCTCCAATATATTAATTACATAAAATGTCTCTAACCTGTTCACTGTAATATGCTAATTGAATTGATGATGATGTGTTCGGTTACACAGGCTGTAGCAAAGTTGAAGGTAAAAATGCTCCCGTTCAGCTTTTTCTGTGATAGGAAACCTATAACAGTAGTGGGAATATAGCAAAATAGAAAAATCCTCTCAGAACAATCCTACCAAATAACAGAGTAATGGAAAAATCCTGTCATAAAACAACTGGCGACTCCAAAATGTGTCTGTCCCATAAGTTACCAACAAATGTTAAAAAAAATGCACCAGACAATAACAAGAGCCAATAAGTAAATGTATGATCACTAATATATTAATTACATATAATTTTTCTAACCTGTTCAGTGTAATATGACAATTGAATAGATGTTGAAGTGCTCTCTCACACAGGCTGAGGTAAAGTGAAAGTAAAAATCCTAGGTTGCATCACAGCAATCAACTTCAGCTGACCACACAGCTGATTGACAAAAAAATAAGCATATTATCAATTTTTTGTGTAATTTAAGTTTTCTGTTTGAAGATGTGCCTTCAGCTCGAATCCATAACTATTAGAAAGCCAAAACATACACAATAGGCTTTTCCCCCTCAATTAGATACAGTAGAACTGAGAGCAAGGAATTATCAAAATAGTGTTTTTTTCAAAGCACTATAATAAATTAGCAGCGTTCAGATTACAAGATAGTGCTTTTCAAAGCACTATAATAACTAGACAATTACCTCACGGTACTAGCAGCTCTGAGGCGTTTTCCTCTCCCAGAGCGTTACCTCACAATATGGCCCACTCTGAGGCATTTGCCTCATCCAAAGATCTACTGTACATAACATAACCAGTTATGAGGTGCTCACCTCTCCCAGAGGTTTACTTCACGATTCTCAAAAATCCTATGGACAAGTAGACAACTCAGGGCGTGAGATATTCTGAAGTGTTCGCATCACTCAGTATTTTACCTCAGGTTTTGAGATATTCTGAGGTGTTTGCATTACTCAGGTGCTGATTTGGTGGGTGGGGCCACTCTGGGTCCGATTTGGTGGGTGGGGCCACTCTGGAACCGATTTGGTGGGTGGGGCCACTCTGGGTCCGATTTGGTGGGTGGGGCCACTCTGGAACCGATTTGGTGGGTGGGGCCACTCTGGGTCCGATTTGGCGGGCGGCGCCACTCCGGGTCCGATTTGGCGGGCGGCGCCACTCCGGGTCCGATTTGGCGGGCGGCGCCACTCCGGGTCCGATTTGGTGGGCGGCGCCACTCCGGGTCCGATTTGGCGGGCGGCGCCACTCCGGGTCCGATTTGGCGGGCGGCGCCACTCCGGGTCCGATTTGGCGGGCGGTGCCACTCCGGGTCCGATTTAGCGGGCGGCGCCACTCCGGGTCCGATTTGGCGGGCGGCGCCACTCCAAGTGCGATTTGGCGGGCGGCGCCACTCCGGGTCCGATTTGGCGGGCGGCGCCACTCCGGGTCCGATTTGGTGGGCGGTGCCACTCCGGGTCCGATTTGGTGGGCGGCGCCACTCCGGGTCCGATTTGGCGGGCGGCGCCACCCCGGGTCCGATTTGGTGGGCGGCGTCATTCCGGGTCCGATTTGGCGGGCGGCGCCACTCCGGGTCCGATTTGGCGGGCGGAGTTACTCTGGGTCCGATTTGGCGGGCGGCGCCACTCCGGGTCCGATTTGGTGGGCGGGCCACTCTGGGTCCGATTTGGCGGGCGGCGCCACTCCGGGTCCGATTTGGCGGGCGGCGCCACTCCGGGTCCGATTTGGCGGGCGGCGCCACTCCGGGTCCGATTTGGCGGGCTGCGCCACTCCGGGTCCGATTTGGCGGGCGGCGCCACTCCGGGTCCGATTTGGCGGGCGGCGCCACTCCGGGTCCGATTTGGCGGGCGGCGCCACTCCGGGTCCGATTTGGCGAGCGGCGCCACTCCGGGTCCGATTTGGCGGGCGGCGCCACTCCGGGTCCGATTTGGCGGGCGGCGCCACTCCGGGTCCGATTTGGCGGGCGGCGCCACTCCGGGTCCGATTTGGCGGGCGGCGCCACTCCGGGTCCGATTTGGCGGGCGGCGCCACCCCGGGTCCGATTTGGCGGGCGGCGCCACCCCGGGTCCGATTTGGCGGGCGGCGCCACCCCGGGTCCAATTTGGCGGGCGGCGTCACTCCGGGTCCGATTTGGCGGGCGGCGCCACTCCGGGTCCGATTTGGCGGGCGGAGTTACTCCGGGTCCGATTTGGCGGGCGGCGCCACTCCGGGTCCGATTTGGTGGGCGGGCCACTCCGGGTCCGATTTGGCGGGCGGCGCCACTCAGGGTCCGATTTGGTCCGGGTCCGATTTGGCGGGCGGAGTTACTCCGGGTCCGATTTGGCGGGCGGCGCCACTCCGGGTCCGATTTGGTGGGCGGGCCGCTCCGGGTCCGATTTGGCGGGCGGCGCCACTCAGGGTCCGATTTGGCGGGCGGCGCCACTCCGGGTCCGATTTGGCGGGCGGCGCCACTCCGGGTCCGATTTGGCGGGCGGCGCCACTCCGGGTCCGATTTGGCGGGCGGCGCCACTCCGGGTCCGATTTGGCGGGCGGCGCCACTCCGGGTCCGATTTGGCGGGCGGCGCCACTCCGGGTCCGATTTGGCGGGCGGAGTCACTCCGGGTCTGATTTGGCGGGCGGAGTCACTCCGAGTCCGATTTGGCGGGCGGCGCCACTCCGGGTCCGATTTGGTGGGCGAGGCCACTCTGGGTCCGATTTGTTGGGCGAGGCCACTCGGGGTCCAATTTGGTGGGCTGCGCACCTCGGGATCCGATTGGTGGGTGGGTCACTTTAAGAGTTGATATTATCTGGCAAAACTGTCATGGTAGAGTTCGTAGGCGTTGGCATAGTAACTGAGTCTGACTGCGCATATCAATGAGCCAATCAGCCAGGTGGCAGTTGGCAGTTATTTTTAGAAATTGCCTCAGAAATCAGGCCCATTATAAACGTATGGTAAAATTTCCGTATTGAAATGCATTGAAACACTTTTTTCAAACGCAAATTGCGCCAAAACTACAAATCCGATCGACACGAAAAATACTTAGCACACCTCTTGGGGACGCTGGCTTCGAAATGACACCTCACTGGAGTCTGTGAGTGAAGCGGTTCGGGCCGCATTACGTGCGGACTGAATAATAAGAATAAGAAGAAGTTTACCACGGTGGAATAACAGTATAGTGCTTTGTTCCAAAGCACTATAATAAGAAGAAGAAGTTATCCACGATGGAATAACAGTATAGTGCTTTGTTCCAAAGCACTATAACTAGATGGGTATTTCCTGAAGGAACTACAGATAGTGCTTTGGAATGGTGCCCGGGCTGCCCCTGCAAGACTTTCACACTTGGGTGCCCCTCAGGCGCTGATTTAGCAGTTGTAGCACCTCAGGGTTGAGGATTTGGTGTGCTGGGCACCTCAAGGTCCGATTTGGTGGGCCGGGTCACTCTGGGTCCGATTTGGTGGCCCGAGTCACTCTGGGTCCGATTTGGTGGCGCGGGTCACTCTGGGTCCGATTTGGTGGCCCGGGTCACTCTGGGTCCGATTTGGTGGCCCGGGTCACTCTGGGTCCGATTTGGTGGGCCGGGTCACTCTGGGTCCGATTTGGTGGGCCGGGTCACTCTGGGTCCGATTTGGTGGGCCCGGGTCACTCTGGGTCCGATTTGGTGGGCCGGGTCACTCTGGGTCCGATTTGGTGGGCCGGGTCACTCTGGGTCCGATTTGGTGGCCCGGGTCACTCTGGGTCCGATTTGGTGGGCCGGGTCCCTCTGGGTCCGATTTGGTGTCCCGGGTCACTCTCCGTCCGATTTGGTGAACCGGGTCACTCTCCGTCCGATTTGGTGGCCCGGGTCACTCTGGGTCCGATTTGGTGGGCCGGGTCACTCTGGGTCCGATTTGGTGGCCCGGGTCACTCTGGGTCCGATTTGGTGGGCCGGGTCACTCTGGGTCCGATTTGGTGGCCCGGGTCACTCTGGGTCCGATTTGGTGGGCCGGGTCACTCTGGGTCCGATTTGGTGGGCCGGGTCACTCTGGGTCCGATTTGGTGGGCGGAGCCACTCAGGGTCCGATTTGGTGGGCGGGGCACCTCAGGGTCCGATTTGGTGGGCGGGGTCACTCGGGGTCCGAATTGGTGAGCAGGGCAATAATTATAATATGATTACAGATAGTGCTTTGGAATTGTGCTGTGCTATCACTTTAAGAGCTGATATTATCTGACAAAACTTGTGTGCTGGGCTCATGTAGAGTTCATAGGCGTTGGCATAGTAACTGGGTCTGACTGCGATGTATACTGCGTGGCTCTGCGCTGTATACTGCGCGGCTCTGCGCTGTATACTGCACGGCTCTGCGCTGTATTCTGCGGGGCTCTGCGCTGTATGCTGCGGGGCTCTGCGCTGTATGCTGCGGGGCTCTGCGCTGTATGCTGCGGGGCTCTGCGCTGTATGCTGCGGGGCTCTGCGCTGTATGCTGCGGGGCTCTGCGCTGTATGCTGCGGGGCTCTGCGCTGTATGCTGCGGGGCTCTGCGCTGTATGCTGCGCGGCTCTGCGCTGTATGCTGCGCGGCTCTGTGCTGTATGCTGCGGGGCTCTGCGCTGTATGCTGCGCGGCTCTGCGCTGTATGCTGCGCGGCTCTGCGCTGTATAATGCGCGGCTCTGCGCTGTATAATGCGCGGCTCTGCGCTG